>NW_026020705.1:794092-1204092 GCF_900185275.1 Solanum verrucosum
AGCCATCCAAATCCTCAATCCAATCTGATTCTAAGATTTCATCTTTTAATCTCGTCCGTCCATCTTTAAATTAAATCCTAGATCAAATCCTAGCCGCTTATTTAATTCATCCTATGGTTGAGATCGAATCCTCCTATTTCCTATTTTAAAACTAAAGACTCCAAAAGAAACCCTAAAAAAGTTTCATTCATCCTCTTCCTCTCAACTAAGGCTGGGCACCGGAACGGGTTGTACCGGTACCATTCCGGTCCGTTCCGGTACCATTCCGATCCGTTCCGGTCCGGTAGTATTCGGGACGGGATGGGATACATTGAATCGGTACACGGAACGGAACGGTAACCATGATTTGGTACCGGTATACCGGTACCGGTTCATCCCGGTTCATTCTGGTTCCGTTCCGGTCCGGTCTGGTACCGGTCCGGTCCAGTAAATCATTTTTAATTAAAATAAAAAATAATATTTTTGTCATTATTTACTTTTATTAGCATTTCTTTTTGTTTATTTAATTTTTTTAAAATTACAAACTTAAGTTATTTAACTTACAAGTTATAAGTATAACTTAATAACTTATAAACTTCAAAAAGATTCAAATCTTTAAAACTTATAACATAACTACATAGCTCAAAAACTAAAAAAAAAACTTTATTAAACTTAACTTACCAAACTTATATACGTAAAAATTAAAAAAAAATCTTTAAAATAAACTTAAGTAAAATTATTATAAATTTTAAAACTTAAATACTATAAACTAATAAACTTAGAAAAATAAAAAAAACATTCGAATTTCGTAATTCAAAATAACTCAAAAAACATAATTATTTTTTGAAATAGCTATATGTGTCGTCCCATTTATCCCATCTCGTTCCGTTCCGGTCCATTCCGGTCGGTCCCGGTTCCATCCCGGTATATAGTGGACGGGACGGAACTGAGCCTCCATCCCGGTAGTTCCGGTCCGGTTCATCCCGGTACCGGTCAACAACCCGGTCAAACCGTCCCGTTCTGGTCCGGTACCGATTCGTTCCGGTCCGGTGGTCCCATTCCGGTCCAGTGCCCAGCCTTACTCTCAACTCTCTCTAAGCGCCGCACCTCCCTCCTCCTCGCCATTGTCCCGGCGAAAGCCATTGGAGGCAGACCCTCTCTCTCCCTTCTCCTCTTCCTCTCTTCCTTCCCTTCCTCACTCTCCTTTTCGATGAAGCGAGCAGCGAAGGCTGCTGTCCAACCAGCAGTTGTAGGCGGCCAATTCGGCGCCTCCTCCCTGTCCTCTTTCCGGCGAGGACCACACCAACAACAACACCTGCTCCAAACAGCAGCAGGCTCCACTGGCGGAAAACCAGTAGCCAGCTGGCGAGGACAATAACCGCCAACAGCCAGCGAGAGTCAGACTGCATCCAGCGAGACAACAGCTCCAACCAGCGACAAAACAACCAAACGACACCAGCAACAACCATCGTTGCTCCACGCCACCAGTCACCCACGTCTCCGGCAAAAACGACAATAACTTTGGCACATTTTGGTTTTGTTTAAGACAGATCTTAACAAATCCGTCCCAAGTACAAATTTCTTTACTTTTGAGACCAAATTTTAAGCATGTCACTATGAAATTGTAAAATGTGAGATGACTGCACCTTTTCGTTTTAGATTTCGAATTCTTAGTATATGTGTGGGCTGATTTGTTCTCCAAGTTCATGCTTTATTTTTGAGATCATGTCAAAGCATTTGAACTTCCTTAATGCTTGCTGATTGTATTAACTGGGATTTCCTAAATCATTGTTTGTTTATAAAACTCCATTCCTTAACCGATTATGATGCCCATTGTATCTATGGTAATATTGGTTCTCTGCTAAAACGGATAGTTAATGTGTTAATTTGTATTTTCATTGTTATCACCTAGTGGCTATCCATTGAATGGATTCGTGAATTGCTGAAAATGGTAGAATAATTATAATTTTGGACCTTAATTATCTCCCTCCTTAAATGGTAATTCCTTTGTAATGATATGGTATTTGATTAATTGGTCTGGACAGATTTTGTGGCTCTTGGTAAAGTAAATTTTGCCTTACTAATTCACTTTTGGGTTGATCGATCATATCTGCCATATTTTAAGTTGATATGAATCATGTT
The DNA here is from genome assembly GCF_900185275.1 of Solanum verrucosum. Taxonomy (NCBI): domain Eukaryota; kingdom Viridiplantae; phylum Streptophyta; class Magnoliopsida; order Solanales; family Solanaceae; genus Solanum; species Solanum verrucosum. The sequence goes on from NW_026020705.1 coordinate 796,214, forward strand.
ATATTTTAGTTATATTCTGCTGACTTTACCTTTTCTGTATTAAGGAAAAATAAAAAGAAATTCCATAATTGTTGCTTATTGATTCTTATTCTCTTAATAATTAACTTGGTAAGATTGTGTAGTGTATGAGAATATTGAATATTAATTTAAGATGTATGTTATTCCTTTCCCTTAAATATTAACTTCTGCTTGTAATGTGTAATCTAAAATAAATTTTGCTAATCGACTTTCTTGCCTTAGTGAAAGTTAGGCAATTTTATGGGTTATTTATGGTAATAATATTATTCTGTAGTGAAAAAAAAGAAAGGGATTGTGTGTTTGATTTTATACTCCCTTTGTTTAAGGAAAACTTTTTTTCCAATTGACTCTTTAAATTATTTCTTTCCTTGTATTATGTGTTTTTTTGCTATTATATAAAGGGGCCCTTAGTCTCATTATTACAGAGGAAAAAAAAACCTTACTCTTGAATACTTTAAAAATACTACTCTCTATTCTTAAAGAATTAAGATTTCGGTGAATATTCTAAGTGCGTTCTTACTCGATTTTGCTGTGTTCGGGTCTAATATCGAATCAATTTGGGTCGTCATTGCTGATAAATAATTCTGCATAACTGGTTAGTTCCGTCACTAGTTTAAATTTGCATTGTTCGTATTATGTGTTGTTTGAAATAATAAAGGAAGAGCCTAGGTCAGTTTCTTTTCCCCTCTTTTGTGATGATTTATTTTGTTGAGTTTATCATTTGTTTGAGCGGGAATTAATCTGTATTCGTAGCTTTTGTCCGTTAAATAAATTTTGTTGTATTGTATGTTGGTGCTGCTTATCTCCTTTATTTAGCAGGTTATTTAAGTTTGAGAGTCGAAGAGTTGCCATGAGAAGGGATATCGGATTGGAGCTTTTATTTTATTTAAGATTTATCCGATTTTGTAATAATTTTGTATAAACTCTAACTCAATATATAAAATAACTTGGGGGAACTGTCTAGGGGGAGGGGATTTATGTGCTAATTGTTAGTTTATCGCCAAACTTTACTTGTTGATAAAAACATGCATATAGGAGTGTGATTTATACTTGCTCAATCCTCATTCTAAGTCTAATTATAAAATAAAAATAAAAAGTGATCTTGCCAGTATTTTATTTACTCTTAAATGTTGTCCAAATTGTAAAGCATATTCTATGTTGACCGCTGTTTCTTAATGTTCATTAATTATGTACTAAAATAAAATCTATTTTTTTTATAACACCTTTAGCATAATATTCATAACCTAAAGTGTTTGACTTTTACATGGTTATCTAGTGTCGTGTTCAGTAAAATCACTTCTCTCTTATAAACATATGAAAAGTGGTAAAAAAAAATTAAAAAAAAATGAATGTTTGCTCAATGATCTGTCTCATATTATAAATAACTTAGAAGCCACGTTTAAATGTTACCCTAATAATCTGTCAACATGTTAGTTCGTTTGGTTCAGGCTCTAATAAATAATTTGGTAATTCATTTAAGGGCATATTTTGGGGTATAGAAATCAGCATATAGGCTTTTAATAAATAATCTAATACACTATCTACAAAACAAATCATGTCTATATGTGTTGCATATTAATGTTGGTATGTTAACTGAATTCTCATGTGTTAAGGCTTATGGTTAAATATTTTCTAACATGCCAAATTATGCAATATGTGTGACCTTTCAATTACATATAAATCATGCTCATAGGACCTAACTAATAACATCAATGGTAATTAAATATTTTAAGGAATTTCAGCATGTTTTAATAACTTAAGCTGGTTAGTTTACTAATCCAGTTCAATTAACTTTAGGTGGTTAGATAAATTTAATGTTAATTACTTAGATATCATGTCTATAGGCTCGTGATTTTATTTTTTTGCATGTTAATAGCATTAGAAGAACTAAGATCTGTCTTAATTTGATGGCCGCCCTAATTAAATTTTGTCTGATAATTATTTTCTGCATTTAAGCATTTTTCTGCCACTTAAAATCAACTATTTTTGCATGAATCTGCTACTATAAAATACTGCCTTAATTATAAATCTGCTCGAACTATCAACTTTTGCATTAATCAACTACTGCCTAAAATAAGCTGATTCATTTTAGCATGTTAATTAATAGCAATCTAATTCATTACTGCCCTAAAAAATACTTCGGCATTCGCAATAACTTTTCTGCCACTTTTAAAATCAGTCTATTAATATTTCTGCACTTGTAAACAATTTTCTGCTCCCCTTAATTAAATAATTATATTGTTAATATTTGTTCATATGTTCACACACCTTGCCATGCGACCTTTTCACTCTATCTGTGTTTGCTAGCATGTTAATTAAAATCTAGAGGCCAATATGAGACCTATGTGCTAAATGCTCGTCCAAATTGTTTGACTTGGTGTCTAGGTGGGCCTATTAGGAATCATATATTTTACCTTTGTCTAAATCCACCCTAATAGAAGTCCAATGCCTCTTGGACCTTAAGCCGGGGACGATAGGCACCTTATAGAGACGAAATGCATGCGGTGATGGGGTAGGGGTAGTTTAGGCCCTACAGAAATGATGACAATTACTCGGTCTTAATGACAAATCTTGGTTTTGTGTGTCCCTACACGGAAGGCCTATCGAAAAATAAAGAAAAGTCGAGTGCTAATCCACAAAGTCCTTCAGAGTCTCTTTTTCCTTTTATCCCTTTATCTGTTTATAATAATTATATTTATTTGGGGTAGTTTAATAAAAATAAAAATTGATTATCTTATTTGATTGTGTAAGTTCTGTCTTCTCGCTTATCTTCTATAAATTGTTTCATGTTTAATATATATATATTTAATGTTACATCATCACTTAGTTTTGCATGTTTAATTAAATAATAAATAAATAAATTGATCTTAATTGTTTAATATTAGTTATCACTTAGCAAACATGTTTAAATAACCAATAAATGAAGTGACCTTAAGTGCTACTTGTAACCCCTACATAAATTGCACGAGATACGATCGGGACCCACATTTGTGGACCTCGAGGGATGCCTAGCACCTTCCCTTCGAGGTAACTTGAACCTTTACCCTGATCTCTGATTCGTTGACCTTAATTAGATTTAGCTAGGTTAGATAGGTATCCTAATGCGCCTTAATTCGCTAGGTGGCGACTCTTCATTTTTTCAAAGCCCAAAAGAGTTGTTAGGTCGTGCACCAGAAACCCGTTTTGCGAAAAATGGGGCGCGACAGAATGACGACTCTGCGGGGATATTAGGTTCTAACCATTTCGTGTTTCATTTGATTTATGTGGGGTTTACTTTATCTGGTTATTTCATTACTTGTTTAGTTGATTACCATGTTTAGTTATCATTTGTTTTCTTATTTTCCATGTTCCACCCCTTTCCCTTTTCCTTATGTGTTTATTTCCATGTTTCACTCTTTTCCCTCTCCCTTATTGTTTATTTCCATGTTTCACCTTTTACCCTTTTCCCTTATTTGGGTATTTTCATGTTTAATCTCAAACCATTTTCCTTATTTGCCTGATTATTCACAATGTTTGTCTATTCATTTCCTTTTATTTATGCATGTATTTATTTACTTGCTTATTTGCCGGTTTTCATAAACTGTTTATGTGTTACTGGTTTCTATCTAAGTGCTAAATGTTACTGCTTTGATAACTGACATTCCGCTCATACTTCCCCCAATTGGGACCCTCTTCCTTTTTTATTTTTTATTTTGTTACCGTGATGTTGTGCCTATGCAGCTCTCACAACTACTCCAATTTTCTTCAAACACACAATTATAGAGAGTCGGCATATGCGTGGACGGAACGAATAGTTTTACTACCGGGAAACCACGAGCCTTCTCGCATAGAATCCCTTTCAAGTCTGTGTCAAGCCAACTCTTAGAAAGTTTACTTAGGTCATGTATGCAGAATAAGCCCTAGGTGGTTTGACCCTTTGTGTCAATCCGAATTATTAGTAGTCACCTTATCGTCTAAAGGGCCCCAACACCCTTTAGACAAATTGCATAATTATGTGTCAATGTGGTCATAATAATTAAATCAAGCCAAATTTTACCAACATGGAGTTTAGATTTTGTTTGTTGTTTGTTTATAGAGTCATGGCCTATCCTCATTTTCCCAACACACAAATGGTGGTCAAAGTGAATCCTACCCTGAAGATTTGGTGGAAGGATATTGAGACAAATCGTGGACTTACAAAGAACGTGAAATGATTGTGCCACACAAGCCAACACCAAGGTCCCTTTTGAAACAAATGGGCATGCGTCATAATCCGAGTTTACTTTGTCTGAAAGAGGGATGGATTTCTTTAGAGTTTCTATACTCACGTTTTGGAGACGAGGAAGTCCATGAAAACTTCCATAGAGAATTCGCTTACTCTCCTGCGAAATGGGAAATATACCGTCTTAATGCTTTCGCTGTTGCACTGTTAGGCTTATTAGTTTTCCTTAAGGAAGGAGGGAAAATGCACACTAGCCTAAGTTATGTGGTCCATATGATGGCTCGAGGTGGGAAGGGCGTGACTAGGTGTACTAAAGACAAAAGGTATTTCGAGAGGTGCAACTTCCTATTGCAACTATGGGCCGTTGAGCATTTCTACAAGAGGGAAGATTGGGTAGACATTTTGAGAGGGGGTGTGGGACTAACATTATGAATCATCCCACAAGGATGAAATATTTTTCTTCCCCTGTAGGAACGGAGGACTGGTTTATGTACTTGAGAGACCGTTCAACCACCAAAATTCAATGGAAGTATTATTAGTTGAAGCCTCGTCGTGTCATTATAAGGGTAATGAGCTCTACTTTATCGAGCTCATTGGTTTAAATGGCGTGCAACCATACGCACCACTATGAGTCCTCTGACAATTTGAACAAATCCAAGTGATACCTCTGCGATCTCATATGGACCACTATGGGTATGATTTGGGCCAGAAATACCACAAGTGGGCACCATACTGCGAAGGTGAGAAGAGTAGTAACTATTGATGTTTGAGAGCATAGACCCTTCTGCACACCAGAGTATTATGTGTGGCTTTTGGAGGACGCATAGCATGCAAAAGGCCTTCCAGGTTTTGGTGATGAAAAGAAAGAAGATGGGCTCGCAACCTCCTCAACCGCGACTATGAGATCACTCCAGAAATGAGGCAGCAGATTGTGCCTAACATTGGAGACCAACATTGACCCTGTTTCTTTTTAGGATTTTATTTCCCCATGTTATCCCTAGCCCTTTAGTTTATTTCTAGTTTTGCTTTAGTCTGATGTAATAAATTGAAATTTTCAATATATGAAGATCGTTTTATTTCTCTAACTCTAAACTCCATTGGCAAATAAGGCTTGAATTAATCATTATGCATCACTTATATGCGTCTTAGGCTATCTCTGGCTCAACGAGGTCCTTGCATCTAAGCGGCTTATTCAAACAATGTGCTATATTATATCTGCTCTAATCTCCTAACACTGGTTTTTCTGTTGATTCCATTCCTAAGGTTGATCTGTCCTTCATTCTGGCACATACACGATAAAAAAGGACTCCTTCTCCTCTCCTCAAAGAGAGTACAGAGACAAGGGTAAAATGGTTGACAACAACAAGCAGCAACGAAAGAGTAGAAACTTCTGAGGGAGGGCAACTTCCAAGTGACCTCGTCCTTAGACTTGAGCGCAAGATTTTAGATTTGGAAGAAGAAGTAGCGCATATGCGCGATTTGGCCAAGTTATCTATTTCTCTTGGAACCCAGTTTGGCGAAAATATAGACAATCCTCCTCACTCTAACCAAACAACCATGCCAAACAATCCCCCAACCAATGTACCCGACCTGAACCCACTCATCCAAATATCTTCCCACCACTTCATGCCCAAAATACCCAAATCCCATTTTACCACTACCACCAACAAACTAAGCCAACTATTCCAGAACCAGTTCCAAATGCAAACCCTTCATATACTCCTGGAAATAACAACCTCAACCCATATATGTGGAAACCGCTCCTGTGACTCATAACTACCATGAATCAGAGTCCTCCCAAAAGGACATTCTGATAAAAACCCTGACCGAGAGATTAGATAACTTGGCACAGGGTGCAACATGTGGAAGGAAGCAAGAGGTTGGGAGGACTGAGCTACGAGGATTTGTGTATACATCCCGACGTAGAACTACCTGAAGGATACAAGCTTCCAAAGTTTGAATGTTTAATGGCATTGGAGATCCCAAAGCCCACCTGCGAATGTACTGTGACAAGCTTGTAGGGGTGGGGAGAGATGAGAGATACTCATGAAGTTGTTTATGAGGAGTCTCACCGGGAGGCTCTATGTGGTATATTGAACAAGACCCTCGAAAATGGGATGAGTGGGTAGACATGGCAACAGACTTCATGAACAGGTTTGGATTTAATGTAGAAAATGCACCTGATTGGTTCTACATCCAAAACTGAAGAAAAAGCCCAGTGAATCTTTCAGGATTATGCGATAAGATGGAGGTCTGAGGCGGCAGGGCCAGACCTCCCATGGAAGAATCTCAGATGAAAGACTACTTCATCCGTGCCAAGAACCACAATATTATGAAGGATGATGCTTGTAGCTGAGAAGAGTTTCGCTGAAATTATAAGTTAGGTGAAAGAATGAAGAGGCATAAAAAATGGGACTATCATCAATCTGAGGCCCTGCAAGCCACCAACAAAGCTCTGCAATCGGAGGAATGGCAGAAAATGAAGAAAACAGGCTCAGTCATGATGGCTCAGGAACCAGAACCCCTTATAAGTACCAATCAACAACCCCACCTCCATCTCCATATCCCCAAACTCCATATCCTTCAGCTCCACCACCTATATCTCCCAACCCCATGCCAGTATATTACCAAAATGCTCTCCTCAATATCACAAGCTTCATATCCTTTATAATGCCCAGCCACATACTTCCAAACTCCACCACCACTCAAACATAACTACCGAAACAGACCTCCATATGAAAGAAGAGACCTGCAAAAACTATACCCCTCTGGTGAGCCATAGCCCAGCTTTATGAGAGACTGAAAGAGGCTGGCTATGTCACCCCAGTTCCTGCATTGCCTGTGGATGTCCGCACAAAATGGTATGACCCTAACAAGGTTTGGTGCCTACCATTCTGGGATGAAAGGTCATACTACTGAAATTTGCAGAGCCCCTGAAAGATAAGATTCAAATGTGATTGATACTAAGGCCATCCAACTGAAAGATCCAGCACCAAATGTTGCAAATAACCCTCTGCCTAACCATCAGGTCAACATGATAGAAGCCGATGATACCTCGGATTGGGAGAAATCCATTTGGGTCCTTGAGCCAGAAGAAGCAATGATTGCTACGCTCAGACTCCAATGGTAGTGCAAAGGCGTGCTCCGTTTGAGGTTGAGATCGCCATGCCCAAGCCTCCATTCACTGTTTATAGGGCGCCTTCCCCTGTCCAGTATGATACCATGCTGTTCCATGGGACTACAGAAAAGGAAAAGTAAAAGTGGAAGAAGCAGACACCGCAGCAGGAGTTACTAGATCGGGAAGAATTTACACTTCTGAAAATTTGGTGGCAGGGAAGCTCCAGCAAATCCAAGGCACCAATTGGTAGAACTTGAAAATCAAGGAGTTTGGAAGAAGGTGCAAGCAAAAGAGTACTCTATTGTTGAGCAATTGATTAAAACCCAGTCTCAAATATCCATCCTATCATTGCTGCAATCTTCCGAAACTCATCGGAATGCTCTATTAAAGGTCCTGGGTGAAGCCTATGTCCCATCTAGCATCACTCAAGGAGAGGTAGCCCAAATGGTCGGGCAGGTTTTTGAGGCATATCGAATATCTTTCCATGAAGATGAGTTGCCAATTGAAGGAACAACCCATAATAAGGCTTTGTACATTTCTGTTCAATATCAGGACAAGATAATCACCAAAGCCTTGGTTGATTCAGGTTCGGGTTTGAATATCTGCACCTCTGAGCACGTTGACAAGGCTAGGCGTGGATAGTGCAAAGATTCAAACCTGGAAGATGAACGTGAGAGCTTTTGATGGTTCTCAGAGGGGTACTATTGGAGAAATAACCTTGGACATGCTCATTGGTCCTGCTACTTTCCCAATAGCTTTCCAGGTCTTGGATATTCCATCTTCATATAACTCTTTGTTGGGTCGTCCTTGGATTCATACGGCTGGAGCAGTTCCCTCTACTCTTCATCAATGCTTGAAGTTTTGAATGGGATCATGAAGAGGTTGTAGTTCATGGGAAAAGAGACATCCTGTATATGCGATAGAAGGAGGGGGTCATCTAGACGGTGAGATGTACCATACAGTTGAGCTTGTTGGCAACATTGAAGTGCAACCATGGTTCAGTCAGAAGATCATAGATATGATGGGCCTGGTTTGGTTTCGAGCTCGGGAAAGGTTTGGGAGCTAATTTGCAAGGAATAGTTGAACCTATACAACCGTTCGTCATTCAACCACTTTTGGCCTGGGATATAAATATACTACTGAGGAGTGGCTTGATTGGCAACCACCTAGAGATGGGTACTACTATCCATTGAAGAACCCGATACCACTGTTGTACCAATCATTCCAATCAGCAGGTTTCATGGGATGTATCATTGGTGATCTTTTGGAAGACATGAAGGGTTTATCTTTGACTAAGGAGGAAGGAAAAGGTTGCAATGTGTGATCAACGAGGAGGAGAAGGGGGACCCTAGGGGAAGCATTGAAGCAGGGATCAGCATCAGCATTTGGACCTCAACTCCATCCAGACCTCGTCGGGGCATCTGGGTAGCTGTGGAAGAAATTTTTCTATCAAATTTTTAAAATTTTCAATAAAACAATTTTAAATTTCAGTTCTTTGTTATTGTTTTCAAATACTAGTTTTATGAAGCCTTGAGTTTCAATCAATAAAGTTGTTTTCCCATCTATTTAATATCTTATATTCATTTGTGCGTTGTTCTTTTCCAACAAAATCTATTATAAAAATGTTGAATCTGAGACTATGGCATATAATGAGACTGCACAACTTAACATTAATGACTTAGAGGAAGTCGAAGAAAGTGAGGTCCCTGAAGAGTTAATCAGAAAGGTTGAGGAATTCGAGGAAAAAACCCAACCCGAATCTAGTGGAAACAGAGGTGGTAAATCTGGGAAATTCAGAAGTGGTACAAGAGACCCGAGTAAGCATCCATATGACAAAAGAGGACAAGAAAGAGTATACAGAGTGTCTCATGGAGAATAAGGATATCTTCGCCTGGTCCTATGCAGACATGACAGGGTTAAGCACTTCAATCGTAGCTCATCGTTTGCCTACTGATCCAGCATGTCCTCCCTGTGAAGCAGAAGTTGAGAAAATACAAGCCTGAGTTGAGTCTGAAAATCAAGGAAGAAATATCGAAGCAATTAGATGCTGGAATCCTTCAAGTGACAGAGTACCCGACCTGGCTTGCAAATGTCGTTCCAGTGCCAAAGAAAGATGGGAAGGTTAGAGTCTGTGTGGATTATCGAGATCTCAACAAAGCTAGTCCCAAAGATAATTTTCCATTGCCCTAACATACACATCTTAATCGATAACTGTGCTAAGCATGAAACACAATCATTCGTGGATTGCTTTGCTGGCTATCATCAAATTGAGATGCACAAGGACGACGCTGAGAAGACTGCTTTCATCACACCGTGGGGTGTCTACAATTACAAGGTAATGCCTTTCGGGTTAAAGAATGCTGGCGCTACATACATGAGGGCAATGACCACTTTGTTTCACGACATGATCCACAAGGAAATTGAAGTTTATGTGGATGATGTCATCATCAAATCAAAGAGGGGATCAAATCATCTAGATGATCTGCAAAAGTTCTTTGCTAGGCTACGCAAGTATAATCTGAAGTTAAATCCTGCAAAATGTGTTTTTGGGGTTCCTGCTGGAAGCTCTTGGGTTTCATTGTCAGTCGCCGAGGTATAGAACTGGATCCATCGAAAATCAAAGCCATTCGTGATCTACCTCCGCCGAAGAGTAAGAAAGAGGTAATGAGTTTCCTGGGTCGACTAAATTACATTAGTCGTTTCATAGCTCAATCTACTGTCATTTGTGAGCCTATCTTCAAGCTGTTGAAGAAGGATGCTGCGGTGAAATGGACAGACGAATGTCAACAAGCGTTTGACAAAATCAAAGATTACTTATCCAATCCACCTGTGCTGGTTCCACCGGAATCTGGTAGACCGTTGTTGTTATACATATCAGTGTTGGATAATGCTTTCAGCTGCATTTTGGGGCAACATGATGAGACTGGAAAGAAGGAGCAGGCGATATATTACATGAGTAAGAAGTTTACATCATATGAGGCTCGATATTCTCTATTGGAGCGTACCTGTTGTGCTTTAACTTGGGTCGCCCAGAAGCTTCGACACTACCTCTCCTCGCATACTACTTATCTGATTTCAAGGATGGACCCTCTGAAGTATATCTTTCAAAAGCCCATGCCTACTGGTAAACTGGCTAAATGGCAGATATTACTGAGCGAGTTTGACATAGTGTATGTTACACAGAAGGCAGTGAAGGCACAAGCATTAGCAGATCATATGGCGGAAAACCCTGTTGATGATGATTATAGACCTTTGAAGACTTACTTCCCAGACGAAGAAGTAGCTTTTGTCGGGGAAGACATTTCTGAAGAATATGATGGTTGGAGGATGTTCTTTGATGGAGCTAAGAACCTGAGCGGATCCGGCATCGGAGCTGTTTTGATCTCACCAACTGGGCAACATTATCCGGTATCAGCCAAACTCAGGTTCCTATGCTTAAACAATATGGCTGAATATGAAGCGTGCATATTGGGGCTCCGACGCGCTATTGACTTGGATGTCCAGGAAATGTTAATAATAGGAGATTCAGACTTATTGATCCATCAGGTCCGAGGCGAATGGGCTACTAAAAATCGGAAATTGTTACCATACTTGGAGTGCGTGCATAGGTTATGCAAAAGGTTCATCAAGGCAGAATTCAAACATGTGCCAAGGATCCAGAATGAATTCGCAGATGCCTTAGCCACCTTATCTTCCATGATTCAACATCCTGATCATAATTACATTGATCCTATTTACATCCACATCTACGAGCAACCGGCATACTGTTTTCATGTCGAGGAAGAACCTGATGGAAAGCCTTGGTACAACGACATTCGAGGATATTTGAAGAGTAGAGAGTATACAGAGGATGCAACAAGTGTACAAAAGCGTACAATTCGGAGGTTAGCGAATCAATTCTTTCTAAGTGGAGAAATCTTTTATAGGAGGACTCCCGATTTGGGGTTGCTAAGGTGTGTCGAAGCTGGAGAAGCCAACAGGTTGATTGAAGAGATACATGCAGGAACATGTGGTCCTCACATGAATGGCTTTACACTGGCGAAGAAGATTTTGAGATCGGGATATTTCTGGCTAACTATGGAGACAGACTGTATCCGCTACGTTCAAAAATGTCACCAATGTCAGACTCATGCAGATATGATCAGAGTTCCTCCCAACGAACTCCATGTTACTAGTTCACCGTGGCCCTTTGCAGCTTGGGGCATGGACGTCATTGGGCCAATCGAGCCAGCGGCATCCAATGGACATAGATTCATTCTGGTTGCAATTGACTACTTCACCAAATGGGTCGAAGCCACCTCTCACAAATCAGTGACAAAGAAGGTTGTGGATGACTTTGTCAAAAATAATATTATCTGTAGGTTCGGGATTCCTGAGTCAATCATCACTGACAATGGAACCAACTTAAATAGCGATTTGATGAGATCATTGTGTGAGAAGTTCAAGATCAATCACCGAAATTCTACAGCATATAGACCACAGATGAATGGAGCTGTTGAGGCTGCAAACAAGAACATCAAGAGGATATTGCGCAAGATGATTGATAATCACAAACATTGGCATGAAAAGTTACCCTTTGCATTGTTGGGATATCGTACAACCATCAGAACTTCTATTGGGTCCACGCCGTATTTTCTGGTATATGGTAATGAAGCTGTGATACCTGCCGAAGTGGAAATACCATCTCTAAGGATTATTCAAGAAGCGGAGTTGGATGATGCTAAATGGATACAAATTCGGGCGGAAAATCTTGCATTGATAGATGGAAGGAGGATTAACGCCGTTTGTCATGGTCAACTTTATCAAAATAGAATGGCCAGAGCTTTCAACAAAAAGGTTAGACCCAGACATTTTTCACCTGGGCAACTGGTTCTGAAGCGTATTTTTCCAAACCAAGATGAAGCAAAGGGTAAATTCTCGCCAAACTGGCAGGGTCCATACATAGTCTCTCGGGTATTAACAGGCGGAGCCCTCATACTTGCAGAAATGGATGGAGAAGTTTGGCCCAAACCCATCAACTCAGATGCTGTGAAAAGATATTACATCTAAATTGTTCATGCTCTTTTACTCTGTATTTGGAACTACGTCAGACCTGATTCCCGTTTAAGAGGGGATACGTAGGCGCTCCTTTGGAGTTCGGTCTTATCATAATAAAAATTTCATTTTCCCCTTTTGACTGTTAACTGGGGCAGAATTTTTGAGAGGGTCTCAAAAATTCCATCAAAAGGACATATTCTTGCAAATCACGATACTGGGGCAGAATTTTTGAATGGAACTCAAAAATTCTATCAAAAGCATTTTTTCTCACAAATCAGTAACTGGGGAAGAATTTTTGAGAGGGTCTCAAAAATTCCTTTGAACAAAGCATTTCCTGCACAAATCAAGACTGGGGCAGAATTTTTGAGGGTCTCAAAAATTCACTACGATCAAACTACAATCTTCAGATAACGGATTTGATACTGATGTCAGATGTTGCAAAGTCTCAAACTATGCCATGGTCAAAGATTCAACATTACTTTTTACAATTTATTATTTTCAAAAGCTTTTTCGAAAACTCTCTCTCCCTCTATTTTACATTTCTCTTCAAAGCAAATGCCCGGAAAGGTCTGGATGGCAAGTCAAAGGGAGCACACCGGTCGGAGCAGATCAACCGCCCCCATTTTTAAACTCACAATCTTTCTTTGAATACAGGAAAACAGGTACAGACGCAAAAGATAACTTCAGCATCACCTGACCGCTATTAAGCTCGACAAATCGCCAGTAAACGGTGCCCTATCCTTCCGACATGAATGAAGGGCCAAGTTATTTTGTACTCGACAGATCAATAATTATTGGTACATATTTCCAATCAGACAAAAGAATCAAGCTACTTTATATCAAGCCCGACAAATCAACATTCAACTGCACCCACTCCTTACAAGAGGACGAATGGTCAAAGCTACAATATTCTGAATTCGTCAACAAATGACACTCAATCCTTTCAATAAGACGAAGGTCTATGCCTCCAATCATCTGCATATGCCCGAGAATTGCATCATATGCATGTGCCCGAGATTGCATTGAGCCCGAGATTGCATTGTGCCCGAGAATTGCATCATCTGCATGTGCCCGAGAATTGCATCATATGCATGTGCCCGAGATTGCATTGTGCCCGAGAATTGCATCATCTGCATGTGCCCGAGAATTGCATCATATGCATGTGCCCGAGATTGCATCATCTGCATGTGCCCGAGAATTGCATCATATGCATGTGCCCGAAGATTGCATTGTGCCCGAGATCTGCATGTGCCCGAGAATTGCATCATATGCATGTGCCCGAGATTGCATTGTGCCCGAGAATTGCATCATCTGCATGTGCCCGAGAATTGCATCATATGCATGTGCCCGAGATTGCATTGTGCCCGAGATCTGCATGTGCCCGAGAATTGCATCATATGCATGTGCCCGAGATTGCATGTGCCCGAGATCTGCATGTGCCCGAGAATTGCATCATATGCATGTGCCCGAGATTGCATGTGCCCGAGATTGCATCATCTGCATGTGCCCGAGAATTGCATCATATGCATGTGCCCGAAGATTGCATTGTGCCCGAGATCTCCATGTGCCCGAGAATTGCATCATCTGCATGTGCCCGAGATTGCATCGTGCCCGAGATCTACATCATCTGCATGTGCCCGAGATTGCATTATGCCCGATATTGCATGTGCCCGAGATTGCATTGTGCTCGAGAAATTGCATATGTCCGAATAAAAAAAAAAAAAAAACAAGCTACAAGTATCAACAGATGCCCGAATTACAGATACGCTTTCTTTATTCATTATTTTATTCTTAAGGCGTCATGGTCTAAAGGCATCATTTTCATGGCCTGCGGACATCATATCATGGCCTAAGGATTTACTTTCTACTTATCATGATCCAAAGGTGTCATAGTCTAAAGGCATCATTTTTCATGGCCTACGGACATCATATCATGGCCTAAGGATTTACTTTCTGCTTATCATGATCCAAAGGTGTCATAGTCTAAAGGCATCATTTTCATGGCCCGCAGACAACATCTCATGACCTGAGGATATAATTTTTGCGTATCATGGCCCTAGACATCATAGCCTAAGACATCATTTTCATAGTCTTATGGCAAACATCATTGTCGATATGGGAAATTGCATCATGTTTACCTTTATCATTTATTCGATATAACTGCTCTAATCACTTTATTTAGTCATATTATGAGCTACAGATTTGCAAAGACTGACATTCTGCAGGCGAGATCAATCTCCCTCTCGGCTACAATTATCATGCTTACGTCTATCGCAACAAAGACCCTATCGAATTCTTTGATACTTATAACCCTTGGCTACTTATTTTACTGTTTCTCATCGGATTTTGCACTCTAAAACCAGAAATCTCTCTGTCATGCCTTTCTCGCTACTCTTATCTTATCCATTCAAGCCGATATCGTTCCACTCGAATACCGTAACAATCTTTCAATTTTTAGGAGTCTTGTTTACTCCTAAATCTAGAACTACACACGACCTGATTCTCGTATGACCAGAGATATGTAGGCGGCTTAATACCAAAGTCTCGGTCGTACCCTTTTCCAATTTTTTTTATTTCAATTGATCCTACTGACATCTCTCGTCGGTCGGACAAAATCGGCTACTAAGTCAACGTTGGTTGCCCGACAATTCATCCTTCATTCCCAAGCAACCAAGGGGCAGCTGTTGACACCCAATTTTGACCGACCTTTAGCAATTTTTGAAATGCTATCCGATTAAATACGCTTTTTAAAATATATTTTTTTTATTCTAAAATTTTAGTTGATTTTGTCTAAAATCGTACATTTTAGTATGCATGCTTTATAAAATTATCATAAATATTATTAAGATATTTTTAAAATTATTTGTAAAGATAAAAGTATTTATTTTATTTAAATGTTTTAAAATTTAAGTGATTTTAATTATATAAAAATATTATGATATATGTAGTATTTAATTGAATAGCATTTCTTAAATTTCCTCAAAATCATTTAACTTATAACCTATTTTATTCTACTTCCTTTCAATTCTAGCCTAATCAATTCCAATTTTATTTCAATTGTAGCCACTTTTCATCTCAATTTTAGCCACTTCAAATTCAATTCAACCTGATTCTAAAACTCTCATCTTTTAATCTCAACCGTCTGTCTTTAATCAAAACTAAGACCAAATCCTAGCCCCTCATCTCTTATTAAATCAATGGATGAGATCGAATTTCCATCTTTCCTATTTCAACACTAAAAACACCCAAAGCCCAAAAGAGTTGTTAGGTCGTGCACCCAGAACCCGTTTTGCGAAAAACGGGGCGCGACAAGGAACCCGAAGGCTTTGTGGCAAAAGTAAAGGAAGACAGTTTATAGGCTAAGAAAGGCACTTTATGGACTTAAAGAGACACTTAGTGCCTGGTATGGTCGAATAGATGGCCATTTACTGGGATTAGGCTTTGAAAATAGTTTATCAGAATCTACTCTTTATGTTAAACATCATGGCATTGATATTCTTATTGTGTCTATATATGTGGATGATGTGTTAGTTATAGGAAGCAATACAAAGCATATCGAAAATTTCGAGCAAGAAATGATGCAAGCCTTCAAAATGACTGACCTTGGTCTAATGTCCTATTTTCTTAGTATGGAAATCAAGCAGGGATAGGATGAAGTTTTCATTTGCCAGAAGAAATATGCTAAGGAAATTCTCAAAGAAGTTCAACATGAAAGATTGCAAGGAGATGAGTACTCCTATGAACAAAAAAGAGAAACTAAGCAAGAATTATGGAGCATAGAAAGTGGAGGAAACATATTTCAGAGGCTTAGTCGGTTGTTTGATGTATCTCACAGCTACAAGACTCGATATTTTGTATGATGTAAGCATACTATCGAGGTTCATGCGTTGTGCTAGTGAGGTGCATCTAAATGCAGCAAAAATAAGTTGTCAGATACATCAAAGGTAACATTAATTATGGTGTCAAGTTTAAAAAAAAACTAGCTTTGAAACTTCTTGGGTATTCTAATAGTGATTGGACAGATAACATGAAGAGCACATCTAGATAGTGTTTCAGTCTTGGCTTAGGAATGTTTTCATGGTGCTCAATGAAGCAGGACATTGTGGCTCAATCCACTGCAGAGACAGAATTTATGGCTGCAACAACAGAGGTGAATCAAGCGTTGTGGTAGAGGAAAATATTTGTTGATCTGCACATGAATCAAAAAAAGGGAACTAAAGTATTTGTGGACATTGTTTGATTATTCAAATTTTTATAAACTAACAAATTTAAATGTACTATTTTCCTAGTAAACACTGAGAAATTGTTCGATTATTCAACGACAAGATCTCAAGCGGCTTTGATGGAGAGATTAAAAAACTAATTATCTTTAGCCTTTGCAAAAGGATACCATAAAACAAATTATTCACATTGAAAAAATATAAATTGGCCGGAAAAACAAATTGTGTGCTTATCAAGTTTGTCCAACTAAAATTCCTCAATGAAACAACGGTAGATCCTGAATATGCAAATGCATTAGCATGATGTCGTCAATAATGGTTGATTACAAAGAAAACTATCTGATAAATAAAACGTTGATGTCACACCACATATCTCTTTTGGTGAGACCAGCATAAAAATTTCAAACATCTACCTAACTGGAAAGTATCATACACGAGTAACTGAGGGCAGGAGAGGCGTGTTACCATCCTGCAAACACAAACAAAGTGCATCATGTCATTCGAGAAAGTAATGCAGATATCTGTAAATAGACAATGACAGATAAGTTGAGATTTTTGAGTGATGATCAAGTAATATAAATCAGAATTAGCACTCCTCCGATTAGATTCAAGGAAATATCGATAGCAATATCATCTGAGGTATGGGCAGCAGCTAAGTAGTGTGCTTTGTTATCTAGTATTTCCCTGTAATAGCCTAATAGGGGAACTGAATGTCTAAAAAAGGGGGTGCTTTTGCCTAAGATATGAAATTTGCACATTATGGATGTTGATAAACGTTCTGAAGAAGAAAATTTCTGGACAAAAACAGATGATACAACTACTTATCGGTGTAATTTAATTTACAGACTCTAGTTTTCCATTTCATGGCAAGGAGAATTTCAAACACCTGAAAGATTGAAATTTGCACTTTCAACATTTCTTGAACTTCCAATTTTCCCCTAGTAACCTCATTGTCCCAAAAGGAAAAAGAAACTAATTTAAGTACACCTCCAACATTCCCAGGTTCACTGGTTTCACTAAATATGCATCCTAGAAAAACACATCAACAACAACAATAATATATCCAGTAAAATCACACAAAGTGCAGTCTGGGGAAGGTAGAATGTACACGGACCTTACCACTACCTCATGGAGGTAGAGAGGTTTTCGAAAGACTTTCGGCTCAAATGCAGCAGTTCCAAATACAAAGAAGAAAATATAGCAAGAAATACCAGAAGGTAGCAACTTTCGGCTCAGATGCAGCAGTTCCAGATACAAAGAAGAAAATATAGCAAGAAATACCAGAAGGTAGCAACAACATCACAAAAATAATGCAATAATCAAAACTCAATAAACGATATACTAGGATAGAGTACTGAAAAAAATAGTAAATAATTTTGTTTTTCAAAACAAGAACTACAGTAATGCAACTAGTATGCTGGCAAACATCAATCACCCAAAGCAAAACAACATTACACTACCTACTAACCTTCTACCCTAATACCCTAGAAAAACACATCAAAAAGAGTATTCCCTGCTTTTCAAGATCAATGGAACTGACTTCAAAACAAAAAAGTTATTTTAGAAGAACTAATTGACAATTAGAGCATCTGATCACTTCCGCTCATAAATGCAAGACAAGTAGCCAACTGTATTAGTAGAATCTATAGATCTATGATAGTAGGGGGAAAAAATGGTTGCAGGACAATTGAAAATTTCTGATTCTAAGTGTTGAAGACATCACCTTATCTATCTAACACTATTATAAAAGCACGAAGCCCCTATGTGAATTGGTGATAAGACTTTTTTACCCTTTAAAAGTAGATTTTACATAAAGCAAAATTGTTACTTAACTTTTTTCCTAAGATTTAGAACTTTCCTTATTGGGAAAAGGGTCTGAAAAATACTCCAATTTTGGCCGAATTTGTTGTTACGATACCAAACTTTATGGAGGACCTTTTACCCCCTACATTATTTAATAGTGTATTTTAAAGGTATATATGTGTCCACGTGAACAAGTTACTATTTATAATATTACAATATTTATGATGTCCACGTGGACACATATATACCTTTAAAATACACTATTAAATAGTGCAGGGGGTGAAAGGTCCTTTCCAAAATTCGGTATTGTTACAGTAATTTCGATCAAAGTTTGAATATATTTCAGACCTTTTTCCCTTCCTTATTTGAACCATTTAAGAAGTCCTAATATTTAAGATTTTAAAATCATCAAGACTTTTACTATGTAAATCCTCTCATTATTTGAACTATGTGTAACATAACTATAATTCCTTTCGTTTTACTTTTTTCAATATTGAAAATTTTGAAACTAACAAAATTTATTTGTTCTTGTAGGAAATTAGATATGGGTCACCCGTGTGTCTCTTCCCCTTTTTATTTATTAAAGATAATAATATATATATATATATATATATATGTATAATTTTTTTTTAATTTTTTTTTATGTTATTATCTTTAATATAAATAAAAGGGGGAAGAGATATATGTTATTATCTTTAATGAATAAAAGGGGGAAGAGACAACTTCCAACACTCTTAAAAATTATATAAGAGATTTCTATTAAGAAGAAACCAGCTCTTTTTCCCTTCTCCACAAATAATTATAAACAAACACACTTCTCTATCATCATTGGTATTAAAAAAAACTCTCAGCACTTGTGAGAAGATTCCTATATTGTGATTTAGGGTGTGTTTGGTATGAAGGAAAACATTTTCCGAAAAATGTTTTTCAATTTTCTCATGTTTGGTTGGGTTAAATGTTTTCCAAATCAACTCATTTTCCTCAAATTTAAGAAAAATGACTTCCCTTCATCACTTAAGGAAAACATTTTCCAAAACTCTCTTTCAACTTCAAATTACAATTACTTTTTTGTTGAAAAAATCAATTTATTTTGTCCCTACCCTCAAACCAGGCCCCCAACCACCCCCCCACCCCCAAAAAAAAATTGAGTTTGTTTTTAAAAAATATTTTCAACTTCAAAATTTTATTTTTTCACCCCTACACTCGACCCCCCCAACCCACCCACCCCCTACTCGCCACCCCTACCCCAAAAAAAAATTAAGTTTGTTTTTAAAAAATATTTTCAACTTCAAAATTTCATTTTTTCACCCTACCCTCGACAACCCCCGTGTCCCGGCAAAAAAAATTTTAAGTTTATTTTTAAAAAATATTTTCAACTTCAAAATTTCATTTTTTCTCCCTACCCTTGACCCCCCCCCCACCCCCCACTCACCCCTACCAGCTCCCCCACCCCTAAAAAAAAATTTAAGTTTGTTTTTAAAAATATTTTCAATTTCAAAATTTTATTTTTTCACCCCTACCCTCGATCCCCCACCCCCAAAAACTTTTAAGTTTGTTTTTAAAAAATATTTTCAATTTCAAAATTTCATTTTTTCACCCCTACCCTCGACCCCCGCCCACCCATCCCCCACCAGCCCCCAGCCCCCTCCCCACCACCCCCAAAAATAATTTTAAGTTTGTTTTTCAAAAATATTTTCAATTTCAAAAAATTCATTTTTTTCACCCCTACCAAGCCCCCCCCCCCTACCCACCCACTCCACCCACCCCCAAAAAAAAAAATTAAGTTTGTTTTTAAAAAATATTTTCAACTTCAAAATTTTATTTTTTCACCCCAACCCTCGACTCCCTCCCCCCACCCCAAAAAAAAATCTAAGTTTGTTTTTAAAAAATATTTTCAACTTCAAAATTTCAATTTTTCACCCCTACCCTCGACCCCCCCCCTCCTCACCCACCCCCTACCATGCCCTCCAAAAATAAAATTAAGTTTGTTTTTAAAAAATATTTTCAATTTCAAAAATTATTTTCTACTCTAGTAAAAATAAAAGATATTTTTCAAAAATATTTTTCATTCATAAATCAAACACTAAAAATCTTTTCCGGAAAATATTTTCTACTCACCAACCAAACATGAGAAAATAAGTCAAAAATCAACTTGTTTTCCAGGAAAACATTTTCCTTCATACCAAACACACCCTTAGAGTGAATCTTTATAGTGTGGTTTGTATTTATAGCATGTGATTACATTATTTACTAGTGAAACAAATACTGATGGATCTTGGCAAACTATGTGTTCTTGATTCATTATTTTTCCTTCAATTCCATTTTTCTTTTGCTACTAAAACTAGTAGTATAACAAGTAACAATCCGAACAACACAATAACCAATTGTGGACATTCAATTCCCTTCTACAACAGTATTTTTTTTTTTTTATATTCAAGAAGTACTCTCTGCTAGAAGACTACAATAAGGCCCTTTAAATAAGATAATGCGTATATACTACATTTATGAAACTCAAAAATGTTGATTAAAGAGGTAGATTGTCTCAGCACAATATTATTATGAGGCGACACCTTTGAGACAATGAGACAAGATTTGATTTAGAAAATGAATCAAAACTAACTTGATTTTAGTTAATTGCTAGTACTAAAGAAAAAAGAGTAAGAATGTATTATTTTCATTTGATATAATAATAAGCGACACATATATCCCAAGAACTTGCACTTGTTCACAAATTTTTATTTTGTAGCTCAAGCACATTGTATGTTGTTTTTTTAAGTTTTACATTCATTAATACAGGTATACGCGCAAAGAGTGTACCTAATGACTAGTTTGAATATATAAGATTGTGGTCACTCTTTAACACCTTAAACTTTTAATGAGACGATCACACAATTCAATATTAGTATCATAGCAAACATAGGTGAGTTCAAATCTCACAGCCAGACACTATAAAAAGGATTTTTCATGGGCTTCACTCATAAAGAAAGAATCAAGCCCGCACGTGAGAGATAGCATGTCAAGGAAATAATTTATATAAATAAGGAGACGTTTGGTAGAGTGCATTCCAAAAAAAATAAAAAATACATGCATTAGTTTTGTGTATTACTAGTATCTTGTTTAGTACACTTTTTCAACCTAAGTATACATTAGTTATACACTATATTTGGTAGTAAGGCAAAGGGTTTAATGCATGCATTAGCATGGTTAAAGACACAATTGCCCCTCAAAACTTTTTACCACATCCTTTCTACCATATATGTGGAGGGTATTTTTGTAAGCAAATAACTTTTTTTTTAAATTATGCAATACATATTATTTTTAATACATCAAACCAAAAACTACACAAGAAATAATCTCAAGGATAACTAATGCAGCATAATAAACACTAGCATTAATAATGCTAGCATTACTAATACACCATATTCAACACTCTTTTTATCCACCCTACCAAACGACCCCTAAAAGTGTACCCTGTCTAACAGCTTTTACAGGAGATGGTTGGTTGTTACAACGATGAACTCTAATTCATGTCATTGTACAGCAATCAAGGTTCTCACTCAACTCAGCCCGTACTTGTTTTCTTTTTGATTAGGGACTTGAAATATTTTTCAACAAGTAATACTGAACACAAGGCACAGTTACATGAAACCTCACTAACTTTGTATTAATCACGAATACAAATAACACTTAAGCCATCAAGGCACAAAACAAAAGCCAACAACCAATGCTGACTTGTGTCAAGGCTGCATGCACATATTTAAAATACAGTTAAAAGACAAAGCCACATGGCCACATTCGAAAATCACTTGCAAACTGATGGACAAACAAAA
The DNA here is from genome assembly GCF_900185275.1 of Solanum verrucosum. Lineage (NCBI taxonomy): Eukaryota > Viridiplantae > Streptophyta > Magnoliopsida > Solanales > Solanaceae > Solanum > Solanum verrucosum. The sequence goes on from NW_026020705.1 coordinate 818,441, forward strand.
GAATTAATCACTTAGAGAAATACTCGCGGCACTACGAGAGGGGAAGTTGGAAAAAATGGGTGGATCTTTTGGACAGTGGACAGTTTTGCTATAACTTGCACAAATCCTCAACAACTGAAATTTGAGTTGTTGTTGGGATATCAATCCCAACCCAGTTAAAGTTGCCAATCTAAGTTTGAAGCAGGTGTTACTGATGCGTTTGTCGGGAAACAATATTCCAGATGGAAGAATGATTAATATTTCTGAATTATTGTTTTAGTTGTTTTAGTCGAATAGAACTGTCAGAGTGGATTAGGATTCTTATTATTTATGATTTATAGGACTTTGTTATTTCTAATTTATTAGGACTCTTGCTATTGTAAACCTCTATTTAAGAGAGTTGACGTTATTAATAAAATAAGTTGGATTTTATCAAGTTCCAGAGATTCGAAACTTTCTCAAACAAGTTCCCAGGTCTGCAATTCCCTAAATAAATTGCAAATTTCAACAATCATAGGCAAGTCAAGGAACAAGAACAGGGGCATAGACCTATCTATCGGACCTGACTTTTCAGTTAATCGTCCAGCGACTCAATCCAAAACTAGGAACTTTAACAAATTGGTATCAGAGCCTGTGTTTTTGGTTGTCTTGTAGCTCTTTGTGAGCAGGTCTATGTACTTTTTTTTATGGGTAAGGTTTTGACATCCTCCCCTTTAACCCCTTAGTATTAGTAGCCCATGCTTCGAATTGGAGCTCCCCTCTAATTCAGGTTGGGATGCTGGATCCTCAGCCCTACCCGTAGCAAGTCAACTCAGTTCCCGTTAAATAAGTTAGGATAGTTTCAATAGCCAGCAAGTTCCTACGTAATACGTTGTAATTGGATAAGTTATTAGGAATATGACGAAACAAAAGACCAAGGAAAGAAAGAAGAATACACCAAAATGCAAGTGTTGCACCAAACACTGGTGGTTGTTTCTTGTTGTAAGTGAATGCAACAAAGAGCATGTCACCATGGACGAAAATACGGTAGAAGAAAAGTTGCGAAGGAAGCCCAAACTCAAACTGAAGCAAAAGTAGCAGCTTCAGAAACCAGGATGGACGCCAAATTCCAACAACTATCCAGCAAATTGAAAACCTTACTCTGCACCACGGCACGTGCGAAGGGAGTTGAAGTTGGAGACAATAGCATTGCTTTTGTCCAACGAACCAGCAAGGCAGGTGAACAACTAGAGGTGCGTTTTGGAGGAAGAAACAACAACAATAATTTTGGTACTGATGACAATAACGGAGGAAGAGGTATTGCTCCCAGATACACTAAATTAGACTTTCCTATTTATGATGGAAGTGAAGATCCTCTTATTTGGCTTCACCGTTGTGAGAAATTCTTTTGTAATCAGCATACAAACATCTAAGAAAAAGTAGGTTTAGCTGCTTTTTAGATGGTTGGGGAAGCGCAAATGTGGGTTTATCAACTGGAACAAGAGGAACCCAATTTAACATGGGGTGTCTTTAAGGAAAATTGTACTCTTCGTTTTGGCCCATCAATGAAAAGCAATCCGTTAGGAGAATTGATCAACTTGAAACAAACCAGTTCTGTTGAAGATTATCAGAGAAACTTCCAAAAAATGTTGTCGTGCATCATCTGTACGTATAGACCAACAAGTAGATATGTTCACAACAGGGTTAGTTGATTTGACTCTTCTGGATGTGGAATTGCACAACCCATCTAACCTAGTACAAGCAATGAGTCTGGCAAGAGCATTTGAGAAGAAGATCCAAATTTCTTCTAGCACACAAAGGGGATATGGTTCAACCTCAAAGATGAGTGCAAGGGCTCCCACTACACCAGTAACTCCGAGTGTTAAGGTAGGTGCTTCTAATCCTTCTGTAAAAAAGTTGGCTCGCGCCGAGATGGTTGCCCGACGTGCAAAGGGATTATGCTACAACTGTGATGATCCTTATGTTGAAGGTCATTAGTGTAAAAAGTTATTTTGGCTGGAAGTAGAGGATGGGGAATCTGGAAAAGTACCAACGGACGGTGGAGAGCCTGCCATCTCACTTCATGCTATCACAGGCAAACAACATGCAAATACTATGCAGTTGCAAGTTGTAATCGATAAGAAGTTGTTGCTTAGCTTAGTGGATTCGGGCAATACACGCAATTTTATTAGCTCAACGGCGGCGGCCCAAAATTTAAACTTGCCTATCGAACAACGAAGAAATTTCAATATATCATTGGCAAATGGAGAGAAGATTTCCAGTTTGGGCATTTGCACAGTAGTGCAATTTTGTGTAGTTAACCAATCCTTTTATGTTGATTTATATGTGATTCCTTTGGATGTTTTTGATATTGTCCTAGGTATCAAGTGGTTGCAAACACTAGGGCCTATTCTGTGGGATTTTGCATTATTGACCATGAGCTTTCAAGTAACGGGGAAGTAAATCATTTTACATGGACAACAACAACTATTGCCAATTTTCATTTTTATATTTCTCTAAGTGTTGGAATACAAATGAGCTGCTTCCTAAGACTTATACGAACTGAAAATTAAGCCTACAAACAAAGGGGACAAGGTCCCGAGAGAAAAACACTAAAAAAGGGTGTCTTTACAAAGGTACAAAGGTTGGTGGAAAAAGGTTGTCCTTTGTTTCCATAAATGGTAAAAAGGACTCTTCCACATATCAAGTCCATTTTGGCTTTGTGGCAGCCCTTGGATTCCGTTTTGATGGCTTGTCAATGGCATTAATTGTTCCCCAAGAGTCTCCAAATAATCTTCGGCTAGATGAAAATTGGCATGACGTTCAAGACTCGTTGGAGCGCGATATAAATCCCAAGGCTGGATGACATGTATTTGACTCATATGGCGCACCCTTACATGCTAAATCACTTCCATGTGCGCCCTAGGGTTTGGCTATGGACATACATATGCCATGCCGGGACCTGAGCATCGCTACTGCGTGCACAATCCAATCCTCAGGCTTGTCAGTCACCTCGTGCATCCGCACTTGGCTTGTCGCTTTGCCTGAGTACGGTAACGTTCAATCCTTGGCCTTAGCCATGTGCGTCTTCCTTACCGTGCCTTCGTTTGTCTTAGGGCATAGCCCACGCACCATGTATACAAGTCTCACAGTGCAGCGTAGCCCCACGACTGTACATCTAGGCCAACGAACCCTTGCTCGCTCGGTTGAACCCTTGTCAAGCTCACAAGTTAGCTCACGAGGCTCTTGAGTGAGTCCCTCGATTGCTCATTCGGCTAGGAGGTCTTTTCCCACAAGGAGAACGACCCAGAAGGCCCAACGTTCGATATATCTAACCCCCACGGCCATCGGGACGCCCAACATTGACTACCGAGTCACATGTCACCCATAGAGCTTTCCTAACTCGTATGGGTACCTAAGACACTCCATTGAGATGCCTAGGCAGGCCCTTGAAGTTCTACTTCAAGGCAACACACTTGGGGCAAAACTCCCGGGGGAGCCTGGTAATCTATCACCATGTATACCCCCCCCCCCCCCTTATATATGCTTAAAATAACAAAACCAATGTGACAGGAGTTGACATGCTTCTGCCAAAGAATCATAATGGGCCATAGACGGCGCTACCGACCTCTAAATTGGGTGTTGTCTGGTAGTAGTTACTAGTCTTGACTTCCTTCACACCTCCATGAAGTTTCATCCCATTCTCATAGTCATAGAGAGGGTTATAGCCTTCGAACTTTCTGCGTATTTACCAAAATGCCATCGCCCTTGGCTAGGTCAAAGACATCCAAATGAACTCTATTAGGCCCCAAATTTGGTAAGCATATATAAGGATAGGCTATGAACAAGTCCATAGCCCGGAATCCCAAAATTCCACTTCTAGCTCGAGAACGTCCGGCAGTCACATACCGCGCCGTACGCGGCCTTCGCCGACAGGCTAAGCCCTGGGGTGCACCCCAAGTCCTTGTTAAATATCTTTGGCACTATAAAGGCATGCCATGCAACATCTCAAATGGTTGTTGCCTCATGCCATGACCCCTTTGCCTCACTCCTACTTTAGCGCCTCCTTCAACACATGCCGTCTACATAGCTAACATAGGTGCGGCCTGCTTGGCCTGCACTCCTTGGCCGACATATTGGCCAGTGTAGACGCCCATATGTTTGGGGCGTTACACCCTCACACACCCAAGACAGTCATCGTCTCGATGACAATTCCCAATCCATGTGTGATGGAACTCTTTCGAGCTCCTCTTAAAACGGAGTAATGCCCCTCACACTTCCTCCTCCCAAGTTTTGTCCAAGCTGCATCTGCACTGCACCTCTCGGTGTTCACTTGGACTGTGTCTCCACACCTGCACCCTTTGGTGACTAACTTCGTGGTGACACTCAAGTCACCACACCATGACCCTCACGGCCTTCAGCTGTCTGGAAACCTGTTCTCCCTTGCAATACATTTGCGTTACTACTAGAGCCGCAAACAAGGCTAAAGTATTGGAGACCTAAAAGTGCATCCTTAGCACCTTCAGCCCGGCCTAGTACCTAGTACCTGGACACATCATGATGAGAACTGTCTAGTACTACAAACAAAACTAGAACATTGGAGGCCTCGAAAGCATGTCCTTGACATCTCTAGCCTGGTCTAGAATCTTCTCTCTCGTACTTCTTAGGAGGGTAGATCACCCTTTTTCCGGTAAATTCTTCCGCCGGAAACTGGACTATGCCAAGGAGCATCAAAAAGGCTCTAGCTTGCTGGAATAGAGATGGGAATCAGTCGGGACACAGGGAGAGATGGAAGATTGTCTCCGCCTGCATTTGGTGGACTATATATGGATGGAAAGGAACCAGAGGTGCTTCGAAAACAAGAGTTGCTCTCAACAGAAATTGAAGATGAACTGTCTAGTCCTTTTCTTTTTTTGGTGTAAACACGAATATCCTCAAGAAGAAGAGGATATTCCTAGTATTTTAGATTATTTATGAAGCCTTCATAGGGACACCTCTCCCGCTGTAATTTTGTTGTAAGTATTACTGGAATACTTTTCTGAGTATTCCTTTTGTTCATAATACAAGTTACCTTCTTCAAAAAAAAAAATGAGACTGCAGAGACAAACAGTAATCTGTTCCTGCATTGTAAAGTGACAGACCAATAGTGCTCACTCTTCTTTAGCCTCACAGGTAACAACCGGACTATGCCTGAACACACAGCGGACCTTTTAAGTTGTTGGATTAGGAGAGGGGCTAGCAAGTCGCTGAAGAGATGGTGGAGAGCAGTTCCATCGTGAATTTAGTGGACAATATGGAAGGAAAGAAATGGCAGAAGATGAAGTGGACTTTCATCGTGAATTTTCATTTTGGTGTAAACTAGCAAATGTGGAAAATGAAGTTCAATTTGTTTGGGCTATAGTTTCTCTGTTGATAAACTTTTTGGAGGTCTCCAACATATCCTTAATGTCGAGGAATACAATTACAAGTTCTCAGAAAAGTAGAGGATGAACCCATCCTTGTGTCTAGATCTGATGAATAAAATCATATGAAGCAAATAGCTCTTAAATTAGGAGCGAACTAGGGAGTCCAAGGAAAGAAAGGACAGCCATTGAAAAAGAAGCAAAAGAATAAAGGGATAGAAAGTATCCTACCTATCTTGAACTAACGGAACTCATCATGGTCTTCATAGTCTTCATCATCCTCGTTGAATATTGCACTATAGAAAACATACGGGCTATCAATCATCTCTTTCAGAGTAAGCCTTCCGTCTTTATCTGCATCAGCCTGAGAAAAAACATGGTAGAATTACTGAACACACTATTTCCCACTCACTATCCAAGAACAATCAGCGAACAAGAATGAGGTGCATTATGAATCTATTTTGTTTCGAAATAGTTCAGTTTTGCACGCGATAGTGCGATCCACCAATATTTAAGTTTTTAAATTTGCTAAAGATTCAATCACATTAAAGGATTTCAGGTTCACTAGTTTGCAAAGGGGAACAACATTGGGAACTTTTTGTGCAATTCCTTTCTATTTTTTGTGAAATATCTCCATTAATAGATGCATAAAATTAAAACAAAAAAAGCAGACACCCACACCACTACATTGTAATGTTCACCAATAACAAGAGACAAGTACTTCCCACGAGATTTATTAATGTATACTAAAACTGAGTTACTGGAAATAAAAGTGTACTTTCCAACTAAAAGCTATGCTTTAGGAGATTATTACATCACAGATGGTACAAAATTGTTTGAATTGTTACTTCAATGTAGCTTCTCTGTTGACAAGACCTATATGTGAACAGTGTACCTTCCAAGTCATCCAGAAATACATTCTAAAGAAGATAACTTAGAACTAAGAGCAAATAGCTCCTGAAGGCCTGATTAGGCAGAAAAAGTTTTTGATGACAGTAAATCCTTTCTTGAGAAAAACAGACTAACATTATTCAACAATGGACTTGTCGAGTGGGCCAGGCCAGGACCCATTAAGGGTAAGCCCATCAATTCCAGAATGGGGCCGGGCAGGCCTGTCCTTAATGGGCCTGGTTTCGGCCGAGCTAATTTTTCAAGGGAGGCAAGCGGGCACATCCCACAACCTGTTAAAAAGGTGGTTCGGCCCAATCCGAGATAGGGCCAGTTTGGTTTAATTTTTTTTATTTAGTTACAATTTTGAAATTATATCGAGTTTTTTAAGTTTGTATTTTATACTTCAAACTTTAATATTCAAATATTTGAACTAGCAAATAAGTGAATAACCAAACTAATACTGGAATTTGTACCTGGATATAAATTTGAAAAAAAAAACTCAAAGGCTCAAACGAGTCTTAAATTTTATCAAGTATAAATTTGAATTTCAATATATCAATACAATTTGCAAGTTTGTGTTTTGAATTTTGAACTTGAAAATTAGAACAAGTGTTTTCTACCTGAATTTTAAGAAAGAGAGAGAGACTTCAAAGTACAAAAGATGAATGGAAAACGATCAAAGGTTTTTAAAACAATAAGTATAACCTCCACATTAATTTGAGGAGAAACCAAAAAACAACCATTGTTATAATAAAAAATGGCACAAACCGGGCTAGTTCCCTTCAAAATAGCAGTATAATAAGCAATTTCCCTCCAAAATACAAGCTATAGCCACCTATAGCTCCTAAGCAGGCAAAAAGCAAATCAATGGCAGTAGTTTGGTTATAGCTTAAGAAATAAAGATAATGCAAACATGCAAGTACTAGTTGGTAATAGCAAGGAGTAATAAGTCAATTCAGCACTCTATTAAATAAGGCACTTCAGTTCAGTAAAAATTACCTGCTGTATGATGTAATCTGCTTGTTGTTTGGCATAGTAACGCTCTGATGGATGAAGCTTTCCAGTTATAGGTAGCAATTCAGCTTCTGACAAATATCTGCATAAAATCAAATTTAAAGGTTTGTTGATGAATTTACTCGAATCAATTACTGCAACAGATGTCTAGTTTCTTACCCATCCCCATCTTTATCAAGCTCAGCAAACAACTTTCTGGCTGGAGACTCTTGTGAATCCTCAGAATGATGAGAAGTATCATGACTCTCCTCGTCATAGTTTCTTACCAAGTCAAACAGCCCATGAAAGAACTCGTTGAAATTAACCTTACCATCTTTGTCACTATCTCTCTCCCTGAAATAAAATGGAGAGCAAGAAAAGAAATCAAATTATTATAAACAGTGTTCACCTAGGAAGGACTGCTTCTCTACAGTAAATTATCTCTAAAGCATGTTCATTAACAAAACCAAAGATTAGCAAATAAAAAATTGCAAGGCATAAAACAGTTTGAAACTCAAAACTAGTAGAATCTCCAGTAACTTACCAGACCTACATTTTAATGCACATATACCAATGGAACATTTATCTTATAAGCTATACTTATACTTGATACTGTACAAGTAATTAAGAAGCGTCACGAGCTTGTTAATGGAGAATGTCAAAAGATTTAGATTATTGGTATAGGATTGTTATTTCTTTAAATTGGAGCTGCTAAAGTCATTGTTTACAATTCTTTTTGTTTCTTTTTTTCCTGCATAATCTTCCAATGCTGGAAGCCATATTTTCCTTTAGCATCCTTTTATTTTGCTCAATATGTTGAAGAATCTACTTCGATGATACATGATTAGGTTCACACACCACTTAAAAGATCAAAGTTTTCTGGCATATGGATGAGTTTATATAGTTCTATGACCTAATTCTATTGCCCTTTCACTCCCTACACTTGAAAGGAAAGAAAGAAGAGAACAAAATAGTAAGGCAAAAATGGAATTGTGTTGTATCTTTTTATTTTTGGTGTGTTAATTATGGTATAATTAGATAGGCCGGATATGAAAATATTCTCTAATCCCTTTAATTAAGCATTTAGGATATTGTGATAATCCAGTAATCCCTTTAATTAAGCATTTAGGAGATTGTGTGTGATATTTTATTATTCTCTTCTTTATTTATATAATCTGTAACAAGTATTTAATTCCATCAACTTTAGAGAGAATAATCAACAATTCTATTCCCAATATCTCTTCTTCTTCTTCTAATTTCTCATGGTATCAAAGCAGGGCAATCTCACCCAATGTTGGGCCACAAATATAAAAAATTACCCATGCACCATATGCTAAGCATTGGGCGAGAGGTGGAGTGTTAAAGAATGACAAAAGTCGCACATTTGTGGTTAATGAGATGGGTGGACTCCTTATAACGCTTGGGCAATCCTCCTCCCTTAGAGCTAGCTTTTGGGGTGTGAGTTAGACCCTCGCCCCGAGATTCTAACGATGACGGAAGCCTCTATCTTGAAGGGCCGCGTGACTTTATCTCTTTGAAGAAGGACGAACTCTTCTTTATATACACAATTTTATGTACGAAATTGGAAGAAGAATTGTTGCTTTCAAGTGTGAATCAGGTCCAAGATTCGGACTAGGAATTGCTATTTTTTCCGATGCAGTTAGCTCTATTCCCTGACCTGAGGGCGTCTACTAAGACCTAATTTAACATAAAGAATAATGTATATATAGAGGATGAAGAAGATCTTGTAGATCTATTAGGAGCCTTGTAATCTATTATTTTTTTCTTAATTTAATACTTCATGATACACATATGGTCACTCAACACAAGGAAGTTCATTTAGAAAGTCACTTAACTCAGGGTAGCTCACTTAGAAAGTTACTCAACTATTCGTATTTCACCTCGAAAGTCATCCAACCAATTTTAATGATTTTGTCATATTTTAGGCTAAATTTTTGAGAAACACCTCAAATTTTAGGACTTATGCCTTATGGATCTATGCTTTTAATTTACACCCTGGAGCGTTTTTGGTACGCCCCGCCCCGAGACTCGCCCCAAAAATGTTTTTGAAAAAACTGAAACAAACTATGTGCATCAATATTTTATATATATATATATATATATATTTATATTTATATTTATAATTTTAGTGGATCAAAATAAGTGGGGCGGGTCAATAAAATGGTTAAAATCAGTATTTTATTATTTCTTAAAGTTTAGCTTAAAATAAAATTCCATTTCAACAAATTTAATGAAAAAATTATTAAAATTGGTTGGGTAACTTTCTAGGTGAAATATCAATTAGTTGAGTGACTTTTGGGTTATAAAAAAGGTTGAGTTACCTTCTAAGTGAACTACCTTATGTTGAGTGATTTATAGGTTATAAAAGTTGAGTAACTTTCTAAGTGAACTACCCTAAGTTGAGTGACCACCTGAAATATTACCTCTTTTATTTTGCTCAAAATGTTGAAGAATCCACTTCGATGATACATGATTAGGTTCACAAACCATTTAAAAGATCAAAATTTTCTGGCATACGGATGAGTTTATATAGTTCTATGACCTAATTAGCCCTTGACTCCATGAATGGGAAAGGAAAGAAAGAAGAAGTGACAAGGACAGAGAACAAAAAGGAGAAACAAAGAGTAAAGGAAAAATGGAATTGTATTGTATCTTTTTATTTTTTGTGTAAAGAACAATGTGTAGAGGATGCATAAGATCTTGTAGATCTATAAGGAGCCTTGTAATCTGTTAATTTTTCTTAGTTTAATACTTACTGAGTTTTTGATGTTGAGAAAATGGATTTTGGGCCTAACTCAACCCCAAAAGCTAGTTCAAGAGGTGAGGATTACCCTATCTCTTAGCTGATGTGGGAGACTCAACACCACCACCACCCCTGTAATGACCTTTAGGTCATTTTTGAATTTTTTCGTAAAATTATCGTTTTAGCACTCCCAATGATGGCCCCGAGTCATTTTTGATTGGTTTGTGAAATCAGTTTTGAGTTTTGAGTAAAAAGTGGTGAATTATGAAAAAAATTGAATTTGAAAGGCTAAAGTTGGTAAAAAAAAAGTGGTTTTTGGTGTCTTTTGGAGTTTCGAGTCTCGAAATAGAATTTCTTCGATTCCATCAATCCTGGAATGTGAAAATTGGTCTAAGAGATTAGTTGGTTTCGGATTCGGAGTCTTTTTGTGGATTTGAGGTTCTAAGTTGGAAATTGTTGAGATTTTTAGGCATTAGTTGGTTCTTTGTGACTTTCACGAATTTCGGGTCTAGGAAACCTCGGATTCGTGTTTTGATGGTTTCATTGAGCCTGGAACGTTGAGTTTAGTTAGGTTGCATAGTTTTTGTGTACAGGATTTCGAACGAATCCCAAGGGTCCTTTCGAAGAGTTGAGAGTTGGCTGATTTTCTGATGTCTGGTGTGCTTTGCTTTAGCGAGGGACGGCTCACTCTAGCGAGCATCGCTTCAACGAAGCTAGCGTCACGTTCCCGAGTGATCGTCGCATTCGCAACCTTCGCTGATGCAAAGGTTAGCTCGCGATTGCGATAATTATGTAGCGACCCTGGGTTCACAAGAGCAACTTCAGAGAGGGTTTTGTCTGAAATTTCAAGGTTTTACCCCATTTTGAGATTTGGAAAACCCTTGGAAGAGATTTTAAAGAGATTTTTCGTAGCAAATCATTTGGGTAAGTCTTTGTGACCCTAAAACTTCAATTCTCTATGATCATTTGCAGATTTTAACATCAAAAATTGGAAATTTTGAATGGCAAAGTGAAGGTTTTCATGAACTTGAGTTTTCAAGTAAAAATGGAGAGATTTTGAACTAGATTCTAATCCGTTTTTGAAATGATTTTCACCAATGAGTTCCAAATATCTTTGGTAATGTATTCAAGTAATGATTTTCGAATTCAAACCTCTTTTTCAAAAATTGGGTTTTTGAGTTGTTTTGACCCATTTTTCAAAGTGTATGATATGGGTGTTGTCATTTTCGAAATCTTATTGTGATTACTTGTTGGATTAGATTGTGTGGCTTTGGATATCGTTCGGAAAGGAAAAGCTCAAGTCTCGGATTGACTTTTGATTGAATTAAGACAGGTGAATTTTTGAACCTTATTAAAACTTGTAGAATCTTGAACTCTCTTTCTTGTATGTGTTGGGGAGTAATGGGAATGAAGTGATGGGTTAATTGCTCAAATTGGTTAACCTTAATGATAAAGACGGGGTTAATTAAAAAGGCAATGTGTTGCTAATGGCTTATTGTGCATTGTGAATTGCCTTGAGTGTTGATATTGATTCGGTGATTGATGTGATATTTTGATAGTATTGTTGTGGATGAGAATTGTTTGTGATTGTTACCTCTTCATTATTGTGTGAACATTCCTATTTGCATTGGTTCTAAAACACAGTGAGAAGATATCTTGTATTGATGCAAAGGTCATTGTCGGTGAGTGTGATTGATGTCGAGGTCATTGTCGGTGAGTGTTATTGATGTCAAGGTCATTGCGAGCAAGTGTTATTGATACCGAGGTCTTTCTTGGCAAGTGTTATTTATGTTGAGGTCTTTACCAGCGAGTGTTATTGATGTTGAGGTCATTGTCAATGCATGTTATTGATGTTGAGGTCTTTGTTGGCAAGTGTTATTGATGTCGAGGTCTTTATCGGCGAGTATTGTAATGCTGAGGTCATTGCCGGCGAGTACCTGGACTATGGGTGTTCCGCATGAGTCTTGATTGATATTTGTGCATAATAATCTTGATACTTGTGTTTGGTGTACTTGATTGTTGTGCTTGACGATCGTGATACTTGTAGTTGATGAACTGTAATTGTTGAACTATGACTATGAAACCTTGAGAACTGTACTTTGTAAATTGTTAGGTTGGGCTAATTTTTATGCAGGTTGTAGTTTTGGCGGTTCTGTTGGGATGAAAGGAGTTCTCATTTTCTAGCTAGTTGTACCTTGTTTTAGTAGGTTACTTGTTGAGTACCGTGTCGTTCGTACTCACTACTTGCTTCTACACTTGTGTAGGTTCCGAGCCTGGACCCGTACGATCATTCATCTTCATCTTTCTTCGAGGCTTTCAGAGGATACATTGAGAGGTAGCTTTTTGTCATCCTGACAGGCCCTCTTGTTCCTTATTTTATGCTTTGTTCTATTCGAGAAACAAAGACATTGAGACTTGTTATTATCTTTCAATTTTGTATTTATACATTAGTGGCTTGTCCACGTGACAACAAAATTTTGAAGGTGATTATGAAATTGGCCAAGTTTTCCACACTTGCACGCCCATTCCTGCCAACAGGGAACTTGAACAATATAAAGAGGGGCCCAACATCAGTGAAACAAAGAATTGAGAAAGGCCTAGCTCTAATACATGTGAAGTGGAAGAGAAAATAAGAGAGAACTGTCTTGATTTTCCCTCAAGCTATTGGGGCTTAAATAACTATGCTTGCATGTCCTAAAAAGTAAAGGAAATCAATACCTAGTCAAAATAGGAGTAAATTAAAGTACCTATTTTAATTACACATATTCTAGAATATTTACAAGGATTTTAACAGAGGTCTCCCGCATATCCTTAATGTTGAGGAATACAACAATACCAATTCTCAAAAAAAAAGTATAAGGAGAAAAGGAATGAGTGCAGCTATCAAGCATTTCGTGGTGCAGGAATGGGATTCTCTTTATAACATGTGAACTGTATGATTGATTTAAATATAATGACATTTGGAGGTTATCCTGATTGAAGCACAAAGTTGTTTGCTTAGGTTATCACCTCACTATACTCATAACACTCAAAAGTGGAAAGAGGAGATGAATTAAAGTTCCACTCAGATTTGCTGAAGCACGATAATAACCATTGGCGCAATATGACCAAAAGGTTATGGGTTTAAGCCGTGGGAAACAACCTTCTGCAAAAATGCAAGCTAAGGTTGTGTACAATAAACAAACTGTGGTTCAGCCCTTCTCTAGACTCCATGCAGGTTAGAGCACTGGACTGCCCTTTTTTTTTCCCAGATTCAATGAGCTGCAAAAAGAGAATATCCAGAGAAGTAACACAGCAAAGATTAAATAATTATCGGAGGAAACAAGGATTCAACTTCTAGACCTCCAAAAAGGACAGTAAAAGTTACTAAAATAAGCTTAAAGATAGTAGAATCAGGTTTAGGTAGAGATTATATCAACCCAAAAGTATGATGAAGGAGCTTAGACCACCATAGCAACAAGAGAAATCGGATATGCTGGAGGAAAAATCAAAGAAGTTATTGAAAGGAAACTCAAACATAAGAAATGTATTGGAGACAGACCCTAGCAGCGATGCAGTTAAAGAGGGGGATAAGTAGGCAAACTTCTTGCGGGTGACAAGAAATGTTCCGCAAGAAGGTTTGTTGTCAAAATACTGGATGGAGGCAGAGCGCCAGAAACTTATCTCTGAGAGAGCTTGAGTGCCTCTTTTATTGCTCTGAATCAGGAAGGAAGAATCTGCTGATCTCAAGGGTTTGACTAAGGCCGGTATAATATGACCAACTCCTGGTACAGAAGGAATTCACTGTGGCTTTTTTTCCCAGCAGTAATGGACTGTCATTGAGGCAAATGTCATACATGCGACTCTTTTCCCCAGGACATGGATCCTAGAGAAGAGCTTGAATAAAATGATTGAACTTAAAATCTTTTCTGGAGAAAAACATTTTCCTGGAAAGACAGATTAGCTATACCGACATACCAGCATTCTAATACCACCAGGAACAGGATAAAGAAAATTAGGTCGCTTGTGATCTAAAGACGACTATTCCTAATATCAAACTGGTCGGATCAGTTGAAAAGAACCATACATAATGCCTTGTTTCACGTCTTTCTTTTCTTTTACAAGGTCAAGTTTTATTAATGAAGTACCAAGATGGTACCGAAAAGTTAAAACCAATAGCACAAGAAACATCAGCACATCAAGTAATTCCTCCTAGCAAGATTAAGAGATCCATGTACTGATCCAGGTTATCTACCCTACTGCTAGAGTTCTGAATTCTAGAAACCTGCATCCTTTTTCCTTCAAAGCAAGCCTTATTTCTTTCCAACAATATAGTCCAAAAAATACATCTGGGAATGGTTCTCCAAATCTGTTTCAGGTTTCTAGACATCCTTTGACTTTTCCAGCAATCCGTTATGTTCTTAATCTTCAAGGGCATAAGAAACACCAGTTACATTAAAAGCAACTCCCAGCAGTCTCAGGAAACTTTGCAATGCAAAAACAGATATTCCGCTGTTTCCTGGTCTTCTTCGCACAAATAGCATCTATTACTTAAAGTGAAACTCCTTTTCTATTAAATTATTTTATGTCAAACAGGCCTCCCAAGTGACAATCCATCAAAGGGAGGGAGCTTTACCGGGAGCTTTAGACTTCCAGATGATCTTCCAAGGTCAATTAGATGTTCCCTGACCATTCCGCTGTAACAACAGTTTGTTGTCATAACAGAGAACATTTTATCCTTGCTATTCACCCAAATCAATGCATCCTTCTTGTTTAGATCAATTTAAATAGGATCCAACTGTTGAGTAAGTTGACAGAAAGTTTCCAGTTCTCAATCATCTAGTCTGAATTCTAGATTCAAGCAAGAGATGGAATGAAACTCGGAAACATATACATCCTTAAGCACAGAACATCTGATCAAGTCTGGATACCTGCGTCTGAAATCTACATTCCCATATTAGAAATCTGTCCAAAATTTAATCATGGATCCTTTACCCACCTCTAATCTAGTATACCGTAAAAATGCATCGCACATCCCATCAATGTCTTCCCAAATATGCCCTGTTGTTCTCAATTGTGGAGGGTATTGTTTCCAACAATCATTCTTACCATATATAGCATTTATTAGCATAGCTTTTCCCAGATTTCATCACCTCGCCTATTATATCTCCACAGCCACTCAAGTAATAAACTCTTGTTATGTAATATCAAATTCCTCACTCCCAAACCTCCCTCTTTCTTTTCATTTGTAACCCTTGTTTCACTTGATATGACTTCTTCTAAAGGTTCCTGCATATCATTCTGATTAAACTTCCCAGCCAGCAAGAAAAATCATGACACCCAAAATATAGAGCAAATGAAAAGAAGATTTGATGGTAGGTACAACAAATAGCAATTGGCACATTAACAACTTGTAAAAGAAGACTTTTATACTGGAGAAAAAAAATCAGAAAAATGAATAAAGCTCTTATTTAAAAAATTGTTATAGAAGCAAATCTACTGAACCTTATTTCCTCCTTGCAGAGCCAGTGAAGTAGTTTGGGGTTGCTCGTATCGGCGGGATGTAGAAAGCTAAGAAATCACAATAAAGAAAGAAGTTATTGGAATCATCAAATGAAGTTCACAGAACTATTAAGCAAAGGAGGTAAGGGTAGTAAAAAGTTTTCCTAGCCTAGCAGTAACTTACTCATTGAACTCAGTAATGTTTAGAAGCCCATCTCCATCTATATCTGACGCATTAAAGTGATCTTCTTTCCACCAGCCCATATCATATCCAAAAGAAGTATTATCTGTTGCAGCATAACCACATCAAAATTTGTGACAGATTAAATATATAAAGAAAGTAAGCAGATATAGAGTTGAGATACTGTGATTGCGGTGAGTTACTAAATCAATGGATTACTGAAACAGTGGAAAGAGACAAAACCTGAATTCCGAACCCAACTGGGAGGCTCATACTCATGGAAAGAGACAAAACCATCATGATTTTTGTCATGAACTTCCATATCTCTTTGAGTCCTATGCAAAACCTCCTTCCGGGTCTGCTCCAGATTCCAGTCAGTCAACTCATGGTCAGTGACGAAACCATCAGATGGGTGGACATCAATCTTGGGAAACAATAATACAAGTCTATCAGTTACATTGAACTTGTGTTCATCATTGAGATAATCTTCAGCATCCATAAAGTCTTCCCATTCAGGCTGAGATTCTTGACCAGGAGCATGTTCATGTATTAATTGATGATGATGGGTGTCAATATACTGCTTCTCCCATTCCTTATCCTCACGTTGGCGTTCGATTTGAGCAACTAAAGGGTCAAAGGGAATATGTTCATGGTGGGTAGGATGTGAGTCAAAAGTGAAGTTGGAGCGCAATTTAAGTCGGCGATGACGCTTAGGTTTGTTGGAAGGAGAAGGAGAGTGAGAGATGAGGAATAGAAGGAGCACAGCAGCTGTGATGTAGATAATCACTAAAGCTTTCCCCATTTCCTCATCTAAATATCGACAACCAAGCAAAGGGGCAGCAGATCGATCTTCTTCGCCTACAAATAGTTGACAAATTGGACTCAGATTGGGACTCAACCGATCGTTAGATGTGTTTGAATATGTATGTATGTATGAAAATAGATAGATCTAAAATAGGGAGGAGGTGGCACGCCTGCAACCAAATTCACATTCTTCTCACCAATCAACTCCTGCCATGTCAAACACTCTCCCCTCTGCCTCTTACTAAAAATGAGTATGACGTGTCTATCAAGGCTTCAAAGTTTTTTTTTAAAAAAAAAAAACAAATTCATCATTACCCTATTCAACTATAAAACTATTTAAAAAAAGACACTGAAACTTTACAAAGGTCCTAGTACCCCCTTAAACAATTTTAAAATGGTAAAAATATTTCATTTTTTCATCAACCACAAGTATAAGAAAGGAAGTGCATACACGCACCAATTAATACTCACCACGTGTCAATCAAGTTAATTTTAAATTTTTATTTTCATATATATTATTTCTTATTCATTTTTCTAAAAAAATAATAAGTAAATTATCTTTTCTTCTTCTTCAACAATATTTCAATAGCAGCAGTAGTCGTTCTCTTCGCCGCCGTCAGCAATTCTCTTGTTTTACCACCACTGCTATAACATCAATAACACATCTCAACAATGGCTAAGTAAATCTGTAGGAGCAAAATTTCTTCTATTTTCTCCAATGGATAATCTTCTTTTTGTGTATTTACCTTTGATTTTTGCTCGAAATCAAGATGTTTTGTATCAATAAAGACCGAAAGTCTTTCTCTAATTTTAGATAGGGTATTTTCTACTTCGTTTGAACATGGCCCCTGGCGATTCTCTCTCCGTCGTGCCGGCGTTGTCAATCTCTCTAGCGCTTCTTTCCGATCTTCCCCATCACCTCACTCTGCTTCCATCTCTTTCTCTTTTCAATAATCTCATCAATGTTCTTCAAAGCTTTGGAGTGGAAATTTTCTATGGCCTCCAATTTATCTTCCAGTGCAAGAATTGCAGCTTGTTCATCGGAGTGCTGATAGGTCTCAATTGTCAAAATAAAATAAAACTGTTTTTCATCAAAAATAGAAATGAAACAAATAGAGTAAAAAGAAAATCATATTTTTGATTAAATAAATACTAAAATAAATAAAATAATATTTTTTTGTTTATCTCACTCGCCACTTGCGAGTGAAATACACTTTGTGTGCCACATAGGATCACAAGGGGTAATTAATCCACTGTGAAAAAGAATAAGGGGGTACTAGGACCCTTTGAAAGTTCAAGTGTCTTTTTTTAAAAAGTGTTATAGTTGAATGGGGTAATGATGTATTTTCTAAAAAAAAAAGTGACAACTTTGACTAGCTAGAACCCATTTGGATTGGCTAGTTACAAATCCTAGATACAAAGTGCATTTATGAGCTCTTTTTGAAGGAGTGTAACATATCTATTCTCTTTCTAATCTCCCTTTGGAACTGTGCTATAACAAAACTTGTATTTACATTTATGTTTCTGAAAATCTTCATGTTTCTTGCTCGCTAAGTGTGATAAATCATAGCACCATAAATTGTCGTAGCTACTTCCTTTTGGAACCTTTTTCATCTTCTTCTTTGGAACCATTGTAGATTTTGTATCATTCCCCTCTGTTGCAAGTACAAGCCTGACCTTGTAGAGAGAGCGGTCCTTATTTACAATATCCAACCACATCTAGCAAACAAATGAATCTGAGTCTCTATTTGATCTTCCTCACATAAGCAGCATGTAAGGTCATCAACTGAAATGTTGAATTTGTTCATTCTTTCCTTGGTAAGTATCCTACTCTGGAAAGCAATCCATAGGATCATTCTTATACTTTGGCAGCATCATTGAATTCCATATAAGCTCTGCTTCTTTCACTCTAGGCAACTGACCAACTGACCAAGTAAAGCGAAATAACTCTTATACACCGAGTAATTACCAGAAAGGGACAGATGGTACCTTCCCCTACTATACCAATGAATCATCTACTCTTTTAGTCAGTTCAGCTTCCTCAAGTATCAACTATTGTCCGTAGATTGACAAAGATTACATATTGTACACCATCCTTCATGTAAATTCCATAAATGCATTTAAACCACAATTAGTCTTGTTTTGTAGCCAATTGCCATATGAATTTTCCAACAGAGGCAATATTCAGCTCTTGCAGCTTCTAATGTTTAGGCCACCACATTTCTTAGGAGTACAGATTTTCTCCCATGCTACTAGCGTTATTTTTCTCTTTTCATCAATTTTTCCCCACAGATAATTCTTGCATTTCTTGTCTACTTCCTTCAATACACTTTGAGGTAGTATAAACACAGTCCCCCAAAAATTATAGATAGAAAATAAGACAACATTTATGATTTGAAGTCGACCAGAATAAGACAGTTGTCTAGAATAAAATGTGATTCTGGAGGTTACCTTTTCAATTAACTGATGACACTTCATTTTCCTCCATTTCTTTGAGGACAAAGGTAAGCCTAAGTCATTTTAAACTTATTTTAAGTTAATTTTAACCTTACCAAACACTTCCTAACTTATTTTATGTCATTTTTTGACTTATTTTATGTTGTTTTTATATTTGTCAAACACTTTCAGAAGTCCAATACTGACTTATAAGTAGGTTTAATCAACTTTTAAGTCAATTCAAACACACTCTAAAGCTTCTACTAGTAAAGGATTAAGTTAAGTAAAGAATAAAATGTATTTCTTAAAACTTAATAAAATACAAAAATAATCCCCTCTTGACCTCTCCATAGGGAATTGGAAATTCAAATTTATTTTATTCTTCTTCCACTTAGAATTTAAAGTCAGAGAAGGAAACTTCTTAATTTTGTTTTCATCTTCTTCATTTCATTTTCCTTTTTGTGTTCGTCGTCGTCGTGATCGTTTTGTTACTCTACTGCTAGGGTTTCAACAATTTTAATTTTTTTTTTCTTTTTGTCATAGTCAGGATTTTGATTTTTCTTGTGAAAATGGTGTTTAGGTTAAAAAAGATGATAAAATACATGAATTTCACAAATTTTGTTGTTGCATGCCCTAATAAATATGTTCTTGGGTTGTTTGGTGTTTTTTTAAATATGTTGTTGTTCTTTGATTGTTGTTATTGTACTCTTTGTGATAAAATATGTTGTTTTTAAGTTATTGTACTCTTTGTGAGAAAAATATATATTCTTATAGTCGATGGTGGATTGGTGTTGATGGTTGGTTCCTCAGATCTTGTTGTAAATAAGTGAAGTAGTTGCTAAAGTATTTACAACAACTACTGAACTTTCTAAAACAGTTGAGTGAAGTTGTAGAAAGTTGTTTCACTCAACTGTAGTAAATTAAAGAAGAAGAAAAAGAACACAATTTTCTTAGATTGCTCATGTAGTGATGTGTTTTTAAATATGTTGTTCTTGATTGTTGCTATATTCTTTGTGAGAGAAAAATATGCTCTTGTGGTTGGTGTTGGTAGTTGGTTGTTATTCTGTATTGAGCTTGAATATTGTATATTTGTTGCAATAACCTCAAAACTTGATGTGAATAGATGAAGTAGTTGCTGAAGTTGCTATAACAAGTCTGTTGAATTTCTAAATTTATTGCAGTTGTTGCTAAAGTATATACAACAACTACTTAAGTCTATGGTGCAATTGTTAGAATTTTTATAGCAATTTAAACATTATTGCAATAGTTGCTTCATTAACTCCAACAATTACTTCATATGTCTCTTTATTTGGAATGATTGATTAAATTAATAGATTATCTCTATTTTATGTTACATGTGTAAATAAAGTGGCTTGGAGAAAAAAGAAAAAAATCTAGAGATTAGGGATGGGCATTTGATAGTTTTGTTCAGTTTCAATTTATTTATTTTTTTCAATTTTCGATTATTGAGTTTGTTGTACCAAACACCGAACCGAATTAATTTGGTTTCGATTTTATTTTTGTAATACGGTTTAGTTCGATTCGATTTATTAAATTTATTTTTTAATGATATAGTATTGTAGTTCGCTGGTGTTAGATCACATTAGGTATAGGCAGACGACGATGGCCGATGGACGGATGCTGCAAAATGCTAGAGCCTAAGGGGTGCTAAGGGCATATTGAAAATTTTGAACGAAAAGTAAAAGGACAAAAAATTTGGAACGGAAAGTAAAAATTTGGAACGGACGCATCAACTTGGAGTTGGAAGAGGAGGTGCGGTGGCTGGGTAGATTAAAAATTTGAAACAAAAAGTAAAAAAGACAAAAAAATCAAAAATGAAAACCTAAGGGGTGCTAAAGGGAAGAAAATGAAATATAGTTAGTAGTTACTACTTAGTACCTGTAGTTAGTAGAAATTAGAAAATATATAATATAATACTAATAATTAAATAATATCTAAAATAGTAATGCATAAATTTCGGTTAAACCGAAATACAAAAATTGTGTTACCGAAAACTGAATCGAAAAACCAAAGTAACAAAAAATATGAATCAATACCGAATTGAAAATCCGAAAAATTGAAACTGAAAATCGAAATTTTTTTAATCTGATTCAATGTATCGATTTTTCAATATTTATGCCCACCCCTACTAGATATGATGTTTCTACTAGAATTTCAAAAAAAAAATGAAGTAATACATAAAGAGAGGTTGAAGAACAACAAAATAAGGATATAAATGAAACACAATTGACAAATCTTGTTGAGCATATCAAACCCTAAGCAACTAGATAAGGGTCTAGAGGAGGAGGGGGAAGAGGAGGAGGAGGAGAAGATCTTGTTGAGCATATCATTGTTGAAAGTATCTTGTTGAGCATATCATTGCTGAGAGTTAGACAACGTCAAACCCTAGGCAATTAAATGAGGGTCTAGAGCAGTCATCAGCAGTAGGAGGAGGAGTCTGAAAGAAGAAATGATTCTTTCAAAGATGTAGATGATTCTGATTTTACTGATAATTTAAAAAATATTGAAGATAATGGTGAAGTTGCACAAGATAAGGTTAGATAAAAAAGACGTTATGATAAATATGTACCGTAGCTTTCACTGACCAGTACTTCAGCTGTCAGTCCTTCTGTTACTAGTCCTTCAATAGTTGTCCATTTGTCGATGGTCTTTTAGTTGTTAGTCCTTCCATTGTTGATCCTTCTTTCGCTAGATCTTCAGTTGTCAGCTCCTTCAATTGCTGATCTTTCAATCGAATTTGTCAAGTCTATTAAGTATTTATCTTATGGCTTTGAGACACCTAAGGATATACTCATCCAAATATGATTGGTGATGTTATAGTAAGATCATAAATGAAAAAAATTGTTTAATGATTTTAGAAAAATATTGAATAAACAAAATTTGAAAAATTCTTTAGATCTACGATTTTTGAAAAATATCTAGACCTAGATGAAAGTATGAATGCTCGATTTCAAATGAAGTTGGTAATCAACTTCTTCAATGCTAGATTAAACGTGAGAGAACAAATGAGTATTGGATAAATTATTACGGCATGAAAGAGTTCACCATTATAACTTATTTGAACTTTCATTTACTTCATCATTATGTCGTCTAGTCAACTAAGATAGACATAATATATCAACAAATTATTGATACGATGGGAAAGAAGTATTGAATATGGAAGTAATTGCTTGAGCTTTTGAAGTCTAAGAAGATTTTAAAAAGTATGAAAAAGTCAGTATACTCAAAAAATTTTGTGCACGGTATTCATTATGGTAACGATCCTGAGACAAATGTTTATGATGCTCGATTTAGGATCTTAGCTAACCATAAACGTTTTGTGCTTATCCATGAGATCGAGAAAGGTATTCTCTCACATTAAAGTATCTAAGAAAAGTTGTGAGTTCAACTGTTAAGACCAACAATCTCTATGGTGTTTCATGCACTTTCACGGTAAATTTTATTTATTACTCTCTCCGTCCCATTTTATGTGAGGTAGTTTGACTCGGCATGAAGTTTAAGAAAGAAAGGAAGACTTTTAAAACTTGTGGTCCAAAATGAATGATATAAATTTGTGTGGTTGTAAATTATTTCATTAAGTAGGCGTTTGGCCATGCGATACCATATCACGATATGGTATCGTGAGATGGAATCAACGTTTGGACATGCAATTTTACGCTGATTCCATCTCATGATTCCATATCATGAAATGTGATTCCATATTCTCCAAAAACTATGATATGAAATTATATGGGAATTTCATATCATGATTTGAGATGTTTTAATACAAAAATTGATCCACGAGTTTATATTTTGTTAAAACAACCCCACATTTATATCTACTAACCATTTATTTCATAAGTAAATAAAATTTATAATCACATCATTACTTTTTAAAATTTATTATTCTCACCAACATAAAATTTATTATTCTCACCAACATATAGTAACTTTAACTCACACCAACTGATTGTTGAGTAATAAATTTATTTTATGGCCTTAATAAGTGCACATTTATATTTTATGTGTAAGTTATTAGTATTTAGTTACATATTTCCTATCAACTTTGTTTAAAGAGATAATATTTATTTTATGACTTTGCATTGTGTTGGAATTCCTATTTTTATTACTCTTACAAACATTATTTTTATGAAGTGCATTCTATAATGCTTCCAATTTATTTTATGTTCACTAAAATAATATTGATGTATTTTTAATTTGATAGGATTGTGTTGGTGCGATTGATGGAACATATATAGAAGGGGAGGTTCCTAAAGCGGTGCAACAAGCATATCGTAATCGCAAAGGGAGAACATCACAAAATGTCTTATGTGCTTGTTATTTTGATAGGCGATTTACCTTTGTTGTTGTTGGTTGGGAAGGTACTGCACATGATAGTAAAATACTTGAGAATGCACTTGTTAAACCAACGTCACAATTTCCATTTCCGCCATATGGTAACTTTAAATTACATCCTTAGAATAAATATTATTTATTTACACAAAACTGTCTCATTTACGTCACATATGCTTTTAGTAATTCTTTATAAAATATTTGTTGGTAGATAAATATTATGTTGTTGATGTTGATTTCCGAAACACAAAAGGATTTTTAGTTCCATACAAAGGACTACACTATCATTTGCAAAATTACCGAGGAAGCGAAAGAGAGCCTCAAAATCCCAAAGAACTGTTTAATTATAGGCATTCATCTCTGCGCAATGTGATTGAACATACTTTTGGAGCTTGGAAAAATAGATTTAGAATACTAAAACAAAGCATGAACCATTATGATATTGATACATAAGGGAAAATTGTCATAACTTGTGCAGTGTTACATAATTATTTGTGAGAATACAAAAGTACTGATGAAATATTTATGGTCTAAGAGCATGAAAATATAGTTGCGGATGATATTGACCAACAAATGGCTCAAAGTAACAATGTTGGTTCGTCTACTCAGTCACATGATCGAGAAATGCAAGTTCAATGTGAGGAAATTGTTTGTACTATGTGGGAGGATTATATTAAAGACTAGTACACTACAATTTATGTTCAATTTTTTAAATTAAATTAAAGTTAGATGAAACAATTACTTAAGTGGAGAACAAATAGTTTTGTAATAATTTATTAAGCCATTTTATAATTTTTTGTTTATTTGATAAGATTGAATAAACAATTGGGGCTATTTTAATAGTTTTACAACTTATGAAAATTTTATGTTTATGAGAAAATATACAACACAAAAATTCCATATCGCATGTCCAAACAAAACTTCAATTTCATCTCATGATTCCATATCATGATACCATATCATGACTCCATATCATGATACCATATCGTATGGCCAAACGGGCCCTTAAGGGTAAAATAAATATTTTATAGTTAAATTGTTACTTAATATAGAAATGTGTCATTCTTTTTGGGACAAAAAGGAAAGTAAGTCACATAAATTGGGACAGAGAGAATATTTTTTTACTATTAAAATATTTATATTTTATTTATTATCTTTCTGATCATTTATGATATTATTTTATTTACACTCGGATATTTGAAGTCATTCTTTACATTCAGAAAAAATTTAAGGATTTTGATGAAGAAGTGTCGTCTCCAAGGATTATTAGATGGTTGATGACGATCAATAACAATAAAATTGAGACTCGTGAATTATTTGATCTCCCAAAAAGACTCGGTAAGACTCATTCTATTACTGTTGTTGTTTGCATAAGTTGCTGTAATTATTTAGCATTTGCTAAAATATCTTAAGAACTCTTGAAATTGACTGTTAAAACTCATATGACGATTGCAGTTGTTTGCAACAGTTATTGCATATGCTTCAACATTTGTTGACACTATACAACAACTTTGGGGTATCAAAAGAATATGAAAAATCGACCAAATCGAACCATTTTTAATCGATTTATGTCATTTTAAAGTAAAATTGTGGACTTTAATTTAAGTGCATAACTGTCCTGAACAATTAGGATGGTCTTTTTAATTTATGAAAAAAGTTGTCAACATTTCGAACTAAACTGAATAACCTTACGTGTATGTTAATATATAAATATAATATAGGCCCTAGGCCTCAAGTGGCTGGATGACTTTGGATATTTTCTCTTTAATTAATTAGGTTTAAAATTAACCGATTCTATAGTAGATACTTTATCAAACAACTTCCTCATTCTTCTCCAATTATCACACTAAATTTATTCTTTACTTTCAAAAGAAATAATCATAAATTTGAATTTTTTTAATAACTTCCCATATCATTTTAATACTACACAGTCTTATTCTTTGTAAATCAAAACAATAGAAAGAAAGAACTAACACTTTATAGTGGCTACCATTTCCACAATTCACAAATTGACCGCCGATCTTGGTATGTTGAGCTCCTTCAAGAAATAAGATTTAATTCTTATTTCACTTTATAGTGGCTGTCATTTCTACAATTCACAAATTGACCGCCGATCTTTGGTATGTTGAGCTCCTTCAAGAAATAAGATTTAGTTCTTATTTGTTCGATTTTGTGACAATCTTTACTGATTTTAGAGGATCAAATCATACAAATATATTCTAATAAATTCATTTATACAAACGAATCAAAATATTGATTTTTCAAGTTACTTGATACAGTAAATTATCTCTTGCAATGATTGATAAATTTTATATTGACCTGCAGATATGTTCTCTCCTCTCATGCCTAATTTTATACTTTTTTTTATTAATTTATTGCAATAAGCTCTTCATAATTGTTATAACTTTTCATTTGCTATTACAACAATAAATATATTCTTTATGTTTAAACTTTTCATTTTTCTCTTTAATGCCATGTTAATAGATGAATAAGAGGAATTTAATACATGTTTTTAATGTAAAAAAATGAAGGAAAAATTCAGAATATTTGAATTTTTCATTATCCTCTTTAATTGCATGTTAATAAATGGATAGGAGGAATTTAATATAAATTTTTATGTAAAGAAATGAAGGAAAAAATTAAAAATTGAGAAAAAAGGATAAATAGAAATATTGATCATAGAGAGGTGTCACATCACATTGTTTATGTCAGTTTTCATCAATGATTTGTTAGACATATTTTATAGTTTTCAATTTTTATTATATGGAGTAGCTAATAGGATAAAGAATGAAATACAAAAAAGAGAGGGAATGGAAAGAAATTAATAGGGATAGAAAATAATATGTTATTATGCTAAGATCAAACTTTCAACCTGGGTGAAGGGTATGTAGGAATGTTGCATTTTCCCTTTTCTTTTTTTCTTTTTTTCTTTTTTTCTCTTTTTCCTTTTTTCTTCTTTGCTTCACTCTTTTCCCTCTAGGCCCTACTCTGTAACTTTCCATCACCATTTTTTTCTTCTCCTCTTGATCAACCTTTATAAAAATATTTTAATTTTTTTTACATATTACACAATTTTTATAATTTACCTACAAAGAATGAAATAAAGAGGAATTATTCTTCAAATTGTATATTAAGATAAAATAATGTCACGATCCAAAATTGAAGTCATAATGGCACCTACTAGACTCACCAATAGGTAAGCCTAACCCTTAGCTTGAAACCAACAATAAACGATAACAATCCTAGGAAGCGGAAGAGATAGAAAGAAACAATTAAACCCTTTTAGGAAGAAACAATTAAACACTTTCAGGAAGAAACAATTAAAGCCTTACAGGAAGAAACAACGAATCTCAAGATAAAATTGGTGGATGCCAGTATATATAATATATATATATTTATACCACCAAAAACCTGGTGGATACAGTATAAAGCTACTACAAAATAGAGTAGAGACTAAACATATACAACAAACAGTTGCCTCGAGATACAAATACTAACCAAAACATATACATACAGATGGAGATGGTTCGACTCTAATCGGCAATAAGCTTATCCTCTGTCTCCGAAATATTAACATCAACAACACAAGGATCACCGGGGGTGATTCGAGCCCAGATCTACATTGGGGAACAAGATGTAGAGTGCAATATGAGTACCAAAACAACATATACTCAGTAGATAGTAGACATCATAAGTTGATCAAGCTTGCAATTGTAATAACAGGATAAAAGGCGAGTACAGTAAGGTAACAGGACAAAAATAAAGGCATAACTAGATATGCATCGAAGTAAATCTACTGAAGCAATTTATGAAGCAATAAAAGCTATCTAGACCTACCTGGACCCCCATAATCTTAGAAGGCACATACAAAGACATTACAACACAAAAATAAACAAACAATAACCTGAACGAACCCCCATAAGCCCGATAGGTACACTCAAAGTTTATGCTACCAAATAGAATTATGAAATGAACCCAAACACCTCGAACATAGCATCTTCCAAAATCTTACATTGGAATAGCCAGGCCTTTTCGAAATATTATATTAGAAAGCCTTATCGGAACATAACATGCTCCAGAACCTTACATCGAAATGGCTATTCCTCTTTGGAATATTACGTCAGAAATCCTTGATAGATTCTAACATATCCTAGAATCTGACATCGAGATATCTAGTCCTTCCTAGAATCTTACGTCGGAAAACCTTATAAGAACCCAACAGTTCCCAGAATCTTACATCGGAGAGGCCGGTCCCACTCCGAATCTTACGTCGAAATGGCCACAAAAATACCTAACAACTTCCGAAATCTTACATTGGATCAGTTGTATAAATTTCTATCTTACCCTAAAATTCGACATCGGAATAGCCAACACACTAGCTACCCACTCCCACATAATCTCACCTTGGGTCAACTATAATTATACAAGGAAGAAAAGGGTCCTAAATGAGTCTAGGTACACTAACCATAGCCAACCAACTAAAGTTACTAAATGGGCTACCCGAAGGTCACAACCTAGCCTGTAGGGTGGCATCTAAGCCAAATAAAATCTTGAAACAAGCTCTGCGGGCTCTAAAAACCATCATTTTTAGAAACACTAGCCAAGCATAGGCAAAGGCTTCTCAACAAAAACACTAAGGAAATTTTAGCCTAATATTAGCTCACATGCACAAACAGATATCAACAAGTCATGCAGAACTCAAGAATCACCTTAAATAACTAAAATAAGGCCAAAACAATACAAGTAAAGAACATAACATGGAATCATGTTGGAAACCCAACCCACACTTACCTAATTAGCATGCTTAAAAATCATAAACAAAGTCTAAGGAGAGTAGGTCGTAGCCTACCTCAAATTCGATAATGTGCACTCCAAAACCTTTAAATTGCAGTCTTTTCCTTCTGAGCCACCTTCAAATGGTGCAACACCATCATATTAATGATTCCAGCGTCAATATGGTCACTTAAACACCCAATTAACAATAATAAAAATGGATAAAAAATTGAGACAAAAATGGCATTATGAAACTCGCAGAAGGAATTCCAAAACTTCTTCTGCCAAAGGGTTTCAACAAACTCAAGGGACTTGAGCCCTGAAAATAGGCACAATCCAAGTTTTGAAATACCTCAAAACAGGTCATGCATTCAAACTAAGAGTTCACGATAAATAATCAAAATGAAAGAAATCGAGGGAAACTTATTAGTCTAATGCGACCATCACGACTCTACCAAATGCCCCAGAACACTCTCCCAACAATTTATAACAATAACCAACAATTTTCATTGCAATTCGAGTTCATAAAATCTCACAATTATGGGAAAAGTAATGAAATGAAAGTTGAAAAATAGATTATAACTACCAGCGATGGCAGCTAAAACAGTCACTTTGGCTGCTTAAATGGCACCACTAAAACGATCCTAGAGTTGTGGAGAGGTTAGTGGAACACTCTAGATTTCCCTAGACCTTTCCTTAGAAGACTCTAGAAACCCCTTAGATATTTTAAGAATACTTTGGAATATCCTAGAGTATGTAGAGAATTCTAGAGAGGGACCAAAGTGTAAATACTTTAGGGACTTGTAAAGTAATTTTAAATTACACTTTATCCCTTAGACTGTAGTATAAATAGATGGGACATTCATTTACAAAGCATCACACAAGTTGTAAAGCATTCTCCAAGCAATACAAAGCCTTCTTCCAAAATTCTCTAAGTCTTTCTTTACATTCTCTTAGCGATCATAAGTTCAGAAGGCTTACTTGAGCTTACAAGATCTTTAAAGAGTAGTGAGTAAGTTGTCAAGTGCTGCACAGAGCTTTAGTGAGACTCTAAGTCCGTGACACTAGGGTCGCTTAGGCGGCTACACCAGCATCAAGCACCAAAAATTTTAGCTAAGTCCTAGTGGACTCTTCTTGGGTTCTTGGGATTGGTTCGAAAACTCGTGCATACACACGAACTATGCTACCCTTCTAAATTTGGCATTCCAAACTCAATGTAGATGTCAAAACTTCAAACAGAGGTAGGTTCCATACCCAAGGATCTATTTTAGACAAAATCCACAAGATAACTCAACTTGAGCTCGAAAGTCTCTGGACCCAAACCACATGTATTTCTAGACCAAATCAATGTTCCAGAGATAATGTAACCATCAAAATTGCTTTTTGAAACCGTTTGTCTAAAGTTGTGACCAAAGTCAAACCTTTTAAATTTCAAAAGCTCCAAAACACAAAAATAACATAAAACCAAATGAACGACCAGGTAACTGAACTATTAGCCCTAGCAAGTCATAATGACTTAGGGTCTCTATATGAACGCTCTAAATGTCGAAAAAAATCAAAAAATAGAAAAAATGTCCTAGAGGGTCATTACAACATCCACTACTAAAACAAATTTTGTCTTTGAAAGTAAAGAGTTAAGAATTACCTTAAGTCTTGAACATGTGGGAATATTGGGCCCGCAAGTCATGTTGAGTCTTCCAGATAGCTTCCTCAATCAGATAGTGCCTCTGCCAGAACTTAACCATATGTATTTCTCTCAAATGCAATTATCTGACATATCTAGACAAAATAGCAACTAAATCTTACACGAGGTCAAATGGTCATTTAACTAGACTACGTCACATGGAAGCACATGGGACTCATCAGGAACATACCGGAGAAACGTAGATATATGGAAAACTGGATGAACAACTGGATAAGTAGGTGGAAAGTCCAATTCATATGCAACATCACCAACAACCCAAATGATCTTAAAAGGTCCAATATACATGGGGCTAAGCTTACCTTGCCTCCCAAATCTCATCACGCCCTTCAAGGGTGATACTTAGAGGAAGATGAGATCACCAACACCAAACCTCAAAGGATGATGCATACGGTTAGCATAGCTCTTCTACCTACTTTGAACCTCTCGTAGCCTATTCGAAATAACACAAACTTAGGCCAAAGCATCCTGAAACTAATTTGTGCCACGTGACCTATGATCTAAAGTCTCAAACCAACCAACAAGAGATCGACAATGACTACCATATAATGCCTCAAATGTGGCCATATGAATACTTGAATGGTACATGTTGTTATCCCACTACCATCTAAAATCTAACACAAAAAGTTGAAGCATATCCTCCAAAACCTGAAAGGTTCATTTCGAATTCCCATCGGTCTATAGGTGAAATATTGTACTAAGATCAACCCATGTACCCAACTCTTTTTGGAATGCTCCCCTGATGCTAGAAATGAAATAATAATATCTATCATAGATAATGGACACCAGCAACCCATGAAGACGAACCACTGATGAGTCCACAAATTGGACTCAATTAGGGGTATATTTTAGTAGAAACTGTGTCCTCAAATGCTTATTTTACCTCAATATCTGATGAAAACCCTTAAGTTTAAGGTATTTGAAGTTTGAAGGAAAGCATGGACACTACGTCGCAAAAATGAATAAAAAGGCTGAAAAGAACGAAGAAATAAAAGCCTGAGGATCGCCGAGTCCACTTGGTGAGTCGCCGAAGGGTCTCACTTCTCATGTTGTTCTAGTGTGCTGATCCCTGAAGGAAAGGATCAAGTCGGCGGAAACGGGAGCAGTCGGTGCATCGCCAAGAAGTTCCGCGAAGCTGTACCATGTCACCCAATGACACAGATCACGGCGATGCTGAAGGCTGGTGCAAGACATCGATGAACTACACCAAAAGGTGAATCGCCGAGTTGGTCGGTGATTCCGACTAACGATGCTGAACGATCCGCTGCAGCACAAATCTATGACACTATAAATACTAGTTAGAGTTGTAGTTTTAGGAGTGGAACAATTATTATAATTTTCATATAGAATAATACTTTTTGATATTTTTGCTCTAAGTTTGAGAGGGTTTTGAAGACTTGAAGATCCAAAGGGCTTCATCTTCAAGATTTGGTGTTGGGTCTCTTGGATTCTTAAATTTTGGCATGTATCAAGACTTAAATCTTCATACCCAGTTGAATGCAAACTCAATTAGGCATAAATTTCTATCTCTTATACATGTGTGGCTAAAACCCTAATTCTTGGGGTGTGATTTAGCGAATATGAGTTAAGATAATTGTTGGGCCTTGCTTGCTGATAGTTTAATCGTAGCTTAATTGTGATTTCGTTTAGTAGTTGTGGATGAATTTAATGAATTTGTATTTGCAAATACAAGTTTATTTATGTGTTTCCGGCTTGTTCGAGAGAGAGGTCGTAAAACTAAAACTACTAAATTGATGGTCGGTGCGAGTGGGTTGAATAAGGTTTAACTCGAGAGAGTGAACCCTAGTCCCATGTCCACACACTCAACTCGAGAGAGTGAGTGGGCTAAGGCGTAGGCTGGTCTTCATGCGGCTAGTGGGTGTCCGAGAGGAACACATTTGAAATGGGGGTAAGTTGCTCGAGAGAGAGCTTATCCCCTTTAAAGTTTAGCCTAGTCATAATTATTCTATGAATCTTCTATCGAAAACATGTACCCAATAGTCTAGCTTAACCCATATTCCCGTCACATCCCAAGGATCCCCTCTCATTACTTAGAATTCCTTTGTTATTTTATTGTTTTTACTTACTAGTGACAAAACCCCATTGTTAATTGACACTCTTGTGTCCCCCTTTAATTTACAATGATTTTAATCGATAATTTCTTTTGCTACGACTAGTTAGAACTAAATTCTATTTTTCTATTAACTCTTAAAACCACTCTCTTGGGAACGATCCCAACCCTTGGTTGGTTTACTAAACTATTATACGATCGTAGACACTTGCATCAGAAGTTGTGTCTTGATTATGCAAACATCAAAATGACGTCTCTGCCGGGGAGTGGTGTTATTTTAGAATTTTTAGATTAGTAGAATTTTTGTTCTTCTTAGTTGTAGTCTACTTACCTAATTTTTAGTTTCGTATTTTACTTGTTGAGCTTTGAAACAGACGATATGAGTATGTCAAGCAGTACTCGTGTACAAATGAAGTTCCCTTCATTAGAAGTAATGATGTTCAGGGATCGTATTCTAACCTTCAAACAATTGGAAGATGAACGGATTCATGAGGCATGGGCAAGGTTTAAATCGTTTCTGATGCGATGCCCTACTCATGAAATTCCCGATATAGTCCTCCTGGATTGCTTCTACAGAAATTTTTGTCCCGAAAATAAAGCATTGGCTGGTCGACTTATTCCAAGTTGTATTACACATCAGCCTTATACGAAGCAGCCCACCTGCTTGATCACATGGCTGAAGCAAACCAAGAAGTAGAGAAGGACTTCATGCTGGCCGCACTGATGACAAAGATGGATGAGTTGGCTAAAAGGATAGTGGAGATTGAAGTCCAATACAAAAAGAATGATAGATATGTTCCCCCTCATGAGCGAAGAAAGCCCAAGGACGATGAGGGTAAACGTGTTGAGGGAATGCTCTCAATCATTCTCAACAAGGTAAGTAAGCATGATAGGGTGTTGGAAAAAGTGAAGGAGAACATCAAATTAATGAAACAAATGATCGATTCTCATTCCAGATCCATTCAGCTACTCGAGAACCTTACGGGTCATGTGACGCCTCATCTCCATCAGGCACAAAGCAGGGGGTTGCCAAATGATGTTTTGGCAAACCCCAAAAGTGAAGTTTAGGTGTTAACTCGCGTTGTGCCACGACGTTAACTAAGGCGTTGTTTGGGAGGCAACCCAAAACCATTAAATGTTTTAGTTTTATTATAGAAATATTATTGTATTGATTCTGTAGGTTGAAATGTGGAGAATGATCGACAAGTGTAGTTTGGCAATCTATAAGTCCATTTCGCGAATCGCCGAAAGATTCAGCGACTTTGAACTAGATCACCGTTAGACTTAAGAACAATTTACGTTAGAGTCTGTAAACTCGACGAGGAGGGTGATTACTCGGCGTCACGCCAAGTAATTTGGCAGTCGTGACCAATGTCGTTGAATGGGCAACAATTGGACTGTTTTAAAGGTCAATGGTTTCAAAGTTTGATAAATGTTCATTTTCCACTCGATTTCAACTATTGCAAAAGTTGCAACTAGTAAGTAATTTTCATTATCTGTCATTCATGGTATTTTAGTCGTTGACTTGTGTTCAAGCTCGGGATTACATTGCCTCATAGCATTTCAAAGTACTTCGATCAGCATAAAAGGTTGGTTTTCCCGAACCCCGAGACTACTTTGAAAATTTTGTTTTCTTATGCAATTAGACTTATTGAATTGACGTGTGCTGGGCCTCTCTGATATATTTAGAATGTCTAGATGCCAAGTTCGATCTGTCGATCTTGCCCATTTTATCTGGATTTTTGAAATCCCATATGCATGTGCGTTGAAATGATTTAATTTTTGTGTGGTTGTGCTTGCATGTTGTTTAGTTTAGTGGAATCGGGAGTAATCTGAGCCTCCTGGGTTGATGAGTGTCGTGGGTCTTAGTTTAATTTCACTAGTGCAAGTGTTAATTTTGATTTCGGGGATTGCGGGGTCGAATTCGAGAAGATAGGTTGGAAATAGACACGTTGGGACATTAGGTGAGCTGGGTCGAGCGCGCTAAACCACTTGGCGGTTCGCTTAATGACCCCATCTCGCCTTCAATTTCATGCTACGTGTGATATGAGTTCTGTAACTTTTGGTGAGAAATTCTTGATCCCCAAAAGCATTCGGCGACTCGTCGAACGTCTCCTTTATCGCCCTTTGTCTGCATCCCTGAACGTTATTGCATTGTATCTTTCGGCGGATAAAACCCTGTTCACCAAAGCAATTTGGCGACTCGCCAATCTATTCGGCGAGTTTTTCTGCAATTGTGTCTCTATGAATTTGATTTAGTTGTTTTAACTTCTTTCTAATTCTTTGCAGATATGGCTTGATCTAAAGTTGTAGGAAGAAGCAAGCCACCCCAAGGTAAAACAAAAGGGATTACAATCAACGAGGATGCAACTACATCCAGAAGCAAAGTTGCTAAACTTTCCACAATCGGTGGGAAAGGCAAGGGCAAAGACAAGAACGTTGAGTTATCAGATGCAAGCACTGACAGTGATGACTTCTATAGAAATGACCCCTACCAATCTGAAAGCGAAGGTGAGGGTTTTGATAGGGATGATCGGTTAACAGCACAGAGGGCTGAGCGGCTAACTAAAAAGCTGAATGATCCATCCAGGGTCAGGACTCCCCAGCCTACCACTACTACACCTCCAGTACAAGGTCCTCCACCTAAATTAATGAATCAAGTAAAGGCTGAGGGGTTGAGGACAATTCTGGAGGAAAAGCGTCTGTTCATAGACGGGGTTTTACACAGGCACCCTGTAACGACCTGAGAGCACCCCCTAGTCGTAACACGGCGTACTTGACCTCTCGGAGGTCTTATACAAGCCCTTAGCATACCATGAACATTAAAGCATATGAAAATAGCGGAAAATTTAAAACTTTTCTTTACAATCGAAGTCTTCATAAAATAAGAGAGAGTCTATGACACTATGTCGCAAATCATCTATAACATTTAGAATAGCAACTCTTTCATAACAACTCAGGGACACGACCCTTACATAATAATTACTAGGGACACAACCCTTACACAAGTCTAAAGACATAATAACATAAGAGTACGAGGTAGGTTCATCCTCGAAACTATGAGGACTCCCCAAGTGTTCATTCCCAAGCTCCTTAGAAACCTAACTTCCAAGCATAAGACATCACATCACCAAACCCTACAC
Source organism: Solanum verrucosum (assembly GCF_900185275.1). Taxonomy (NCBI): domain Eukaryota; kingdom Viridiplantae; phylum Streptophyta; class Magnoliopsida; order Solanales; family Solanaceae; genus Solanum; species Solanum verrucosum. The sequence continues at coordinate 853,393 of NW_026020705.1, forward strand.
TTTGTAAAAATGTAGATGAAATATGGGTTAGTAAACACACGTACTAAGTATGGAAGCCATGCATAAAAACCATTAAAACATGCTTAAAAGGGGACATTTAGTTGAAACCATGCTTTATGCACATTTTGAACATCACCTTGAAAGAGTTGGAGAATCACAAGTCACAAGCAATTCACATATAGTTCATCAAAGCATAAAGGATAATAACATCACCATAAGCAAAGTCACTAAACATAATCTTAATACAATATTACTCATTACAAGACATACTACTCATGCATATTCAATCATTAAGGTCATTGCATCATAATAGCGTAATCACATAAGTAACCCTAGGTTCTACTTGTGCAATGCATAGGTAGGGTCCATAGTCCTACTTACACTAAGTATTACCTTTGGATCACCATGCTATACTTATCATATATTAGTCTTATCCATAGGTCATATACATAGTAAGGTGACATTCACAAACATTAGTTCATATCAAGAAACGTCAAGCATTAACATAATACAATTAAAGCATGCATTATTCATAATCTTCATAATAAGATAGAACAACACCATTAAGTCATAGTTCATGTCATACATCTTAGTCATAATTCAAATAGTCCATATCATAGGTAAACCATCTTCATAATGATCATACATAACATAACTTCAACATACATAAGTCATAATCATCATAATCATAAGAGAACACTACTACAACCATCCCTTAGGATCCCACAAGTGCAATGTGCAAGAGAAGTCCCATACCCTCCCTTACACTATGTAGAAACCCTTAGGAAAGCCCTAGTAAGAGTTCACACCTTTCATACCTTCATTTACTTTTACATTAGGGAGATATTGCCATAACCGACATAGACCATGAGAGCTACATGGAATCCAGTGTTTTACTCCCACACCGAAAAGAGAGGGTTAACACTTGCCTAAGGTGTAACCATTCATACATAGCTATCTAGGTGGATCCACTAAGCTAGAGTCCTATGTGGGCACATAGTTAAGGGTCAAAGAGATTGCTCCTAGAAATCCTAACTTACTAAACGTGGGGATTTCCATCTCATGAGACAACACATACCGTGGGTACTCCTGACTTGCTAAACGTGAGGAAACCCATGTGGGGAGCCGAACTTACTAAACGTGAGACCCCCATCTCATTTACATGCCCTTTCGGTGCTAAGCATCTAATTCCCTTTTGTAATCATCTTTAGTCAACACATAAGTTCACATTAGCCTTTACTAGACTCTTATGTAGACATCATACCATAATAGCTCATATGTGTTCATAAGTGAGTAACAATCCTTTCACCTTAGAAACACTTAGCTAGTGAGTTAACCTTTCACTTTACATTACATTATAATCATGAGAACTACCTTTCAATCATATAACAATCATACCATAACATACATACATACTTCATAGCTAATTCAAGTGTAGAGGGTTAAGGATGAGGAAACTAGGTCATCAACACCACAACAACACATTAGGTATAGCATCATTACAATCTAAGTAATTCACCTTTCATAAAAAATCTTCATCATGTGAGAATGACCTTTCACATTATCATACCATGCATAACATAGACTAGTTTATAGTACAATTGAGGAAACCTTTCAAGAGACTCACATTCATTACATTAGTCAATAGCTTCATTCATTCATGTGTGTGTGTACATGTGTGAGAAAGCCTTTCACATAAAACACCTGTGCTCATAGCATGATCATATTGTGTTAACAAGAATTACCTTTAATTCAACATAACAACAATAATACCAACATCTCACAACATTCATACTTGCATTGCATCTCATCATAACATGCTCAAATACCAACTAGGGTTAGAGGGAAGAGGGAACCATAATCCAACTTCATCATACATGAATTAAGCAAGTACATTCAACAATACATAAAGAATCACATTGATATCATCTCCTCATAGCCTTGAAGGCCCCATTTAAGACTTAACCCTAATTCCATAGTAATCATACATAATTTAGGGTAATATCATCATACAAACATGAATTACATAACATTACATTCAATTCATAGCCTTCAATTAATATCTAACACAAACTAGGGTTAGAATTAGAGGAAGAAGGGGAAATCATGGGTCTTGTGGGGAATTGTTCAAAAACCATAAGTGTTACATGAATTCATCCACAACCATTCATATATAATCATAAATAACCATTATAGATCAATGGAATCGACTTTAGAAAGAGACCCACGAAATTGGATTGAAATCTACAATTTGGGGGATTTTGAAAACCATCTTTGGAAGGACCTCTTGGGGAAAGGGATCCCAAGAGTGAAGAGCAACCATACCTTAGTTAAACCCTATGAATTTCGTGTGAAACCTCCCATCTACAAGCCCTTGCTAAGCTCCTTCCAAGTTCTTCAATGGAGTCTTGAGTTGAGAGAGTTTTGAGAGAGAATTTTGGGAGGGAAAAAAATTGGGTTATGTTTTGGGCTCATGACTTGTGGTGAATTAATGGATTAGTTTAGGGTCCTATAAGCTTATATAGTCCATTAATTAACCACCTAACCGACCTCCCTTAACCCCTACTTAATAACTAATTAAAACATTAACCCCCTTCTTAACTAAAAACTTCATAAAACTGGCAGTATCTACGCCCTCCACCTACGGACCGTAGGTGGAGTCACGGACCGTCGTTTGGCTTCGTAGTTCTGACAGTGCTTTGGCAGCACCTACGACCACCCACCTACGGATCGTAAATGGAGTTACGGCCTGTGCTGTGCTCTCGACATTTGGTTCAGAGAGGGGGATTGGGGAGTTCTTGGTGGGGAGACTAAGTCTCAACCCACGAGACCTACCTACGGGGCGTAGGTCAAGTGACGGCCCGTCACTGCCCTTCGTAGGTCAAGCTATTTTTTGACAGCTTTTGGCCAAAGGTTGGGTCCTCCTCAAGGACCCCTTGGGTGGTCCTTGGGGTGTCGTACCCGGTCGTTTGGACCCTAAACATGTCCATCTATGAATAAGAGTCACTCCTATGGGTTTTATACCTCAAACAATACACCAAACACCATGACAAGACACTAGCACCCACACTAGCACCAAAGACTAGTTTCCGGACGTCATGGTCATTTCTTGACGTTTAAACATGTTTCCAACCAAACTAACTTCACTAGAAATTTTTCATCATTTAAACATGTTTCCAACCATAAACTAACATGTGGTGCTCTAGGTCAACCTAATAGATTCAGTCAAGCCTTAGCTAGGTCTTACTAGTTTCGTACGGGGTGTTACACACCCAGAGATAATGGAGTGTCTGAGATACCACAAGTTTCAAATCTTCACCAAACCCCGTGACCCTTATATTCCAAACTGGGTAAGAGAGTTCTACAGTGCATATAGTGCACTAATACCCCAGAAAAATTAGCTAGCAGCAGCCTTCAAAGAAGTAGATTATGTGGTTGTTAGAGGCATGAGGGTAAAGTGTGATAGTGTGGCAATCAACACAGTCTTGGGCATGTCCATGAATATTGGGGATCTCTGCCAGGAATTGATCAGAATAAAGAAGCTAAATGAGATGCAAAAGTGGTTAGCCCCACTAATTTCAGACGAGACTCCGAAGTGGTTGGCGGGAAGAGTTTCGATTGAAAAGAAAGAACTAAACATCGCCGCAAGGTTCTGGTTCAGTTTTATCAGCAGCACAATTATGCCGTCCCAGAATGAGTCGATCCTTCTCCTTGCCAAAACATCTTGCCTGGGTTGCATCATAGAGGAAACTCGGATAACCTTGAGTACAATAATTGCTTCAGAGATGCTTATGCGTGCAAGGCAGCACCAAACCTCACTTCCCTTCCCGGTATTGATCACCGAGCTATGCAAACGTGCTCAGGTACCTTGAGATACCAAGAAGGATATGAAAGTGATGCCCATAGCCTCTACTGATATCCGGAGGATCGAAGTCGAGTACCTTAAGGATAAAGCAGAAAGGAAGAAAGCAGCATCGGTGGAGTTAGTAAACATAGAATCATCGCTTGCAAAGGCACCTCTGCCTACTCCAGCCCATGGGCCTTCAGGTATATCCATTGCCATTGCTGCTCCCGCTGATACTCCAGGTTCTTCTGCTGCTGCACAGTCTCCCAAACCCACTACTATTGTTGTTGTCTTCCGGCCTCCACTCACCCAGGCTTCCCTAATTCGGATGGGATAGATGGCCCTTTCTACTGATCGTCGGGCTACCAGTCTAGAGGCCTCTGTTCCAGGCATGATCCAGATTGCCTTAACTGATGTTGTGACACCTCGGATCACTACCATTGAGGCACTAGCAGCCAGGATAGCGGTGTGTGAGCACAACCAAGGTCCACAAGGGAGGTGACGGCTTTAAAAACTACCATTGCTGAGCTGCAAAAAGATGTAGACCACCTGAAGTCCACCGATGTGTCCATGATCTTTGGAACAGTGGAGATTCCAGACGTGCTTGAGATGCCTCAGACCACCACTAGACATGGGGATAGAGCATAGCATACAACCGATCCTGAATCAGAGGTAGAGACTGACGAAGAGATGTTTGAGGGTGCTGCAGCAGACGACATAGCCGAGACTGAAGAAATCATGATAGATGCTTATGTGCAGGCTTCCTTGGCAAAGGTTCCTGTTATCGAATCCAGTGAAGCTGGTCCTTCTGGAGGTCACTCCCGGCACTGAAGCCTAGACAGATGGAGCGACCGATTAGCCAGGATCCCCTTTTTACCTCCCTCTCTGTCTTTCTTTATTTTACCTTTTGAATTCTGTGTTATTTTCATTTGAGGAAAAATTGCATTTATTTGTGGTAGGGTGAGGCCCACCTTTGTGTGCTATTTGATGTTCGTATTTTGTTGATATTTGGGCTTTGTGCTTAAATTATGTTAAATATTTCTTTCTATGGATGTTTGAGCTTGAGACTCCTTTTATTTTCAATTGCAAAAATGATTTTGTGTCACCTCTCGTGTGTTGAATGTGGCTGTTCTTTTGCAAAAAATTGAGTCTCGGTTCCACTCAATATCGATGACTTGAATAGTGCTCTCAATCGAACGAACATGAATGCGCGGCTACGATGAGGCCAAATGAAGTTGCATAGACAATATGTGAACTCTTTGCATCTCATTATGACTAGCCTTGTATCAAATTGATTCTCTTGTGATGATCATTGCCACTAGCGAAAGTGTGGAGTCTTGTTTGACTTATAGTGTCAATGCCTAGTGTGATGAGCTTACCTGTGAACTATGCATGATAGATCCTAGAATTTGCCCCGTTGGTCCGATCAACTAAGTGATGCTATCTCTTGATATGATCTTAGGCAATTTTTACGAGTGTGATCCAATTTGACATATACCTTTTTTGTGACTTACCTTGTTAGTGTGTGAATCACTTTTGAACACCCCTTGAGCTTTCCCTTTTCTTTGGAAGAAACTTGATGAAAACAATGACCTTTGTTTATCCGTTACCCATAATCCTCATGAAGTTGTGATTAGTTTGAATAGCCAACTTAAGCCAAAAGTCTAAGTTGGGGGTGTGGTAAAGAGAGAAGGCAAGTCAAGAAGTGTAAGGAAAGTCTCCTCTTACCCATGGTTATGAGAAAAATGGAACCCCTCTATATATATATATATATAAAGAATGAAAAAGAAAGTTGTGATATAAAATACAAAAGAAATGGAGTTTCCAAACAATCCATGGAAAGTGAATAAAAGGCGGACTTATGCGCACTAAAGAAAATGATGAAGGAAGAGAAAAAGAAGTTTTTTGAGTACCACATCTCATGAGGATGAAAACTACTAAGCCTAAATGACCATACATTTGCACTCAGCCCCATTACAAGCCTTGAAAAAGACCTTTGTGATCTTGTGTGAGCTGAAACAAATGTTGATCGAAAAATACGGGCAAACCTATGGGTGAAAGTATGCATTGTGTTCTTCTCTGTGAGAGAGTGAGCGTTGCATTTGATTTCAGAGTTTTAAATGATTAAACCATTAAGTGTGAATATGGAATCATTCTTTGTGTGAGGGCAATTAAACACTATAGTTGAGCTTGAACTTGCACTTGAAGCAAGTATTGAGAGCATGAGATTCGTTGATATTGGTGAGTCACAACTTGAATCTTTGAGTGCACATTTGATCTTTGCATAAGTAAATTGAGTCTTGTTTTGTGCATTCATGATTGAGTCTTGTGTAGCACTGTTCAAGACATCCTTTTTGGATTGATGAACTTGAGTTTGCTTGAGGACAAGCAAAAGTTCAAGTCGAGGGTGTTGATGAGTCCACAAATTGGACTCATTTAGGGCTATATTTTAAATAGAAATTGTGTCCTCAAATTCTTATTTTACCTCAATATCTGATAAAAATCCTCAAGTTTCAGGTATTAGAAGTTTGAAGGAAAGCATGGACACTACGTCGCAAAAAGGAATGAAAAGGCTTAAAAGAACGAAGAAATGAAGGCATGAGGATCGCCGAGTCCACTTGGTGAGTCCCTGAAGGGTCTCACTTCGCCTTTTGTTCCAGTGTGCTGAGCCCTGAAAGAAAGGATCAAGTTGGCGGAAAAAGGGAGCAGTCGGTGCATCGCCGAGAAGTTCCGCGAAGCTGTACCATGTCGCCCAATGATACAGAGCATGACGATGCTGAAGGCTGGTGCAAGATGGCGATAAACTACAGAAAAGGGCAAATCGCCGAGTTGATCGGTGATTCCGACTAACGACGCCGAACGATCCGATGTAGCACAAATCTGTGAAAACTATAAATACTAGTTAGAGTTGTAGTTTTAGGAGTGGAACAATTATTATAATTTTCATATAGAATAGTACTTTTTAATATTTTTGCTCTAAGTTTGAGAGGGTTTTGAAGAGTTGAAGATCCAAAGGGTTTCATCTTCAAGATTTGGAGTTGGGTCTCTTGGATTCTTAAATTTTGGCCTGTATCAAGACTTAAATCTTCATACCCAGTTGAATGCGAGCTCAATTTGGTATAAATTTCTATCTCTTATACATGTGTGGCTAAAAACCCCAATTCTTGGGGTGTGATTTAGCTAATATGGGTTAAGATAATTGTTGGGTCTTGCTTGCTGATAGTTTTATCATAGTTTAATTGTGATTTCGTTTAGTAGTTGTGGATAAATTTAATGAATTTGTAGTTGCAATTACAAGTTTATATATCTGTTTTCGGCTTGCTCGAGAGAGAGGTCGTAAAACTAAAACTACTAAATTGATGGCCGGTGCGAGTGGGTCGACATGAGGTTCAGCTCGAGAGAGTGAACCCTAGTCCCATGTCCACACACTCAGCTCGAGAGAGTGAGTTGGCTAAGGCGTAGGTTGGTCTTCATGCGGCTAGTGGGTGTCCGAGAGGAACGCATTTGAAATGGGGTAAGTTGCGAGAGAGAGAGAGAAAGCTTATCCCCCTTAGAGTTTAGCCTAGTCATAATTATTCTATGAATCTTCTATCGAAAGCATGTACCCAATAGTCTAGCTTAACCCGTATTCCCGTCACATCCCAAGGATCCCCTCTCATTACTTAGAAGTCCTTGCTTATTTTGTTGTTTTTACTTACTAGTGACAAAACTCCATTGTTAATTTGACACTCTTGTGTCCCCCTTTATTTTACAATGTTTTTAATCGATAATGTCTTTAGCTACAACTAGTTAGAACTAAATTTTATTTTTCTATTAATTCTCAAAACCACTCTCTTGGGAACGATCCCAACCCTCTGTTGGGTTGCTAAACTATTGTATGATCGTAGACACTTGCATCGGAAGTTGTGTCTTGATTACGCAAACATCAACCACATCTTAGACATAGATACTGTTAACCTCTCAACACTGTAAGAAGACATAATAGGCAAGAAATAAGCCGACTTGGTCAATTGATCCACGATGACCCAAATAATATCAACACCTCAAAAAGTCCATAGTGACCCCATAATGAAGTCCATGGTGATCCTCTCCCACTTCTTCTTAGGAATGGGTAATTTGTGAAACTTACAACAAGCCTCAAATGCTCGGTGTTCACCTGCTGACAACACATGCAATGGGTTATGTTGTCCACTATATCCATCTTCATACCACTTCGCCAATAATGCTACCTTAAATCTTTATACATTTTAGTTGTGTCTGGGTGAATGGAATACTTGGAATTGTGAGCATCCTAAAGTATCTGAATCAAATCCCCAACTCTAGGAGCACAAATACGACCTCCAAATCTTAAAACAACCTTAGGGCTCGTTTGGTGTGAGGGATAAGTATAAATAGTCCTAGGATAAAATTTAGATATCTTTCTTGGTTGACATGTTTGGGATAACTTATCCCACCATTTATAGCATATTGATGGGATAAGTTATCCCATATACATGGTGGGATAAGTTATCCCTGGATAAATAGCCCCAGGATAGTTTATCTTGAGATAACTAGTTCCCAACCAAACGACCCCTTAAAGTCTAAGGTCACCTTACCACTATCACCACTCAGAACTTGATTACATATAGCCACCAAACCTATATCTTTGAACTGCCAGCCATGAATCTCCCCCAACAAAATGGAACGAGCCTCAATACAAGTTAGAACTCAATTGGGATCGAAGATATCAAGCCACACTAACCTGTTGGCTAAGGAATGAATGTCCAAAGACAAAGATGTCACTGAAACTAAAAGGAAGGTTAGACTCTCCATACTCACTACCTTCTGGCTCAAGGCATCTGCCATCATATTCACCTTGCCCGAATGGTACATAATAGAGAGGTCATAGTCCTTTAAGAGCTCAGTCTACCTATGTTGCCTCGACATAAGGTTTTTTTAAGCTCAAAATATACTAAAGACTCCTATGATTCATGAAGATCTCACAATGATCCATGTACATGTAGTACCTCCAAATCTTAAGCGTGAAAACTACCACTACCAGCTCCAAATCATGATTGGGGTAGTTTCCCTCATATACCTTGAGCTACCTTAATGCATAAGCAATAACACAACCATGTTGCATCAACACACAACCTAAACTAATGTCAGATGGATCATAATACAGTATGAACCGCACACCCTTAATTGGAAGAGTTAGAATATGAGCGGTGATAAGAAACTCCTCGAGCTTCAAAAATCTCGCCTCACATTCATTAGACCACTCGAAGGGAACATCCAATTTAGTCAGCCTAGTCAATAGTGCTGCTATAAAAGAGAAACCCTCAACAAACCATATATAATAACCTCTCAAAATGAAACTCTAAATTACCATTACAGAGGTAGGCCTAGCCTAATCACGCATCCCCTCAATCTTTGTTGGTTCTACCATGATCCCGCCTTTCGACACTACAACCCTAAGAATGCTACAAAATCATGCAAAAACTTGCACTTTTAAAGCTTCACATAGAGTCATTGATCTCTCATAGTCTAGAGCATAATCCTTAAATATTGCTCGTGTTCCACCCTACTCCGTGAGTATACAAGAATGTCATCAATGACCACAATGACGAATGAGTCTATATAAAGAGGTTTGTAAGAAAACCTGATCATATTCTCAATGATAAGGCTATATACCCAAGAAAGGATATTGGTATTAGCAACTCATTTGCTAGTATATCTGAATATGCCAGGAGGGAGATTATGTAAATAAGAGCATACAAGAAACACAAGGAAACACTATAACTATTACAAGTGTAGTAGAAGGAACTGATCAAAGTTAAATAGCCACAAATAAGGTGGGCCCTCTTTTGAAAATAGTAATGTCCACTAAAGAGTGGATATCTCATTCATTCCCAAAGGAGAAAATGAGTGATGCAGCAACCGAAGTACATGGATAACAAAGTAAAATTGTCAATGATCCAAAAGATACTAGTCCAAAAAGAGGGTAAATAGAAACAATCACAAGGTTTGAAAATAAGCAAGGGGAGACTGAAGGTAAAGATGGGTGAAATGTACAGTAAAAACAAGACTTTAGTACTAGAAAAAGAGTTATAGATGTGCAATAATGAAAAGATCATAGATAGTACTCTTTCCATAGAGCAAGCAGTAGAATTAGAGAAGCAATAGTCCCTAGCAATTATAGAGGTCTCAATAGTGGTGGATTTTGATGATTCCTTGCTTATAATGGGGGCTATTGAGACTCCTAATAAGATTTTACGTGAAATAATCACTCGCAAGGTGGAGAATCTTGTAGAACATGAAGTAAGAAGTGAAGAAGATTTGAAGGAACAAGACAGTGAAGAACAAGTTTATAAAGATGCAGACTTATTCCAAGGGTTGTTAGAATATTGAAATTTACAAGGAAAGGGAAAAAACAAGGCAATGGTGAAATTGCATACCCATCAAAGTTCAACCAAAGAGGAGTGTGGTGTCCCAACAAAATCATAATTGATGAAAATATTAATTTGGAATATAAGTATGTTAGAACTCATAAAGGATTTAAGAGAGTACATATGTCACACAAGTTTCATAAATTTGCTTTTGTGGCATTACTAGAACCTTTTCAATACTTCATCTACATCAACCTACACAAAACAACCTTAAGGATGCAATATGTCTTTTAATAACAGTAATAATCAAATTTGGGTTTTTATTAACTAGGGTTATGATGTTACTGTGACAAGCAATTTAGATTTAAAAAATTGGTGTCAGGTTACAGGAGCAAGACACTCATGACATTTTTTATTCCACTATTGTGTATGAAAAATGTGATATGTCTCTTAGATTGGAGTTATGGGATAATTTGTACACAATCAATAATGGAATGAATCTCCCTTGGTTGATTGGTGGGGATTTCAATGTGATTCTTAATATAAAAGAGAAGATTGAGGTCTACCAATTTTTGTCACGTATATATATGACTTCAGGACTTTCTTAGGTGTCGCACCCCAAACTAGGGGAGACATGACTGGCACTCGATACCTTATTCAATCAAGTTAGCCACTTAAAAATACTAACATCTAAAATACTAAGCCTGCACCATTAAGGTCATAACCTGAATAACAACAAGCCATATAGATGAAGGTAGAAAAACCAAAAATAATAAAGTACTAGCTTGCTGAAGAGGCTGTAACTTAAGACATACATGCATACATACATATATATACATGTCAAGCCTATGGGGCTAGAGACTGGAAGTTGTAGAATGAAACCTAGAATATCATGTCCACAATAGCCTCTAAGAGTGTCATAAGTACTAGTAAGGACAAGACCCCGACTATACCGAAACTGTACAATAAAAGTAAACAGTAACACCCCATATTCTATGTGTATTAGTTCTATTTATATGATGCTTATAAATTGCCTTGTGGTATAGTTATGGACTCGGTTTCTTATGCGACTAGTGACAATATAATAGGTTTAAAGTGAACTATCTGTGGATTTTGATGAGACCCGATTAAGTTGACGTCGATGAAAGTATTTAAACTTGAGATCATAAGGTGGTATTTGAGTCTAAAGTTTAAAGTGACATAGTGTATATAAGTTTTAAGTTAAGTTAAAGGTATTAAGGTCTACAAATGGAATAAAATATTGAGGTGCTTGTTTGACTTAACTAAGGTAGTAGGTGACAAGTAGGTTCATCACCTACTTTGACTTAGACCAGCCCAAAGGACCAAGTAGGTGCATCACCTACTAAGACTCTTTTGACCATGTTATTGGGCCAAGTACACTACACTTACTTGCATTAATCTGGCCCAAGTTGAATAGAAGAAAAAGGGGAAAATGGAAAGCCAAGGCCCAATCTTTCCAAGCCCCACAAGAAATAATTTGAATGGAAAAGTACGTGCATCACCTACTTAAATGTGTGGCCTAAATTAAAGACACATGTTGGCTGCAAATGAAGTACAAGAAAGGTGGCAAAAGATAACCTATTAAGGCCAAAAATCTGATACAAATATCTCATTTTCCTCTTATCCAAATTTTAAGCTCTCAAGTTCATATATTTCTCTCTCTTTCAAGATGAAACAGCCACCCAATATTCCCACTAGGGTTCTAACTATTTTTCATCTTGTTTCTTCCAAAGCATCCACAAGATCACATTCTCTCCTCTATTATTTCAAGTATATTGGAAAATTCTTCAAGGGGAGTGAACTAGAGATAGCTATATGTGTTGGCAGCCAAGGTTCTGCTACTCTCTTCCAAAGATTAAGAGAAGGTTACAAAAACAATAATTGAAGGAGAATAACAGATTTAGATAGCCAAGGTAAGGGGCTGCCACAATCTCTAATTATTAGTTTATTTGAGAATTCTAGACTTACTTGTTTATTGCAACTCGTGGGATGGTGATTGAAAACCATAAATTCAAGTCTTTTGATTATTTTTTAGTGTTGAGGACTACTATTGTATTGATTTGTTTATGAGAGGTCATGGATGCACTTAGAGAATGATTGCGGAAATATTGTTTCGTGTAAATAACTATAACTGACAGAATTTGTGAAAGAAAACAATCAATTAGAAAGATTATAGGCTAGCTGCCTGGCTATTATTTTGATGAGTTGAAATATCCCAAGTTGGTTGGTAAGATGCTATTATTAGCCTTAATGATTGGTTGTTGTAGATGAAGACTATGATGTTAAAGGACATGTTGACACTTCGGAAGCTATATGAATTGGGAATTGAGGTATGTAAGGCTATTCGATTTCCTATTCTTTAGCATGAATCCAACACTTGTATTACAAAGTAAGCTTTCTAAGTGCCCTTGGTAGTGACTGATCCATAGTTGCAGTTCCTACTCCCTAGAGCATCAAAGTGAGTACTCTAATATGAGTTTATTACTAAATGTACGTACTTACTCTACCAAGTATTAGCATGCAGGGTTTAAACTTGTTTCATCATCAAATTACCCTTGGCACGTATTACCCTTATACAAATCAAAATGATCCTAGATTACACATGGTACATATGTTTATATGTTGGATATACGATCTGCCCATATCTTGCCAACTTGCTTCAATTGTCTATTCCATCATATATGTCATCTTTTCACATGTTCATATATTCCCTTTATTGGTTATTACTCCCATTGTGTTAGACTATAATGTTACCTCACAAGATCTCTACTTGCTCTATTGTACATTTTATATGTACTTACTTGGAATATGTATCCATTTTTAAGTTGAATCTACCCATGTTCTCCCTTGGTTCCACGTTCATGTATACCTTGTATTTGATATTAGTTAGTGAGTATTTGGCTATCATATAGAGTTCAAATCTCTTGGCTGAATGTTAAATGTTTTCACTTGATATGTGCTTCAATTTGAGATGTTAAAATGCTTTCTGAGTCATATAAACTCCTAAGTATTACAGGTTCATGTCACATTTGCTTCCCATGTCATTGTTATTATCGTAAGTCCATATTCATATGTCTTCTACTACTAGTCCATTGTTCCAAATTCATATGTCTTCTACTACTACATGCTCATGTCATATGTGTTCATATGGTACTTTGCTGCCTCACGTAGGGTTGGGGTGTTACATAAACATCCTTTGAGAGCTCCAAGAAGAGGTGGAGCTTACAAACTCACAGCCGAAACTCGAATGCTAGTGGAAGGGTCAATTAGAATCTCTACCTAGACCTGCACGGACGAAACAAAAATGCAGCGTCCCCAGACAAGGGACGTCAGTACAAAAAAATATGTACTGGTATGTAAGGCAGAAAGTAGAATCATAAATATCTAATGTAAAAAGGGTAATAAATATACCACCTGAAATAGAAACTCTGATAGCCTCCGTGGGTGACATCTGGCCTTATATAAATTAAATATGCATGGTTTGCTCATCTAATCATATGGCGTGAATACACACACATACACACACACACACACACATATATATATATATAATACAAATGCATGTCATACCTAACCAAGTGCTAGCACTGGTGGTTCCTTTTGGTACCTAACCGATATCATATTCGCCAACTTGTGGCTATCTATGTCTCATACGTATAAATATAAGTAATAGGCCCCATACCTCCCAATTATTGCTCGGAAGTAGAATGCATAGCATGTCATGTCATGAATTCGTAATGCATTTATGTTACCATAATCATGTTGTCAATCTTGGCCCGTTGGTACTCTTGTTCTCATAATTTTGTAATCCCTTTCGTATCACATGTAAATGTCTCATAGAACCTCATATGCTTATAGATTAAACTGGAACACTTAATTCAAATTTAGAAAGGTAAATTAAACCTAAGGATGTTCATAAAGAGCTTAAGGTGCTTCACTTAGTTTCCATATATGTTTCCTTAGTAGTTTGTAAAAGAAAGTTTAAAAAAACACGTCCTTTAGTAGTTTAAACATACGAATTACATTTAAGAATTTTGGAAATCAACATATTATTTTAATATTCTTCAAAAAAAGATAATTAGCGAGTAAGGAGGACTGGTTTCAAATTCTTAATATTCCTCCATAATCTACAACACCTAACGAATAATAAGAATATATACACATGGACCTATAGTCAAGGGAATCGGCAAAATGACATATAGACGCTGAGTACCCTATATAACCGAACGAGTGAAATATCAATATAATAGAGTCAAAAAAATACTTCAGCTGAAATCTTATTGCCTTTCACAGAAGGTCTTTCTAGCAATAGAATAGTAAAACAACATTTGACGATTTAAGTTTCTAAAATTTATGCTCAAAGAAAGTACAATGCTTAGCATTTACATACCTCAATTCTGGGTCTGGCGATATTAATATGGATTGTACCCCTTCCTTACATTATGTAATCTCTAAACAACATAAACACCACCTAAAATGATACTCCTTCACCATGAAGAATCCTTCAAATCACAACCAACGAGGAGGAAAGAAGTAACCCAATCTCTACAAATATTTTGAGGGTGAGACTACGTTGAAATCTTATATATCTTAGCTTGGATGGAAGGGGAACCCTTAGAGAGGATTTAGGAATGTTTTTATGCTTATTTATGCAAAAATAATAAGATAAACGTAGGAAAATAAACTCTTATAAAGCTAAAACAAAATAGGGGCTATGGGCCCTACCTTCACGTGTCTGCTTGTAAAGTCTTACAAAAATATGAATATCTTTTCATTTTTAAGTCGTATGACTGAATAATTTAGTGCATTGGAAAATAGACTTGTAAACCTTCGATTTGGTATATTGGGGGGTCCTTCTAAAGCTCCATAGATTGGGAGAAAATCTCCGAGACATTTAACCCATATTTAAGAAAGTTTATCAAAGAAACTTACTCTAACTTTTGCCGACTTTTATTTCACAACATGCTTGACTTCAAAACTTAACTCACGATCATTGCACGACTATATTACCTTATAAAAACATCATTCTTAGCATATAACACACTTTTAGTCTTATCCCAAAGGTACTGGTTAATTTAAAACTTCCGAACAGGCAGGGTGTTACAAAAGGCATTCTTTAACTCGAACTTGTTTAAAGGCATCCTTGACCCATAACTTTAGTCTAATTCTTTGATCTTACCACCCCTTTGCAACCGTATTATCCTAGAGTGATAGACCAAGTCATATACACCTCATACACTCATTCCATGCTATGTATATTATGTGAAAGAACCACGGGGTCTCACATTCTCCCCTCTTAAGAACATTCGTCCGCGAATGGATCCAAACATTTTCTTGGTTGCATTTCTTTGCTGCTACTATGTTATTTGCAAGGCTATATTTTTTCCAGTACCAAATCTTGAATCCAATTCTTGAAAATTTGTGTTATAAAGCTTCATACAGCTACCCCGTGACAAGCCATGTAAATTGCATTTTAAAGTTATTTAAAATCCAATTAAGTTGGTGTACCTGAATAATTGTCAATTATTGAAATATAGCTCACCTTACGTCATCAATAGTTGGGAGTACTTTTTCCTTATTTCCTCATCGGCTTCTAATGCTATTTCTTCGACGTTGTTATTCCGCCATAACACTTTCACATAAACCACTTCTCTAGTCCAAATATTTCTTACTTGCCAATCCAACATAGCCATTAACACCTCAGCATAAGGCAAGTCTTTAGAGACACAAATATCCACAACATGCATAATTCGAGAAGAATTTCCAATGCACTTGTACTTCTTCTCATCTCTTCTTTCTTGGATTTAGGATTCAGGTGTTTCAATAACAGTTGGCGATCCCCGATGGACCTCGCCATTCATGTTTGGTAATTCACCAACTATCACCTATGCTCACCTTTTTGGCCTTCATTTTAGCTTAGTTGTTCTATCATTTTTGGCAAGTGTTTTTCATCTCGCCGACAAATTTTGGCAAATCGCCATTTGTCCCTTCTTCTTACCAACATGCCTTGAGCTTTTTAGTAGAAGAATCTGTCATATTCAATGAGGTCTGCACTTTTGGCGAGTTGCCAAGTGCCTTTACCGAGCATCAACTTCACATTTTCTTTATTTTTCTAGGTTTTTGGCCTCTTTTTGCATATATTCGTCATTGTCTTGTCCTAAGCCTTTATAGCTGTAAAACAACAATTAACCATCAAATATGGATATAAAATGGCATTGAGAACGTTATTTGTTGAACTAAAAGACCTCAAATGAGTTAAAATCTCTAACTCATCAGGGATTCAGGTCATGTGATATGGTAGTGACCTTTAGAGACTCACTCAAGGCTCCAACTTACTTATTAGACTACTCCAACTAGAGGATCAGCGCCTTCGACAAAAGGTCTAGGTAGAAGTTAGCTAGGTAGATGTGGCAGAGCTTCTGGTAGTGGTGCTACAGCTCACCAGTGCGGAGGTAGGGGTACTACTCAGACTTTAGGTGGTTGAGAGGGACATTTTTATGCATTCCCAAAAATCCATAGGTCGAGGTTTCTAATGTTGTGATTACAAGTATCATCCCATTTTGCCATCGACATACGTCTGTATTGTTTGATTTGGGGTCTACTTTCTCGTATGTGTCTACCTATTTTGCTGTTGGATTTGATATGATGTGTGATAACATACATATGCCTATTCTTGTTTCTACATGGTGGGTGAGTCCTTATTGGTGGATCGAGCGTATCAATCTTGTATTTTATCTGGCTGGGTATGATACTTAGTAGACTTTGATATTATTTTAGGTATGAATTGGCTCGCTGCGTATCATGTTATTCTTGATTGTTGTGCTAAGATTATGACTTTAGCCGTGCCTGGTGTCCCGAGAGTTGAGTGGAAAGGTGCCAGTTGTTCTTACCCTATCAAGGTTATCTCATTCTTTGTGCTCAGAGATTAGTTGATCGAGGGTGTCTTCTTATTTTGCTTTTATCCAGGATACTAGTGTTGAGTCGACTCCCATGGATTTTGTTCCCGTGGTTTGAGAGTTTTTGGATGTTTTTCCTACTGATCTTCCAAGTGTTCCTCTGGATAGAGACATTGAATTTGCTATTGACTTAGAGTCGGGCACCAAGCCCATCTCTATTTCTCCTTATCGTATGGCTCCAATTTTGTTGAAGGAATTGAAAGATTTTGAGTAAGGGTTTCATTCACCCTAGTGTATCTCCATGGGGTGCTCCTATTTTGTTTGTGAGGAAAAAAATGGAACTATGAGGATGTGTGTTGACTACTAATAGTTGAATAAAGTGACAGTCAAGAACAATCATCACCTTCCTCGTATTGATGACTTATTTGATCAGGTTTATGGAGCATCTTTGTTTTCTAACATTTATTTGAGTTTTGACTTTCATCAGTTGAAGATCAGGGCATTGGATGTCCCTAAAATAGATTTCCGAACTAATTACGGACACTATGAGCTTTTGTGATATCTTTCGATTTGACTAACTCCTCTACATCATTCATGGAGTTGATGAACGAGGTGTTTGACCTTATTTGGATTCTTTTGTGATAGTCTTATTGATGAGGAAGACCATGATCGACACTTAAGGTATAACACCTCATATTTGGAAAGAAGGAAAAGTGAAAAACTTTCTTAGCTTGTGTCTGTGTCTACGGACCCTATAGATAGACCGTAGGTCCTCTTACGGGCCGTAAGTGGGAACCGTAAGTGGAGGGGTGAATAAATTTTAAAAGTCAAGTTCCAGTACCCTTTTTATGGTTCACCAGGACGGTCTGTCATTCGATGTATGAGTCGTAGGTAGGTCTCATGTGAGTCTTAGACTTGGTGAAATTTTGAGGGTCAAAGTTGGGACTTACAATTAGAATGCACAGTCCGTAGTGGATCTACAAACTTTACATGGGTTTCTTCGTTTGAAGGTCCAAATTCAAGTCTCCAAACCCCACCTACGATTGACCAGGACGGTCCATAGTACGACCTACGGACCGTAGGTCTAATCCCTCAGTAAGGGCTCCATAGTTATTTTTAAGGGCTTTTTGGTCTTTTCCCTAATTGTTTTAACCCAATGCTACATCGTTTTAATCCTAATCCTAGACCATAAGTGTTTTAAGCCTAAAATCTAACTACTCTAAATCATTCTTCAAATTTTCCCAAATCCCTCTAAGTCTTCTCCAATATTTCTCTCTTTAAAGCTTGAAAAAGAAGGCTAGGATTTCAAGATCAAGTCTCCAAATTCACCATTTATTGTGAGCTTTTGGCATCAAGGTATGATAGTATTCACCTATGGAGTCCTTTCCTCCATAAGGTTCCTATATTCTCCAATTTTACAAGTTAGAATCTCCAATGGAAGTTAGGGTTTTATTCAATCTCATGAGTTCTTTTCAATTATTATCTAATTGATTGTTTTGTGTCTTTTCATGCATGAATTGAGATAATTGCATGTTTTTAAGTTGAATTCACTTGAACCCATGCATGATCCATGATTTCTAGATTTTGATCATATGATGAAGCTTTTGAACTATGAAAGATGAATTTATGAAGATATGTATGTTTCTTTATGAAATTGATGAAAATGATTTTTAAGGTTGCTTTGAGAGTAAAGCATCGATGTTGTTGTTGTTATTGTGAAAGGATTTCTCACATACTACTCATAATATGATTGTGAAAGTATTTTCTTACATAAAGGATTTATAAGGTTGAAAGGTTTTCTCACCTAAGATGAATCAATATTAAAAGAGCTATTCTAATGAAATCTAGCTTGGATTGGCTACTTGATGTGTCCTTCCATGGATGATAAGACAAGCGACGATTACCCATGTCCCATAATGATAATACAAGTAGAGATTACCCATGTCCCCTAATAATGAGACAAGTTAAGATTAATGACTATTCCGTGGATTTATGCTTAGCATCGAGTGGACAAGTGGTGAATACACATGTCCCATAAACTATGTGCCACCATAAGTTGTCTTAGATTAACACTAGCTAGTGGATTCACCTAAGCTAGAAGTTCATGGTTCTTACCTTGGCAAGTAAGGACATCTCTTTTTGTGTGGAATGGACACCGGATTCCATGTTATAACTCACATGGTCTATATGTCGGTTAAAGGTAAATCTCCCACAATAATGAACTAAGGTTACTTTCTAAAGGTATCTCAAATGTGTTTTAAATATGCTTAGCTTGCATTGACCATGATTATGACTTATGTTTTCTAACATGTTATTTTATGATTTAGCTTGGTCATTGCACGTCATATAAAGTCCCTTTTAGCATGATTTCATAACTCTTATGCATTGCTATCATACTTAGTATATTCCATGTACTAACGCATACTTTTGCCTACACTATTTAACTAATGTAGGATCCAACGCTTCCATTTCTCATACCAGTGTCTAGTGATCCCATATTAAAGATTGGTGAGTCCTCATGTTACAAGGATCGTGATTCTTGTATTGCTTTTAAGTCTTTCATTTCAGATATTGTATATGATGTATGAGTTACATCCCAATCACTCCTTTGATGTAATAGAAGGCTTTGAGACTTATGCTAGACTTTCGCTACTTTTGTCAAACTCTTTGATATGAAATGCTTCTTTTAAACTCTTTACTTATTTTATCTTGTATGATGTATGTTAAGTGGCTTGTGTAGGGCTTCTCGGGGTCTTATACGCCATATCACGTCTAGGGTGTACTTTAGGCCATGACATAAGGATTGTGTTCCAGAGATTAATGGAAGAGAAATTATATTCCAATTTCTCGAAGTGCGAGTTTTAGCTTGATTTTGTTGTATTTTTGGGACACGTGGTGTCCAATGGGGTATTCGAGTTGATCCAACCAAGATTTAGGCGATTAAGGGCTAGACGAAGTCTACTTCAATTATCGAGATTCAGAGTTTTGTGAGACTAACAGGTTATTACGAGTGTTTGTTCAGAGTCTCCATTATTGCATTCCCTTTGACTAGATTGACTCGACAGAGGATGAGATTCTAGTGGTCTTATGAGTGTGAGGAGAGCTTTGAAATCTTAAGACCTTATTGACTTCGTCTCCTGTATTACTTTACCCGAGGAGGGTATGGACTTTACCGTTTATTGTGATGCTTCCAAATTCGGTTTGGGTGGTGTTTTGATGCAGAAGGGGAATGTGATTGCACCCATGATAAAAACTACCCTACTAATGACTTGGAGATGGTAACCATAGTCTTTATGCTTAAGTTATGGCGGCATTACCTGTATAGGGTACTTTGTGAGGTCTTCACAAATCATCGGAGTCTTCAGTACATATTTTCAGTCAAAGGAATCTGAACTTGAGGCAACAGAGATGGCTTGAGTTATTGAAGGACTATGGTATCACCTCTTAAGTAACTCCCTAATGTCCATTCGGTTCAAAGTTATTACACAACATGCCCCTTTCCTAGCCTAGGCCCAATTCACCTTTAGTTTGTTTGATATCATCTCTCTCTCTCTCTCTCTATATATATATATATATATATATATATATATATATATATATATATATATATATAATAGAAGGGCATAGCCCGTGCTCAGCACGGGCCCAACATGCACGGTTTTGATTTTTTTCATTGTTTCAATTTTTTTTCACTGTAACAATACAACAGTACAAACAAACTAAACATGATGCCTACCTTGGTTAAAGTAGCATTAGCAAAACAATTCTTCTGCTTGTTTACAAGAATCATTCTTGTAGTGGCAATTCTAATTGAATGAAACAGAGAACTTCTTTGCGTAGAAAGAAGTCCAAGAGATATACAATTGAGTTGCCTATTATACCCTACTTATCCATAGTTCGGAAAGTTCAAGTTTGCAAATACCATCCATAAGTCACCCTAGCTCTTCATATGATTATATATCATGAGCACAATCCAACTCATTCTTATGAGAAGAATGATTCAAGTAAATCTGCAAAAAGAGAAGATCGAGTCAATTATGAATGTCAGAAAAATGCACAAATGAAAAACCCAGTAAATTACCAAATATAAGCACGCACCGTCACATGTATGTCTTTTAAAAGAAAAAACTCTAGTTAAATTATTACAATGTAATAAGATTGAAGTTGTTGATCAACAAAATAAAGAAAAAATAAGTAACATTACCTAACAATCATTGATTTCAGATTTGATCCAAAAAACTGAAAATTGTTTTATCAGATTTATAGCAACATGGTAGTACTTCATATATCTTAAGATAGAAAATCTCCAACACTTTCGGTTCAATATTCCATGTATGACAACACAACATGTGCATACATGAAGCAGAAATAAATAGATGCTTTCCACCGAGTTTTTAATTTATCTACAATTGCTTTGTTGACTCTGTAAACTTTTCCCCATTGTTCCTTTCATTGGGTCAGTGATTTTTTATATTTATCATCAACATTTGATCAAGGTCAGTGATTTTTTATATTTCAATTTGTTATGTTGCACTTAAATTATAGCTCCTTCCAACTTTTTCTTTATGCTAGCACAATAGTCTTGTAAAGTGTAAAGCATTGTATTACTAACCATCATGGTCAAAGAACTATTATTTGTGATCAAGCTGATTTTGTGCACACACGACTATGTAAGGATTTATGAAGGACGTGAAAAATCTGTTAAAAGCAAATGCGCTAAATTATTAATACCAAATGCATGTTACAATAACATTTACATTCAATATCTATTCAAAACAGCGCAAAAGATAATCACATTGAGAGCAACTTACTTGAAATGCTTTCCGAACCATTCCAACATTTCTTAATTAGCCTCGTCAGCTAATTTCACACCCATTAACATGTATCTCTCTCTTTACCAATTCTGAAAAGTTAAATTTGATGAGTATTGTAATGTCACAAAGTGGACACCATGTAAATACTCCCATTTTTCTACTCACAGAGACAAAGTAAATTGGTTCAAGTTGCACTTGTTTTCAGTACGAAAAAGAATTAGAAAGAAGAAAAGATTTCAAGGACAAAGCAGATAACCCATTGAGAATTACATATTCTTCAGCAAAGAAGTGTTGCTTATCTCCATAGTACCTGAAAGGAAAAAAATGATAATCATGTTATAGATTGGTAGGAGTGCTGAAGTAGAATGTATTTTGAAATAGAAATTGTTTATCTACTCTATCCGAGGAAGGCTCATATCTTCTAATACTTTTGCAATTAAGCTTGTCGTCTTTAATTCATTTTTTGTGAAGTAATCATTGATTGAGTTTCTCTCAGTGTCAATGCACTAAACGAAACAACTATTACATATATTGCAAAAAGTGAACTGTTGTCCACTCTAGAGCTTTAAAAGACACAAACCGAGCAAGTTTCCGCACTACCTAATCTAAGCAAAAATAGTGCAAATATAAAACTATATAGACCTTACTCTTATCACCTAAATATTATGACGACAAGGCAGAACATTAAATGATCTATTTTTTCGAATTAAGAACATCGAATCAGGTGCTTTCAAATGGACATCAAAACATGCAAAGATTGCTTGATATATGAACTGTGTGATATGATATAACTGCTCTAAATTACTCATATTTTGAAATCATAGAGTCTCCAAAAAAAAGAAGTCTTTTGCAGCTGAATTTGGAATCTTTTTGCATTGATTTCTCCTCTCATGTCATGTAATCACATAGTACTTTTCTTATATAGGACAAAGATTACTCCTTTTTCTTTTTTACCTTTAGTTTCTTGAGAAATTCACTTAGGCTTATTAGTTGTTAAAAGGGTCTCATCAATTGTCTCTTCTTTACTAGCATATACTGTTATAGAATAGTGCTAATTTCAGTTGTATATAGTGGGTCAGATAGCACAATAATGCATATAAAGTTTTGTTCTTGAAAATCTTCTTGTTGTGTTAAGCAAACATGAATGTTATGTGGAGTTGATTTTATTGAAGGTTTAAAGAAAGGTGTGAAAATTATTCTGGTGTAATTAGAAAGGATGTCAAGAAAGGGGACCAGGAGGGTAAAAGTAGTTGTGATGTTGCTGAGAAAGTTATGGTGGTTGTTAATGCATCAAAAAAGATACCTAAGAATGTTGTTGTGTGGGCTCTGACTCATGTTGTTCAACCTAGAGATTACATTACACTTCCTGTGGTGGTTCCTTCACAAAGTTCTGGTATAACATTCATCTAACTTGGTTCCATTTCTTTCGGCATTTCACTAAAATGTTGTATTATATTCAAGTATATGTCAACTACATTTATAGAAAGCAAAAGGCCTACGAAAAGAGAACTTTTGATTGTTATCATGGATTTTATACAGAAATTGATATTTGGTATTCTTACTTGCTTTGAGATTAGGTACTTATTAGAGTGCAAGCTAGGGTGGACACCCGTTATGAAAAATTAAAGAAGGTACTTAAGAGTGTTTCCTGATTGAAACAAAATTTCTCTGAATTGAACAAAACTCTTGGTTTATTGATTATTCTGCTCCTCTTTACTGATTGACACCCTTATGTCATCTTATGGATGCTGAATATATTCCTCGTGGATTTTTTCGACAGTCTATTACTTGTAGCTATTTTCAAGCTAAGCTGATCTTGGCTCTTGTAAGAATGGGAAAGATAGTCGGTCCTTCAAGGAGAATTTACTTCTCAAGCCACTGACTTCTAATTATTAGTCTATTGAAGCTATAGATAATATCTATGTTCAGAGTAGAGACCTAGAATACATAAACCACAAACCAAGCTCACTTATATATAAGCTAAGTTTGAAGATGATATCTGGCTGATATATGAACTGTCACATAGTTGCTCTAAAATAATCAAATTTCAAAATTACAAGGGCCAATGAAATCACAGTAACCCAGACGATGACATCAAGTTGTCCACGAATATAATATAGATAAAAAACCTCAAAAAAAAACTCATACTGCTGTAAAATAATCACATTTCAAAAATCACAGAGAGCCATAACACTACGTACAGTATCCTAGAAGATCACTTTAAGCCATCCACAAAGACAATAAAGATAAAAAAAACCTTCAAATAGAAACTCATTTGCGCTATAAAATAATCAAATATCAAAATTATAGAGAGCGACGGCACTACAGTATCCTAAAAGACCACGTTAAGCTATCCACGAAGACAACACATATAAACAACCTAAAAAAACTCAGGCTGCTCTATAATAATCAAATTACAAAACCGCGAAGAGTGATGGCTATACAATATCCTAGACGATCAAGTTAAGCTATCCACAAATACAATAAAAATCCTCAAATTACTCTAAATAATTAAATTTCAAAATCGCATAGATCGATGACACCACAGTACTCTAGAAGATCACATAAAGATATCTACGAAGACAATAAAAAAAAACTAAGATTTCTCTAAAATAATCAAATTTCAAAATCACAAAAAGCGTGAAACTACAGTATATTAGATGATGACGTTAAAAATACACAAAGAGAATACAAAAAAAAAAAACTCTCTTGAGACATACATCGGAAGAATTGCTTATGTATTCACCGAGAAGACCTCCTTGTGGTTGTAGAAAGTGTTGATAACAAACGTCTCTCTGTCCGCCATTTTTTGGTAGATCTAAAGAGTTGTTGCTACTACGAAAAAAGAATCTCAGGCGAAGTGAAACATAGAGGGACTCGAAAGTAAGAGGGGGTTTACAGGCAGTTTTTAGTGACTTCATATTGAGAAAAACTTACTTGAAATGCTTTCTAAACCATCTCAACATGCCTTGTTATAGCCTCATCAGCTAATTTTACACACATTCACACGTAACTCTCTCTTTAACAATTCCCAAAAATAAATTTGATGAGTGACTGTGAAGCTACGAACCAGAGACCATGTAGTACTCCAATTTTCCTACTCCCAGAGATGAAAAAAGTCGGTTCAAATTGCACCTATTTACAAAACAAAATAAAATTAGAAAGAAGAAAAGATTTCAAAGACACAAGCAGATAATCCATTGAGAATTACATATTCGTGAGAAATTATGAATTAGAATCCTACAAAACTTGGTACTCCAAGCAAAGTAGTGTTTCCTATAAGGAGTGCTAACAACACTTCTGCAGAAATCTAAGTTGCGCAGACACTTCACTTTCAATGCCGCATCCGTGTTGAATTCCTCAAATATACACTACTTTTAGAGAACTTGACATGCATCCATTGACATTTTTGAAGAGTCCGAACAACACAGGTGAAAATTGAATGAAAAGACAAATTTCAGGAAAACATACAGACTCACTCCTGTAGCACAT
The DNA here is from genome assembly GCF_900185275.1 of Solanum verrucosum. Classification (NCBI taxonomy): domain Eukaryota; kingdom Viridiplantae; phylum Streptophyta; class Magnoliopsida; order Solanales; family Solanaceae; genus Solanum; species Solanum verrucosum. The sequence continues at coordinate 878,828 of NW_026020705.1, forward strand.
CTAAAGATTAAAAGTAATCAAGTAGTTCGTCAAAGAGTAGAGCAAGATGCATATCAATTTAGGAGCCAAACTATATTAGTCATCAATAAAATATGCCCAGGAAGCTTCAAACTAAAGTAGTTAAGAATGTAAATTTTAAACTTAAAAAGGCGGATAGCAAGCGAGTATAAGAAACATAAAATTCATGTTCCATTTCTAATTTTTGCATGTTTTCTGTAGTGGTAATTTACCAATAGTAAAAATCAAAAGAAAATAGATAATGTAATTTTGGAATTACACCTTGAAAACACCAAATGAGATAGGGTTGAGGCGTTGAGCTGTTTTTCTATGGAAAACTCAAAAGAGAGTCTAAAATTTGCAAGATTTTGTGCCAAAAACTCTATGAATCTCTAAGAAATTAGCCATCTCCAGTTGGCTAAAGATTGTGCAGATTGAGCAACCATTAATTGAATGTAGTAATTGTTGAAATGGTACCTCTTTATTTATAATCAACAAATTTGAAAATTTCAATTCATCATTTTCTTTAAAGTTAGCACATATCTATTGGGACAAAATTTCAACACCAAAGAAAAATCAAAATTGTGAAGGTGAAGAGAATTGTTGAATTAATCCTCTTAAAATTGCCACTGAAGAGAGGGCTTTGCCTCGGATGGTAAAATACAGTACACGTGTTTTATGAGAAAAATATACGTGTTCAACAATAGTACAGACGTGTGTTTGTAGGAGAGGGGCAAGTCTGTATTTATCCAATTTTATAGTACAATTTCAATAACATTATGTACAATTATTTAATGTTATATATATAGAATATTTGTGCAAGTTTTTCTAAATGTCTGTTATGGTATCATTGAGGAGTTTAGAAGTGTCTCGTTAAGGATTGATGATTGACTTGGTGAAATAGTGGTTGTTCCTCAATTATATAATTTCTATATCATGATAATATATGAATATTTCATTCATGTATCATTGAATGACTTAGGAAAACATTGATGATACCATCACAATATGTATACACTATGATGATATCATTCAATGTTTGTGCAATTTTTTGTTATGCAATATATTGTTATGTATCATTGCGGATTTTAGAAGTCCCTCATTAAGTATTGATAATTGACATGGTGAAACAATTGTTGTTCCTTAATTATACCATTTTCATATCATGATAAATATATGAATATACTATGATGTATCATTCATGTATCATTAAATAACTTAGGAAAACCTTTTTGATACAAATTCAACTTCCATGATGATGTAGGAGAATCACAATTTTCTCCATTAATAGAATGTTGTGATATCGGGTGTTGATTTGAATTGGAGAAGAAAGAGTACTGGAGAAAAATGAGAACTTAGAGAAAGAGAACTAGAGAAGAAGAAGAATTGTGGAAGAATGAGAACTGACAAATATGAGAATTTGGGAAGGGATTGTAATTGGGTATTTGTCTGTAATTATTTTATTTTTATGAGGTATGGACTTAGTTTTTCCAAAAGATAAATACACATAAAAGTGATAGAGAGGTGCCACATCACATTGTCTATGTTTCTCATATATATATATATATAATATACTCCCTCTGTCTCTAGTTACTTGTCCACTTTTGAATTAACATACCTATTAAGAAAAACAATTATTGACATGTGAGTTTACCATTTTACCCCTATTAATTATAAAATGGATAAATTAAAAACTTAAGATTTTCAAGAAGTTGTACCTTTTTCAAAGTAATTAATTGAGGGTATAATAGGTAAAAGTTTTTTTTATCTTTTCTTGATTTGCTAAAATGGATAAGACAACTAAAAAGAAAGAGTAGACAATTAATTAGGAAGAGAAAGAGTATATGAATTTGTTAACATAATTAAATATTATTGATTATATTAAAAGGAAAATAAATGTATTTAATGATTTGATTTAATTTTTGGTTTGGATGAGTTTTCGATTGAGCCAAGGAGCATCTATTCTCTTTCCTGGGGCTTTGAATTAAAGGTGACATTAAGGTGTCAAAATAAAAGGGGCGGTGACATAAGTCTTAATTATTGAGTGTAGGTGACAATTATGTGATTAATGATTAAGGATTGTGGAGTTGCCCTCAAGTTTATAAGTTGGCAGTTTGGTCTATTGAATTAAATGAGGGGTAAAATGGTAAATGACTAAATCCTAATTTAACCAATTTTGGTGGGAACCAAAACTGGAGGGAGCCACCAGCGAGCTGTACCAAAAGAGAAATAAAATATTTTTCCTCTGCCTCCCACCGTATTCCTCTTCTTCTTCTGCTTCGTTCTTGCTTACTTGCTTGCCTTTCTTCCCGTTCTCTTCATCATCTTCTTCTTCTTCTTTTCGTACATTATTGGTCTTGACTGCTAGTCCTTGAGCTTTCTTCTTCTTCTTTTCTTCTTCTTGAATCAGATTTAGCTAATCTAATCAATGGCCCAGATTTTGTTCTGTATCAATTGAAATTACTTCATAAGTGATTGGGGTCACATACCATTGTTTTGATAAGTAAAATTAATAGTTCTTTGAAATCATTCATCATCATCTGGGTACTTGTAATTTTTTCAATAATTTGCATTTGCATTTCCAACAGATGGCTATATATGTTGTAACAATTGACTATTGGAACAAATTATAGCCATATGTAGCAACAAAAAGGTTATTTCAATCGCAACAGAATAGACATATGTTGCAACATATAACTTAGACATGTAGCGATATATGACTTACATGTCGCAACAGAATAGTCATATGTTGCAACATATAACTTATACATTTTGTCACAACATGTGATTTATGTTTCGCAACAAAATAGTTATATGTAGCAACATATGACTTACATTTCACAACAGAATAGCCATATGTTATGGAATATAACTTACACATGTTGCCACATGTGATTTATTTGTCACAACATAACAGTTATATGTAGCAACATATGACTTACATTTCGTAACAGAATAGCCATATGTAGCAACATATGACTTACACATGTTGCCACATGTGATTTATTTGTCACAACATAACATTTATATGTAGCAACATATGACTTACATCTCACCACAGAATAGTCGTATGTTGCTACATATGACTTACACATTTCTTCATTAGTACTAATTGTTTTTTTAATTAATTTCTTCAGGTACAATAAATAGAGGGATTATTTGTAGGTATTGATTGTTGTGGTGAATGGATCGAGAAGAAAAATCGATACATTTGACGTTGGAAGAATGGTAAGAAACGGGGAGGGTCAGTAGGGATGACTGTAGAAAGAAATATTTTATGTGATGATTTTATTTGAAAGGGTGCCAGAACCTCATTTGTTGGGAGAAAGACCAATTTGTTTCACTGTTCATCAATCCTATCACTTTCGTTGTGAATTATGTAGTTGTGATTTAGAAATAGATGAAGTAGTTAAATTTTTGTATTAATTAATTTTTCATGTGTGTCAACATATATACATTTCTTGCAAACTCATGGGAAAATGGTAACCTTTTTGTGTTTTATACTGAGTTTTGAATTTATTCTTTATAAAATGTTTAATTTTAAAAAAATTGACATTTTTCCATTGCTAAATCGTTCAATTTATCGATTAATTCATCCTTGAAGTGACATATGTGACAACATATGCACGTTCTATTGGAAAAATTGCAACAGACATGTCATATGTGGCAACATATGTATATCATAAAATTGTCTTTTAGAGGTTAATTCAATTAAATTGTCACCTAATTCAACATGTAACACTAATATATAGTCCTGCAACATGTCTAAGTACAAAATTATAGTTTAATACAACAACCTCATCATTTCTATCAATTATTTTTACAAAGACTATCATACCACCAGTTCATCATACAATGACCAAGTAATTCCATATGATAGTTATATATAACACCTTATAAATCGTTGTTCCAAGTGTTATAAGATATTTTTATTGCTTAATTATGGTCCAAAGTACTAAAATTTGATTCAATTTGACACTTTTCCATTCATAAATTGCTCAATTTATCGATTAACCCATCCTTGAAGTGACATATGTGGCAACATATGCACATTTTGTTGAAAAAAATTGCAATAGACATGTCCTATGCGGCAACATATGTATATCCTAAAATGTGTTGTTTTGGGTTAATTCAATTAAATTGTCACCTAATTCAACATGTAACACTAATATATAGTCCTACAACATGTCTAAGCAAAATTATGGTCTAATACAACAACCTTCATCAATTCTATCAATTATTTTTACAAAGACTATCATACCACTAGTTCATCATACAATGACCAAGTAACTCCATTTGATAGTTATATAACACCCTTGTAAATAGTTGTTTCAAGTGTTATAACATATTTTTATTGCTTAATTATGGTCCAAAATACTAAAATTTGGTCCAATTTGACTTTTTTCCATTTCTAAATCGCTCAATTTATCGATTAACTCATCCTCGAAGTAACATATGTGGCAACATATCCACATTTTATTGGAAAAAATTACAACAGACATGTCATATGTGGCAACATATGTATATCCTAAAATGTGTTTTTTTGGGTTAATTCAATTAAATTGTCACATAATTCAACATGTAACACTAATATATAGTCATACAACATGTCTAAGTACAAAATTATGGTCTAATACATTAGCCTTCATCAATTCTATCAATTATTTTTACAAAGACTATCATACCACTAGTTCATCGTACAATGACCAAGTTACTCCATATGATAGTTAGTTAGATAACACCCTTGTAAATCGTTGTTCCAAGTGTTATAGCATATTTTTATTGCTTAATTATGATCCAATGTACTAAAATTTGGTCTAATTTGTCATTTTTATATTCCTAAATCACTCAATTTATCGATTAACCTATCCTTGAAGTGACATATGTGACAACATATGCACGTTATGTTGGAAAAATTGCAACAGACATACCATATCTGGCAACATATATATATCCTAAAATGTGCTTTTTGGGGTTAATTCAATTAAATTGTCACATAATTCAACATGTAACCCTAATATATAGTTCTACAACATGTCTAAGTACAAAATTATGGTCTAATACAACAACCTTTATTAATTCTATCAATTATTTTTACAAAGACTATCATACCACAAGTTCATCATACAATGACCAAGTAACTCCATATGATAGTAATATAACACCCTTGTAAATCGTTGTTCCAAGTGTTATTACATATTTTTATTGCTTAATTATGGTCCAATGTACTAAAATTTGGTCCAATTTGATATGTTTCCATTCCTAAATCGCTCAATTTATCGATTAACCCATCTTTGAAGCGTCATCTGTGGCAACATATACACGTTCTATTGGAAAAATTGCAACAAACATGTCATATGTGGCAACATATGTATATTCTAAAATGTATTTTTTGGGGTTAAGCTTTTTGAAATCATATAATATTTCAAAAGGAATAACAACTTAACCATCCTACAAACAAATAAGTGATAAAACCACTAAAAACGTCCTGATTTAATACCAGTAAGTATTTCAAAACCCTAATTAAATTTTACTTGAGAAGATATCAACGATAAACTAGAAATGATGAGGGCAATGACGCCTTGTTGTAGAAGAGGATCGCAACAGCTTACCACTGATATTGTAGAAAATATCGCAACAATTTGATTTGTGAAGGAATAATGGAACGAGAGAAAGGAAAGAAGAGAAAAGAAAACGGAAATTAGTAAAAATAAATTAAATTTGGAATATGAAACGAAACGACCTTTTATAGAGGAGATGAGAGAGAGAGAAGAGAGAGGGAAAAATACAGGGACGATTGTTTTAAACCTTTTTAATTTTTTTTTTTGAATTTTGACAATTCAAAGTGTGACATATGTTGCCACATATATCCTTTCTGTTGGGGCACATGCAGATAATTTTGTGGTGTTTTTTACAACAGAGGTTATATATGTTGCCACATACACCACATTTCTTTCTTTCCATCATAATTGACATTTGTTACAACAAAGTAAAAATAATACTCCCTCTGTTTCATAAAGAATGACCTAGTTTGACTTGGCACGGAGTTTAAGTAAATAAAGAAGACTTTTAAATATTGTGGTCCTAAATTAAAGTTATGTCAAATATACTAAATTGCCCTTAATCTTGTGGTCTTAAACATGACACGTGGAAAGCAAAAAGTAAAATGTTACATAAAAAGGAAATAGGTTATTCTTTTTGAAACTGACTAAAAAAGAAAGGAGGTCATTCTTTGTGAAACTGAGGAAGTAATAATAATCATTAATATTAATATTATTAGCAAAAAAGAATAATTGGTGACAATATAATGTTGCCATATATCTCCTTTCTGTGACATATGTTACCACATATCTTCTTTCTGTGACATATGTTGCCATATATATTCTTTCTGTTGGGGCACATGCAGATAATTCTGTGGTGTTTTTTACAACAGAGGTTATATATGTTGCCACAGACACCACATTTCTTCCTTTCCATCATAATTGTCATTTGTTCCAACAAAAGAAAAAAAAAATCATTAATATTAATATTATCAGCAAAAATGAACACTTCACCAATTGTTTTATACAACTTATCAACAAAAAGGTAATTCAAATGGTATACATAACCATCAATTTAATCAATGGTGGTAACCACAACATTTTCATCAAACTTTACTTTTTAAGGTCTAGGCCTCTGTGGGTCTTCATTGTTACTAACATAGCCACTCCGAGCCTTTAAAATCCCATAATTCCATAGGAGTAAAGCATATCTCATGCGAAGGGTTTCAGAACTAATTCCATCAGATGGTACTTGTAGTCCATCACTCAAAAACTCAGCGTATGCAGCAATAAAAGTCCACAATCTCTACATGGTATATCATCGATTAGAAAATATAATAAACCTATTAACACCACATTTCAATAGTGGTAAGACAAAGAAATAATGTGATACTTACAGACTATTGCTTGCTTGTTGGGCAATACCAGTAACATGTATGACTTCTAATGGGTGAGATTTGTTCTTGGTAAGTTTCAAGAACTGACCAGTTGGTTCAGTCTTCTTGATTAAAAAATCCGATGGATTCAAGGTACTTTAGCAACAATGTAGACAACTTTTGAATCTTGGAGCACAATTTTCTGTTAGTCCTAGATGAGGACATCGAATCATACACCTTTATGCACCATTCCTTCAATACAACGACTGCCAAGAACCAATGAAACTCCCTATTACAATTTACAGGGACATAAACCTCATCTGTGAGGTGCCAAGGCAGTCCACCAGGTATACCAAACCCTTTGATAGTGCCAACGATTTTATTCTCATATTCAGGAACAACACTGGCATTGTCAATGTATGTTTTGAAAAAAACAATTAGTAGTGGTATATCGATATTTAGAATGACTCTGTTGCTTCGACTTCTTTCGCAAATAGTATAAAATGACATCCACATGTTGCACAGATGCATCAACAAGTGTATTTCTGTATCAATTTATTTGTATGTATTCATATCTTAATCAAAAGATAAAAGTGGGCATGGATTTACCTCATCAGTCCAGCACTTATTGGGTTGAGACATTACGTAGAACCAGTCCTTCTTCTTTGGAAATGCAACTACAAAATCAAGTTGTTTGAACTAAAGATCCGAGCAATTGGCTAAGTAGTGATCGTCCTTCTCTCTTCTGCAATTGTGTAATCATTATAAATAATTATTTAGTGGACAACAAGAAGAAATACTAATAATAGTTGAACGACTTTACTTTTTTGCATGATGCTTGTAAAGACCCTCGTTTATCCATTGCGAGAAATATGGCATTAGTTCAGTTGGACCCTCGCTGTCAATGTTTAAACCTTCAAATGAATATTGTTGCTTCACATCACAACTGACGACTTCGACTTTCTTCTCTTTCTCTTTCGCTTTCTTTTTCACTTTCTCTTTCTCCTTCGTCTTCTCTTGCTCTTTCTCCTTCTCCTCATTCTCTTTCTTCTTCTTCTCCTTCTCCTTCTCCTTGCCTTTTGGGTTTGAGTGTGATACTAGAGCAGTATTCATTGATTTTTTTCTTTCACTAATTATAGATAGTGATTGGAAAATATATTTTTTCAATCTCCTACACTTCAAAGGCTGTGAAATCTTTTTGGATGTATGAACATCAATATTATAAGTCATTTCCTAAAAAATATCAGTGAGTTCTTTAACATGACTAATAAAATAATCATGTTGCTGCTCACATTCTTCGCATAGAGAAAAAGTGCATTTGATGTTAGAAGAGGAAGCAACACTAATAAAAGATTGAGTTGTTGTCATGAATGAAGCTTCTTGTATCATTTCATCTACAAGGTAAATAAAAAAAGGTTGAGAGTTTACAATTGATTATAAAATAATAATGGGTAGCAATTTATACTTATGTTGACACATATGGATATTTTGTTACCACATATGTACCTTTTGTTGCCACGAATGAATCTTCTGTGGCCACAAATGAATCTTCTGTTACTACAGATGACCATTTTGTTGCCCTAACACATAGGTGATATGTTCCAACATATGACAACTCTGTTGGAATATATATCAACATCTCACTAAAATGTAGCAACATAAGACACATCTTTCAACAAATGAAATATATGTTGGACAACTGAACTAGACTTATTTCTAAAATCATATAAACAAAATGGTCACAAAAAGAACAACAAAAGCAATAAAAAATGAATTTTCACTTAATGTTAACAATACATATACATTTCCTCAAAATTAGGGCTTTTTTGGGTTTGTTGGTTTTCTTTCAAAAACAATAAATAATAGGTACCATTACACCATTATTCAATTTTCACATCTATAGAACGATTTATTATTCATTAACTCAAGAAAAAAACTTAGTATTGTTCAAAAATTGTAAAATCTTTCAAAAAAATGACTTACCCATTAAGTCGAACACAATCTTCAGTTCAGAAAGAGAAGATGGGGAGGAAGATAAGATAATGGGGGAGAATATTTATTTTGATAGTCGGATTTTTGAATTTTCTAAGGAAGAAGAAGAAGAGAAGACAGAACGTTGGGAGAAGAAGAGAAAATTCTATTTTCTTTTACTTTTTTTTAAGTGGTTTGGATAGAATTATAAAAATTAAAAAATGAAGTGTGTTTTTTTTTGTATTTTGTAAAAGATTAGAAAGTTTTGAAAATATTAATTTGGTTCCAGATTTACTTAATTTAATTACATTTTAAAATAAATTTGCCATTTTTTGATCAAAGTGTCACAAAAAATCAAACCAAGACTTAATTTGATAGCTTTCATCCAATTGTCTCTCCTCGCTTTGCCTTTTTGGTTTGTTCCCTTTCTCATATATTAGGAGAAGTCGTCTGTCTACTCCCTCTTTTGATCATCAATAATACTAATTTGTTCATCGACAATGGCTCTTCAGATTGCGAAAAGACTTCTTCGGAGCCCTGCTAATTCAGCTGCACCGTCAATTAGGTTTTTGGATCGGAGCTTCACTTCCGAATCCAATTCCAACTTGATCCGCGCTACTCTTTTCCCCGGCGATGGTATTGGACCTGAGATCGCCGAGTCCGTCAGGCAGGTCTGCCTTCTTCTCCTTTCTTTGTTACCTTATATACTTGTTCTTCTACTTTCTCTTCAATTCTTCTTTTAGATGCAGATACATAGATTATAACAAGACCTCGCAGCACGATACACTTGTACCCTTGTCGCGCATCTCAATATTAGTTTTCGGATCTTCCTCTCCTTGTATAGGCTGCCTTTCTTGAGATAATAATTTCACTAACCATTTCTCATAGGGATTGGAAATTTCTATGGGATTGGTACCATGGCTTTATAGCTTCTCTTTTTTTGTTTTTTTTGTTTTTTGTTTTGGATGAAATGACATGCTACTTTACTTCTTGATTATGTTTTGGATGTTCTTATCAGCTAGTCGAATCACTTAGGAATAAAATGCACAAGTAAATATCCTGTCCTTATTAATTGTACTAAGATGTGTGACAAAGAGTTCTTCTGCTAATCCTGCCTGAAGGTTCACAGGCATTATGGTTGGTTGGATTCTGCTATTTTGCTTGACATTTTTCTACTTAAACTGTCCACAGTAATGGTAGTTGATTTGTAATCCTTTTGCATCTTCTGGATGTTAAATGAATGTAAGCTACCTTGATAAATAAATGAACTTGGTGCCATTACTCTATATCCGCCTCTGGCTTTCCCTTGGGGCTAGGCTTTCTGTAACTTCATTAAATCTGGGGTTATAAGTTGCTAAATCCTATTAAACACTACAGATATTCAAGGTTGCTGAGGTACCAATTGAATGGGAAGAACACTATGTGGGGAAGGAGATAGACCCTAGAACCAACAGCTTTCTAACATGGGAAAGTCTTGAATCAGTGAGGCGGAATAAGGTTGGTTTGAAAGGGCCAATGGCCACTCCTATTGGAAAAGGTCATCGTTCCTTGAACCTTACATTGAGGAAGGAGTTGAATCTATATGCCAATGTTAGACCTTGCTACAGCCTACCTGGATATAAGACTCGCTATGATGATGTGAATCTCATCACTATTAGAGAGAACACTGAAGGAGAGTACAGTGGTCTTGAACATCAAGTAAGTATCTTTCTATATTATTTAATAGAAAATAGCTTATATCTTGAGATCTTCAAATTCATTTGCATTTGGTATCAGGTAGTAAGGGGTGTGGTTGAAAGTCTCAAAATCATCACCCGTCAAGCAAGTTTAAGGGTTGCAGAGTATGCATTTCACTATGCCAAGACCCATGGAAGAGAGAGAGTGTCTGCAATTCACAAAGCCAACATCATGCAAAAGACAGACGGTCTTTTTCTTAAGGTATATCCTTATGCCAGGTGTCTCATTATAGTTATATGTTTTATAAACTAGCACTATGGTGTTGACTTTCTTTCTTTCTGTCCAGTGTTGCCGAGAGGTCGCAGAGAAGTATCCTGAGATTAAGTATGAGGAAGTTGTCATTGACAATTGCTGTATGATGGTATGATCAAAGACCAATTACTTCATTGCGACTCCAGTCTTATACATGTTCATCTTAATGAACAACCTTGAATAAGTTCAATATAATGTTATAACAGTATTGGACCAATTCTCATTTTAAAGTTTCATAAATACTATCTAGAAATTTGTGGTGAAATAACGTACTTCCTTTTCATGCGTATAGCTTGTGAAAAATCCAGCACTTTTTGATGTTCTGGTGATGCCTAACCTCTATGGTGACATAATCAGTGATCTTTGTGCTGGTTTGATTGGTGGTTTGGGCTTAACTCCAAGGTATGCCTTTTTTTTTTTCTTTATACCTCTGATGTTTCATCTGAGTTCATTTTGTCTCGTTTTTCCTAAAGATGATTTCTCCTGCAGTTGCAATATTGGTGAGGGAGGTATTGCTCTTGCTGAGGCCGTGCATGGTTCAGCACCTGATATTGCCGGAAAGGTTTGTATTAAAATAGGATATCATGTCCCGTGAGAATATTGCTTTACTCTTATAGCCCGATGCTTCTATCCATCAACTATTACCAAGTTCAATCAATTATTGGGTGGGTATCATCGGGTGTGCTTGATCAGCTTGCAGTCTATTAATGTGGGACTATAAGAAGAGTATAGTATTTTCCGTTTAGTTTGTCATGATGCCCTTCAATCTTATTAACAATAATGAATGCGCAATCAATACATATTGGTGATTAACTTACATTTGATACTGATGATCGCAAAACACATTATAAAATAAGCCTGTAGTGCGTCTAAGATTGTATAGAAAAATATTGTCTCCACAGGGATTGGTTCAAACAATGTTCAAATAATTCTTGGCTTAATATTATTTAGGAGAATAAATTAGTTTACATTGGGATGGTTATGAACCACAAGTAGCCAACTTAACTTGTAAATTATTAGACTGATCACAAGAAAACTGAGAGTTGAGCAACAACAATAAAAATTATGAATTGGAGAAGTATGGGTAATTTACAAGATAGGTGCAAGAAGTTATTTGGGATCTAACTCTTTTCAAGATTTACTTCTAAGGTTCTATTGGTTCTCATGAATTCAACAGTTGATTAAATTATTCTTGAAGTTCTGATTCTTTTTTCCAGTATACTTGATCTCTACAGAATAAACTAATGAAAAGCCCTGTGCACCTATATGCAAGAAAATGTTAATGTTTAGTTTCAAGGAAAACGTCTCTCAAATATTTCCTTTCTTGGCTTGACCAATAATTCAAAAAGCTCTTCCCATTACTTAAAAGAAACACCAATTAAAACCAAACAAGATAATGCAAAGTTATTCAACAAACTACTTCCTAGGCGCGAGGTAGATCGTAAGATCGAGTTAGAGGTTGGAGCCAAGCCACACGCACATGCACCCTACTGCATGGCTCCACCTAAGTTAGAGGAGCTAAGGAAGCAACTGAAGGAGCTCCTGGCCGGTCACATTCGCTCGTAATAAGCACCTTATGGCGCGTCGGTTTTGTTCCAAAAGAAGAAGGATGGAACACTGCATAGTCGCATCGACTACCGAGCGCTTAACAAGGTAACAATCAAGAATAAGTACCCTATTCCGCTTATTGTCGATTTGTTTGATAGACTTGGACAGGCCAAGTATTTCACCAAGGTGGACCTTCAGAAGGGCTATTACCAGGTTCGCATTGCGGAGGAGACAATGGTGCCAAGGGGCCATTGCCACCGGTCATAGAGAAGGTTCTTGAAGAGAGCAAGGACGTGATGACGGATGAGCTGCCAAAGACTACCTCCTACGCGCGAGGTAGAACATAAGATCGAGTTGGAGGTTGGAGCCAAGCCACCCGCAAATGCACCCTACCGCATGGCTCCACCCGAGTTAGAGGAGCTAAGGAAGCAATTGAAGGAGCTCCTCGAGGCCGGTCACATTCGCTCGTCCAAAGCACCTTATGGCGCGTCGATTTTGTTCCAAAAGAAGGATGGGACATTGCGACTATGCATTGACTATCGGGTGCTTAACAAGGTAACAATCAAGAATAAGCACCCTATCTCGCTTATTGTCGATTTGTTTGATAGACTCGGACAGGCCAAGTATTTCACCAAGGTGGACCTTCAGAAGGCTACCAGGTTCGCATTGCGGAGGGGGATGAGCCAAAGACAACGTGCGTGATGAGATACGAAGCCTACAAATGGTTGGTGATACCTTTCGGCCTAACCAACACACCCGCTACCTTTTGCACGTTGATGAGCGAAATTTTTCATCCCTACTTAGACTAGTTCGTGGTAGTGTACTTAGATGACATTGTCATCTATAGTAACATCTTGGAAGTGCACGTGGAGCACTTGAGGAAGTTTTCCAAGTCTTAAGGGAGAACCAACTCTTTATCAAGCGGGAAAAATGTGAGTTTGCCCAGCACGAGGTACACTTATTGGGGCATATTATTAGCCAAGGCGAATCACGCATGGACGAGGCCAAGATTCGGGAGATCCAAGAGTGGGAGGCGCCCACAAAGGTGACCAAGTTGAGATCATTCGTTGGACTTGCGAACTACTATCGCAGGCTCATCAGTGGCTACTCCGGTAAGGCCGCTCCGTTGACTGAGCTGTTAAAGAAGAGTAAGCCGCGGGTTTGGAGCGAGGAGTGCCAAAAAGCTTTTGAAAGTCTCAAGGCCGCGGTGACAGAAGAGCCGGTCTTGATGCTACCCAATTTCTCAAAGACCTTTGAGGTACACACAGATGCTTTAGATTTTGCCGTTGGGGGAGTCCTAATGCAAGATAGGCACCCAATAGCGTTCAAGAGTCGCAAACTCAATGAGACCAAACGACGCTACACGGTGCAAGAGAAGGAGATGACGACCATTGTACATTGCATACGCACGTGGAGAGATTACTTACTAGGCTCCAAGTTCGTGGTCAAGACAGACAACGCGGCCACTAGCTACTTTTAGTCACAAAAGAAGATCACCTCGAAGCAAGCTAGGTGGCAAGACTTACTAGCTGAATCTATGTCTTGGTGTACAAGCCGGGAAGGGGCAATGTTGTGGCCGGCACACTGAGTAGGATGGTTGAGCTTGTTGCCATCACTACCGCTCATTGTGACATTCAAGATGCTATCAAGGATGGCATGCAACACGATCTGGAGGCCAAGAAGCTTATGGAGTTTACCGCCCAAGGCTAGAGAAGGCACTTTTGGGTAGAAGATAGCCTTTTACTCACTACCGGTCAAATGGTCTATGTACCCAAGTTCGAGTCCATAAGGCGGCAAATCATCAAGGAGAGACACGATACGCCTAGGCTGGCATCCGGGGCATCGACGTACGAGGCGTTGATTGAGGCAATCTATTATTGGCCGCACATGCAGGACGACATAGAGTGCTATGTGCAAACATGTCTGGTGTGCTAGCAAGACATAGTGGAGCAGAGGCAACCGAGAGGGCTACTTGAGCCACTATCTGTAGCAGAACGACCATGGGAGACCGTAACCATGGACTTCATCACTTCCTTACCCAAGTCTGACGAGCATGGAACGATAATGGTCATGGTGGACATATTTTCAAAATATGCTACTTTCATGCCCGCCACAGTCGGTTGCACCACTAAGGAGGCTGCCAGGCTATTCTTCAAGAACATGGTTAAGTATTGGGGGCTGCCAAGACATATCATCAACGATCGAGACCCCTGCTTCATTGGGAACTTTTGTAGAGAACTATTTGAGATACTTGGCACAGAGCTTCACTTCTGCATAAGTTTCCACCCGCAGACCGACGGCCAAACCGAGCGTGTCAATTCCCTTCTAGAGTGCTATCTTAGGCACTATGTTAGTGTGCACCAGAAAGATTGGGCAAGGCTCCTCGACATGGCACAATTCTCTTATAACTTGCAACAGAGCGAGTCCACTGGGCGCACACCGTTCGAGTTGGCGATTGGCCTACAACCCCAAACTCCACATTCTTTACCAGCCGCTTTCAAGGGGAAGAGTTTGGGAGCCTACCATCTTGCCAAGAGATGGGAGGAATAACTCGACACTGCCAAGTCCTACTTGGACAAGGCAACCAAAAAGATGAAGAAATTTGCCGACCGCAAGCGGCGTCCCACGGTTTACCAAGTTGGAGACATGGTCTTGGTGAAGTTCAACCCAAAACAATTTAAAGCACTAAGAGGCAATCATCAGAACTTAATGCGAAAGTACGAGGGTCCGTTTAAGATCATTGCCAAGGTAGGCAATATCTCGTACAAGGTGGAGTTGCCTCCACACTTCAAGATCCATTCGATTTTTCATGCAAGCGTCCTCAAGCCATACCATAAGGACAAGGAGGATCCCAACCGGAACCAGTCACGACGGGCGCCCATAACTGTCACTGCCTCGCATGATCGAGAGATTGAGTCTATCATAGACTACCAAGCGAAGAGGAAGCGAGGGCAGCAAGCCAGTGCCATGTTCCTTGTTCATTTGAAGGGACAAACTCCGGAGGAGGCCATATGGGAGAGATATGAAGACTTGCGGCAGTTCAAGGACCAAATTCGGGAGTTCTTGTAGCAGTGTGCCGCATGCGTCACATCAACAGGTGGGGGAGAGTTTCATGTTCCGCCACTTCACTGTTCAAATTCGGCACCGGAATAGGGGAGAAGAATCCAGTGTTATAGAGAACTCTAGAATCTCCTAGATATTTTCAAGAAGGCTTTTGAATTCCCTAGAAATAGTAGAGAATTCTAGAATGTGGACTAAAGTGTAAAATATTGTAGGGACTTGTAAAGTAATTATTATTTACTTAGGCCCTTAGGGAGTAGTATTAATAGAGGACCTCCCATTTGCAAAATCATCCAACAAAGTTGTAAGCAATCTTCCACAAGCAATACAAAGCCGTCTTCCAAAAGCTCTCTAAATCTTCCCAAGTCTTTGTTGCATTCTCTTAGCGATCTAGTTTCAAAGGGCTTACTTGTCCCCTGGATTAGCCTTAGCGGAGTAGCCACGGATGAACCTGCGATATTAGTTCGCAAGTCTAAGGAATGATCTAGCTTGGTCACCTTTGTGGGTGTGTCCAGACTTAGAGTCTCACTAATGTTCCGTGCGGCACTCGACAACTTACTCACGAATCTTTCACAGTCTTGTAAGCTCAAGTAAACCCTTTGAAACTAGATCGCTAAGAGAATGCAAGAAAGACTTAGGAAGATTTAGAGAGCTTTTGGAAGAAGGCTTTGTATTGTGGAAGATCGCTTATAACTTTGTTGGATGATTTTACAAATGGGAGGCCCTCTATTAATACTACTCCCTAAGGGCCTAAGTGTAAATAATAATTACTTTACAAGTCCCTACAATATTTACATTTTAGTCCACATTTTAGAATTCTCTACAATTTCTAGGGAATTCAAAAGCCTTCTTGAAAAATATCTAGGGGTTCTAGAGTTCTCCTTAACTCTGGATTCTTCTCCCCTATTCCGGTGCCGAATTTGAACAGTGAAGTGGCGGGACATGACACTTCTTCTGTAAGATAAAAGTGAGAAAATTTGAAGGTTTCTGTATCAGTACTGTTTTGCTAATTGGTACTGGAATAGTGAAAAATCTGAACCTTTGAACAATTTTTTCATTTTCTTTAAGAAATATTTTCCAGAAGCTTTGTAAACACAATTTATTTTTGTCAATATTTCCTAAAAGGATAGTATAATCCGGGCGTATTTGAAAAAGTACAGAGATTTTTAAGTGTGTCAAGAAAGACAAATAAACTTGCAAAAGTTTTCAACAAACGGCTAACTAATACATTGATGAAAAAGAACTAAAAATGGATGACAGTCCTGACCCCCACCCCAATTGCCATTGCTACTGTTTACCTCTGTCAAGATGAAGTGAAATGGGCAGCCACAAACCCTTTTACTAATAGCGGTGCTACCTAATTAACAAACATTTACATCCTTGCGTGTGTGCTTCTACTGAAGTAGCAAAGCTTGTCCACGACGTAGGAAATAAAGTGAGGGGTTACTCAACATTAATATTCTTGCCAGGCTTGTGTGTTTTGCTTTCCTTACACACCAAGAAGTAGAAATAAAGTGAGGGGTTACTCAACATTATTGCTCTTGCCAGGCTTGTGTGTTTTGCTTTCCTTGCACACCAAGAAGTAGAGAATAATTTTTTACAGTTATTCCTTTTCTTGGAACAAGGGAAGTTCTGGCTTTGAGCAACATTAAAGTTGCCTCAATGCGACCTATAGGTCATGCCATGGCATCAGCCACTGATGCTTGTGTTGGCATAGTCTGTCTGCATTAGACTCCCTTGGGTGCGGCCCTTTTCCAGACCCCGCGTTAACATGGGATGCTGTGTGTACTGTGTACCAAGTTGCCACCCCCTATTTTTGTTTTCCTTTCTGTTTCCTAGGTACCTGTTCCCCCTTTATAGAACTGAATGTTGAATGAGAAGCAAGTGAGAAATATATTCTGGTCTTAACTAGAGTGATTCTTTATCTGAATTTTTCTTTTTGGTGTCTATGATGAACTTAATTGGAATATGAAATAAGGATGTAAAACAGTGTATGCTTGACACACATCCATAATATAATATGCAGTCAGAGGTACAGGTACTCTTTTTTCAAAATTTCTATGGTTGGTTTTAGATGCCAGTTGGATGAGATTTGTTTTTTTAAATGTGGTTCAATATCTTCTTCCTGTGCCATTCATTAGGCATTCCACCCTTCTTTTTTTGCATTAATTTCTGTGTTGATAAAAAATTATGTCTGCAGAATTTGGCGAATCCAACTGCTTTGCTTTTGAGTTCTGTGTCTATGCTTCGTCATCTAGAGCTTCATGATAAAGCTGACCGCATCCAAGATGCCATCCTAAAAACAATTGCAGAGGGAAAGTACCGAACAGGCGACCTTGGAGGTACAGCATCAACAACTGAGTTCACGAATGCCATCTGTGATCATCTTTGAACATGTTGGTCCATGTGTATATTATATTTTGCAAAGCAAATGTGTCTTTCAAAGATGCAATTGAAATTGCTTTTGGCGATTTAAAACTACATTTCCTTGGTTTTTATAGAAATTTGCATAATGGGGAATATCAGAATTGATTCTCAAAGGATATATTTCATTGAATAGCATCGACAACCAGTAATGGGTGGCTTTCAGGTTAATTTTAAAGAAATAAGAGATTCATCCTGTTGTTAGTTCAATTCATAATATTCTTGCTTCTAACATGATCATATTTCAATTTTATGTTTCCTCAAGTATCCGTAGAGCAATGGCAGATCTTTTGTTGGTTTCCTTATATTGTTGGAGTTGGAGTTGGTAGGTTTTCACGACTTTCTGTGGTTTGCTTGAAAAAGTCAATTTCATGCTCATCTTCATCATTTACGATTGAGATAACTATATTTCTTCGTTATTATATTGGTGCAATTATGTGAAGTCACATTGTAAAGACACTTGAAGACTTAAGAAAAACTCCCATCTCTTGTTCTTGATTTCTATTGCTTTCATCTTCTAATATAGTTAGTTTGATTTTATAACACGCAACACTTTCATCATCAACTCCAAAATCGATGGATGTCAGATTATCATGCCCCAACAATGTAAGTTCTATCACACTCTACAAATGGACTGTTGATGTCATCATGAAGAATATTGACTGTCATCTGTATCTTCACCATCATGAACAAAACCAGCTAAGTCTGTAAATTTTGTTCTTCATATAATCACCAAGTGAATATTTTCAAAGGTCTAAGGATAAGTTTTAATACTTTGGTCTATTATATCATTTGTTGAGGGTAGTCATGATGCTAGAATTTTGATTAAGGAATATGAAAATATAAAAAAGTAAAATCTCTTAGAAGTTAAGGAGTGTCAATATGTAATATATATACATAAAATAAATATTTTTATATAGCTACATTGTGTGATTTTTCGATGAAGGGGTGTCAGATTGACACCACTCAAGTATGTGTGGCTCCGCCACTGATTGAGGGTAAGATGATTGATTCAAGTTTCACTGCACCACGAGGGTAGGAATCAAATTTGAGTCTTGATGCATTATGATGATAAGATGTTGGGTTCAAGTTGAGTCAAATTATGGAATAACATGCCTTCTTATGGGTAAGATGTTGAGTTCAAGTTGACACAATATAATGATGACCGAGCAAATTAATATGTTTTTGATAAAAACAATGTGAAGTCTGTCCAACTAAATTTGCTTCATTTCCTTATGTGAATGTGGTTGCAATACATAATAAATCTAAAAGATGACAAAAATTACTATTGTGGTTGAACAAATGAATGTGGGCATGACAAAAGACAAAACGAAAAAAGGGTCAAAATTACCCTCGAACTATTCGAAATAACTCATATATACCCTTTATTTATGTTTGGGATCAAAATTACCCTTGCCGTCTATGTTTTGGACCACAAATACACTTAAAATGCTATCTTTGCCATATGTGTTGACATGACAGTCCACCTAGGCAGTCCAACATGGAAAAAATCCCTTCCTCTCAATTATATTGTTTTTTTCATCTCTATCACAATTTTTTTTATAAAATTATATCTAAAATAGTTCTTTCATTGTTCTTGTTTGAGTTATTGTTCGGACTTTAGAATTCCAATTTTGAAGTGCGCTGAAGTTCGTTTGAGATAGTGCAAATTATGAAGAGATTTGATTGAATGTTACTAAAAATTGCTTGGATATTGCAATTGAAGCTGGAAATTGACATTTAACAACTGATTTCTTAGTTTGAAGATTGATAGTTGAAGATTTGAGTTGAAATCCCAAAATATATAAAAAATATATGAAAGAGTTCTAAAAAGCTTGAAAATCTAAAAATCGATTTTGTGAATCTATGACCTCAAAACCAAACAATGAACTCGATCCTTCAACACGCAATTACAACTTCAAACAAACTTCAACACACTTTGAAATTGGAGTTCCAAAGTACGAACAACAACTCAAACAAGAACAATGAAAGAATTATATTTTATTTTCTTTTTGTAATAGGGATGAATAAGGAAGAACAACATTATTGAGAGGAAGGTATTTTTTTCATGTTGGACTGCCTAAGTGGACTGCCATGCCAGCTCTAATGGTATTTGTGATCCCAAACATAGACGACATTTATTTGAAGTGTGAGTGTTACAATCTCTATGATTCCTCTGAGTTCGCCTTTTCAAATATAGATTCAAGGGCTTTTGAGCTTGATCTTGATTCAAGAGCTCTTGAGCTTGATCTTGAATTTGTCTTGAACTTGATTTTGGATTCAAGGGCTTTAAATCTTATTCTTGAATCTTCGATGAACTTGAACTTTATCTTGATCTTGACATTTATTTGAATTCAAATGATTTGAGCTTGTTCTTGAATCCGATGGTCTTGATCTTGATCGTTCTTGAACTTGAATGCTTGAATTCTTAAACTTGTAGCTTAAAGAGAATTTATGGCGTTTGTACCACAGGTTTTCTCTAGCTTATTGTTTAGAATTTTCTGTCCCTATTCTGAATTATGAGAACTTCCTATTTATAGTTTTAGAATAGAGGAGTTGTGATTGAAATAGAATTCCCTTCGGCCAATCAGATTTAAGTGACATGACATATGAACTTTATAAAATGGGCTTGTCATTTTTGACACAGTCATGATCCTATTGGCTTCTTGTTTGACTTGACATGTCACGTCATTTGCCACGTCGCACCAAAATGGGCCTCTAGAGTGAGATGAAATTGGGCTTAGCAAATTGGGTTCATATATTGTAGCTCAAATAAGTTAATTCGGACTTTAATTAAATTCATATTTATTGGACTTAAATAATTAGCCCAATTATACTAATCCATAATATTTATTTGGACTAATATATTCATGAATTTAATATAATCAGAATCATTTTATAAATTTATAGTTAATAAATTTTAAATGATTACAATGCCCCCTGCTTCAAGTCTTATCGAGATATTTTTTTATCTTTTATAGACTAGGCTTGAAGTAATTAGTGAAGATCTTCTTTAATATGTGGAACAATTTTGAGTTGCAGTATCTTTAATGAGAAATTATGATTACCAAAGTTCTATAATTTCTTCATATAATTATGTCTCCTATTTTAAAAAAAACCCAAATACAAGCAAAATAAAATCCACGTGGGTTTGCCTATTGATAACGCTCAACTACACTTCATCCAATTAAGTGTAGGCGGTCGCTAACAAGTATAAACCCAACTAAGAGTTGGGGTCGATCCCACAGGGAGTGATACGATAAAAAATTCGATTAGAAGTAAAATGGTGCTCTAGTCGTTTGTAGAGGTTGGAATTTCACAACAATAAATTAAATCACAAGGTTTTGACAATTAATGTCAAATGGGGGGATTTGGGTAACCAATTTACGACTACTAACAACCGAGAGTCAACAAGTAAATAAGGTTTCTTGGGAGTGTGATAAGTTGAATGCTAATTTCGAGTAATGGGTGATTACGAGTTACTCAAAGTTGTTGAATATCAGTGGGTATGCTAGGTTTGGGTGCAATACCATTTCTTAATTAACTATTGCGAATCAAGTTCTTTCGAACCTCAACATGCACAACACAATTTAACAACCCATTACCTTAATCAATCCACTTTTCAAGCTAGATTTGTAAGATTGTATTCAAACTCACTTTCTCAAGCTAGATTTGCAAACAACACAATCAAAACAATCATCAACTAACAATTTGACTCTAACACTTCTTTCTCAAGCAAGTATAGAGTACTAAACTAGAATTGCATTTGCAACTACAATTCCTCAATTGTAACACGAGCTATTAATTGAACCCACTTCAAAACAAAAATAAAATCAATAACTAACAACACCCATTAGCTAATTAATGCATTCAACTACATAATCACACCCCCAAGAATGGGGGGTTTTAGCCAAACATAGTAAAAAACAAGAAATCGTTACCAACAAAGTTTTCCATCAGGTTGGGTAACGATCTACAAGTATTCAAATGCTCAAATTAAGGATAAGAATCTCACAATCTCTAAATCCTCGCTCAAAAATGTAAACACAATGTTCTAGAATGTAAAAGATAAAAAACCCAGCAGTGAACAATGTGTCTCCCTTCAGCTCTTTTTAAAAACAATATTTATACGTTCCTTGAATTTCTATACAGAGTCAACTCGGCGAAGTAAGTTGGGTTCGCTGGCCTAATCGGTGACGCGAGGAGTGCTCCTCTTCTTGCCTTCTTGGCGTGGCTTTCCACCAAAAGTTTTTGTAACTTTTGGCGAGCTGGGTCGGCATCGCCGATCCCTTCGCGTGTCGCCAACTACTCCTTTGCTCGCCAAGTTGGTATTGTCTAAGGGTTGGCATGCTGAAATTTTAGGCGAGATGAAGGTCCACTTGGTGAGTTGCCGAGTGGCTTTGGAGAGTACCAACTTTGCTTTCCTTCAACCTTTTCAGCTTTTACGCTCCTTTTTGCCTCATAATGACCTTGCCTTGCTCTTTTGCCTTCATTGATGCATATTAACATTTTAGCATCAGTTATAAGAATAAATAGGCATTGAGGACATTAAATCCCTAAATATTAAGCCCTAAATCAGTCGAAATCCCCGACTCATCAACACCCCAACTTAAACTTTTGCTTTTCCTCAAGTAAAATACAAGATCAATCAGTTCAACAGAGATGTTTACAAATAGTGCTACTTGAGACTCAACATGAATGCTCACGAGGTTCAATCTTCACAAGTAATGTTCAATTGTGCACTAAAAGTTTCAAACCGTGAATAACCATCATCAAATAAAAGTAAAGCTCACAATGCTTGCTTCAAATGCAAATTCAATTTGAACAAAAGTATTCGAATTCCCTCACATCGAGAATGATTCCCTTCCCACACAAAGCTCATAAAAAATTTAAGACTTAAGGAATCAAAATCAACCCTCACACTCTCAAAGATAAACACATGCATGATTCTACCCATATGCTTGCCCGTATTTTTCAATCAACATGTCATTCGTTTCAATCAAGATCACCAAGGTCTTTCAAGGCTTGTAATGGGGTTGAGGGTAAATGTATGATAATTTTGGCTTAGTGACTTCTACCTTCATGAAGCATGACTTGAATTTCACTTCTTCACCTTTTCCTCCACTCTTTCGGTTTTCAAAATCCACCCTAAGTACTTTTAAGCACAAAGATTTTTGTATGGCTTATTGGGCACCCGTTTTCTTTCCATCATGCATTTTTTTTTACTTTCTTTCTTTTCTTTTTTTCTTTTTCTATTCTTTTATTTTTATTTTTATATGGAGGGGTTCCATCTTCTTTCAACACTATTTTTCAAGGGTGAACTTTCACAAAGCTCATTTTCTCTTCTCAATTTTTCACCACACCCCCAACTTAGGATTTTAGCCTAAGTTGTCTATTCAAACGAACCAAGGCTTCATGAAGGTTTTAGGTGGGGAGGAAAGAGGCTACATGGGTTCACGTTTCATTCAAAGAAAAGGATAGGCTTAACTAGTGCCAAGCTAGGTTCACACTCTCACAAGGTGGTCACAAAGAAGTATAATAGCAATTTGGTTCACTCTCAAAAATTTGTGCCTAAGATCATTTCTTTCATTTTTTCAACGTTAGCCAATTGGACCAACAGGGCAAGTTTCAGGTATCACCAAGCACATATTTCAAGAAAATCTCACCACACAAGGCATTCAACACAATCATCGATCATGACTCTACAAATTGAGCTCGCGTGCAACGATCATCACAAAACTCATTTCGACAATCGACTAGTCACAACGAGATGCTAAGAGTCCACACATTACTTATGCAACTCAAATTTGCCTCATTGGATTTGCACAACTATATCGTTCAATCAAGAGCACTACTCAAGTCATCGGTATTGATCGCAACCGATACTTAAATATGCAATAGAACAACCACAACATTCACAAATTCAGAAATCACGAGGTGAAGTAATTTGAATAAAAAACCAACATTCACAATTTCTTCCATAATAAACACGAGGTTTCAAAAAAAAGCCAAAAGTAGTAAAACACGCATCCAAAACAAGATAAATACAACCCAAGGGGATAGGTATGAAGATACCCTTACCCCACCAAACAAAACCAAACATTGTCCTCAATGTAAAATAAAGTAAATGTCTCAAAAATAAAACAAGAAGAGAGTCAAGATCCTCCGTCAGGCTATGCCTGATGTGAACGCTGTGCATCTGAAGCTCTAACAATCGGGGGATTGATGCTAGCATAATCAAGACACAATTTCCAATGCAAGTGTCTACGATCGTACCATAGTAAAGTAACCCAACCAAGGGTTGGGGTCGAGTCCCAAAGGAACGGTTCCTGAAAATTAGTGGTTAAGCGCGAAAGTGCTAAAGCTAACCGTAGCTAAAGACTTTATCGAATGAAGACATGACAAATTAAAGGGTTTGACACGAGCGTCAATTATCAATGGGGGGTTTGTAAACAAGTAAAGAGCAAAATCAACAAAAATAAAGAGAGATATGAATATAGAGACAGGTTTCTTGGGATGTGATAGGAATACGGACAAAACTAGACTATTGGGTACATGCTTTTGATAGTAAATTCATTGAATATTTGTGACTAGGCTAGACTATAGTGGGGGTAAATTCTCTCTCGAGCAACTTACCCCGAATCAACCCGATTTCTCTCGAACACCGAGTTGCCGCTTTAAGCACTGCCTCCACCTTATCCCACTCACTCTCTCGAGCTGAGTGTGTGGGAGAAGGACTAGGGTTCACTCTCTTGAGTTGAACCTCATGTCGACCCAATCCCACCGACCATCAATTTAGTAGTCTTAGTTTTACGACCACTCTCTCGAGCAAGCCGAAAACACAAAGGTAAAATCATATTTGATACTATAATTTCATTAAGTTCCACCACAACTACTAAATGAAATCACATTTACACAACAAATAAACCATCAACAAGCAAGACCCAACAGATAATCTAACCCATATTCACAAAATCACACCCCAAGAATTGGGATTTTAGCTAGACATGTAAAAGAGATAAAAAGTTATACCAATTTCAGTTTCCATCAATGGTTATGCAAGATTAAGTCTTAAAACAAGTCAAGAGTGAAAAATCCACAAGACCCAATTCCAAAATCTTGGAGTTGAAACCCTTTGAATCTTCAAGTTCTTCAAAAACCCTCTCCAAACTTAGAGAGAATATTGTCTCTCAAAATTGTATTCTAAACTTAAGACAACTAAAACTGACTACTAAGAATAAAAACTGAACTAGTATTTATAGTTTTCAGAATATGTGCTGCAACGGAGCCATTTGGCGTAGTTAGTCGGGATCGCCGATACACTCGGTGATCCGCCCTTTGGTCTGCTTCATCATCTTTCAGCTTTTACCTTCAGCATCTTCGTGTCCTGGATCATTGGGCAGTATAGTACTGCTTCGCGGAACTGCTCGGCGACACGCCAACTGCTCCTTTTCACTGCTGATTTGATCTTTTCCTTCAGGGTCAACACATTGGAACAAAAGGCGAGGATAAGACCTTTTGGCGACTCGCCGAATGGGTTTGGCGATTCTCAGATCTTCCTTTCTTCGTTCTTTCAGCTGCCTTTGTTCCTTTTTTGCTAAGTAGTGTCCATGCTTTCCCTCAAACTCCAAATACCTGAAACTTAAGGGTTTTCATCAGATATTGAGACAAAATATGCATTTGAGGACACTAATTCTATCAAAACATAACCCTAAATGAGTCTAATTTGTGGACTCATCAACACCCCCAACTTAAACTTTTGCTGGTCCTCAAGCAATACTCAAGTTCAGCCATTCAAAAAGGGTGTCTCGAACAGTGCTGCACAAGACTCAATCATGAATGCACACAACAAGACTCAATTTACTTATGCAAAGATCAAATGTACACTCAAAGATTCAAGTTGTGACTCACCAATATCAAAGAATCTCATGCTCACAATACTTGCTTCAAATGCAAGTTCAAGCTCAACCAAAGTGTTCAAATACCCTCACACAAGGAATGATCTCATAATCACACACAATGATTTGCAATTTAAAGCTTCAGAATCAAATGCAACGCTTACACTCACAAAGATGAATACGATGTATACTTTCACTCATAGGTTTGCTCGCATTTTCCGATCAACATCTGTTTCAGCTCACTCAAGATCAAAAAGGTCTTTCCAAGGCTTGTAATGAGGCTGAGTGCAAATGTATGGTCATTTAGGCTTAGTGACTTTTATCCTCATGAGATGTGGTATTCACAACACTTCTTTTCCTCTTCCTTCATCATTTTTGCTGGTGCTCATAAGTCATCCCATTATTCACTTCCCATGGATTTTTTTTGGAAACCCCATTTTCTTTATATTTTCACACTTTATTCCTCAACTTCTTCATTCTTTTTCTTTTTCTTTCTTTCTTTGCTCTTTTTTTTTTGCATGGAGGGGTTCCATTTTTCTCAAAACCATGGATAAGAGGGACTTTCTTGCACTTCTTGATTTACCCTTTCTTTTCACCACACCCCGAACTTAGGCTTTTGGCCTAAGTTGGCTATTCAACTAACCACAACTTCATGAGGATTATGGGTAATGGATAAAGAAAGATTCTGTTTGCATCAAGTTTCTTCCAAAGAAAGGTAAGGTTCAAGGGCTGTTAAAAAGAGGTTCACACATGCTCACAAGGTAGGCCACAAAGAGGTATATGTCAAATTGGCTCACACTCTTTAAAGTTGCCTAGTATCATATCAAGAGATAGCCTTACTTAGTCGACCAGACCAATGGGGAAAATTCTAGGATCCATCATGCATGTTTCAAAGTAAGCTCATCACACTAGGCATTGACACAACAGTCAAACAAGACTCTATACTTTCGCTAGTGTGCAATGATCATCACAAGAGACTTAATTCGATACTAGGCAAGTCATAACGAGATTGAAAGAGTTCACATATTGTCGATGCAACTTCATTTGGCCTCATTATAGCCGCGCATTCATGTTCGTTTGATTTAGAGCACTATTTAAGTCATCGGTATTGATCGGAACCGAGACTTAAATTTTACAAAAGAATATCCACATTCAATCACACAAGGGGTGGCAAATTTTTTCCGAAAGGGTCAAAATCATTTGCAATTTAAAATGTGGAGCCACAAGCTCAAACATCCACAAAAAAGCAGTGTAATAACACATTAATAGCTCACAACCCAAAATATATAATCAAAATAAATATGCACAAATGTGGGCCACACCCTACCACAAACAAAAATTATTTGTCCTCAAATGCGAATGAAAGTATCCAAAAGTAAAAGTAAGTAAGACAGAGTTGCAGGTAAAGAAAGGTCCTGTCTACACAGCCCCTCCATTTTTCGGGGCCTTAGTGCCCGGTGTAGTGCTCTGAATATGGGCATCAGTGCTCGGAGTAATCGCAGAAGGAATAGCAGAGCCAGATCCACCAGGAGCTACTGTGGATGTCTCAGTCGGCGGTGTCTGGGTCACCGACTGCACAACCGTCTCCACAAGATCTGGAAAATCTCTGAATATGCTCTCATCTCTGCTCTCTCTCATCTCCTCCTCATGTACTTCTATCAGCTCCTCGTCGGTCTCTGCATTCGACTCCTCATTTGCTGTGCCACCCCTTTACACATCTTCGGTGGTAGCCGGAGGAATCCCCGAGGTATCAAGAGCAACCTCGTCGTCTTCACTTGGCATCAATGAAGTGAAGTCGGTAGACTTCAAATAGTTTACGTCCTTTCTCGAATCTGTTACTTCCGAAACCTTGAATGTCTCCCCTGTCTGCTCTCACAAGCAGTGACTCTAGTAGCCAAATCATCAATTGAGGCCCTAAGGGGGGTCAGTGCAACCAAGATAGCACTGTCAATCATTCCTGGGATGGATCTCTTCAATCGAGTCTCCCTCACATTAGCTGAATAGGCCAGATTCCCCATTTTTAGGATCATCGCCTGAGTAATCTTGGCGGGATGGGAGGATGATGAAACACATGGGACCTGTGAAGAAGAAGAAGGGGCAGGTGTACCTGAAGGCTTAGAGGCCGTAGTCGGTGAAGATGCCTCTGCTTGTAACGTGTCAACATCACCTCTGGGGAAGTATCTGTCGGAGTTGGTCTCCTTCTATCAACCTCCTCTCGTGTGTATCGGCCTCAATACGCTGGATGTCAGTGGAGGAAGACGGGGTAATCTCAATATCCCTCGTAGTGTCCCGAGGTACTCCAGCACGCTGGCTCAACTTGATGATCAAGACTGGAAATGGTAGAGAAGTCAACTTCTGTTTGGCTCTCATGGCCATCTCCTGTGAAAGCAGCAGTCCCAGGTCAATGCGTCTCCTAGACATGATAGAACTAAGGCAAGCTACTTTAGGATGGCGCCAAATGGACTCGTTTTGGGATGGCATTATGGTGTTGCTGATGAAGCCAAACCAGAATCTGGCAGCAATGTTTAAGTCCCTCTTCTCAATAGGGGCTCCTACCCTGATCCACCTCGGGGTGGTGTCAGAAATCAAAGGAGCCAACCAACCCTTCAAATCATCTAGGGACTGAACAATAGGCAACCCATCGTAAGGAAGTACAAAGTGCAGCGGTCTACCCAATACAGTGTTAATATACTCGCTATGGCAGTCAACTTCCTTGCCTCTGACCATGACCGACTTTACCGATCTAAACTAGCTTGCCTTCTTCTTGTTCTTGGGCACCAACTACCCATAAGCTCTGTAAAATTCCCTAACCCAAGAAGGAATGTAAGGGCCTCGGGGCCTTGTGAGCTGCTCAAACTCATGGTATTGGAGGGTGTCAATCACATCGGGATACTTGCCTTCCAGGCCCTCCATAGATAATAGTTTCTCCTCTAGGATGGTCCGTACCCCATCACCTTTCAATCTGTTCAGCAGTCTAGGTGGAGGAATGATAGGGGGTGCAAGGGCCACTGGAGGTGCCTGAGCAGGCACTAAATCTGTTTTAGGAGGGGTGGCAACTGCGGGAACTCTGGTGGGCGAGGATTGAGACCTAGCCTGGCGTCTACTTCTTCGATGAGTCAAAGGCTCCTCGTCTTCTGGTTCAGAAAATTCCACCTGGGTTTCAATATCTAGTCCTTTCCTAGCTATGTGCTTCTTCCTTTTGCCTTTATATCCCGCTGGGAGTTCTTCTCCTTTCCTCTTTGGAGGATTTGACCCCCCATTGTTTATGGTTATGCCCTTTGCTTTCTTCTTAGGTTGCGTGGTTAGATTTGTAAGTACCATATCTGCAAAAGATCGAAACAAATTAGGAGAAAATCAAACATAAGCACATAAAATCTATTGCAGACAGACTCACCGATCCATTTGATGAGTCGCCGAACCTCTTTGGCGAGCTAAGTCGGGATCGCCGAAGGGATTGGCTTAAAATTTATGGCAAGTTGGTGATAGGAAGCCCCTTCGGTGAATCTTCGACTACTTTCGGTGAGCAAAGGTTTGTCCGCCGAAAGTTACTGTGCAACAAGGATTTCAGGGGTGCAAATAAAGAGCGATCAAGAGTACTTTCGGTGAGTCACCAGTGCTTTCGGCAACCTCAGGCTTCTTGCCGAAAGTTACAGACTCAAACCACAAATTTAACACGAAATTAAAAGCGAGATGAAGACATTAGGCGAAACGTCGAGTAATTCGGCGAGCTTGACCCAGCTCGTCGAACGACCCAACGTACCCATTTTCAATCCACCTTCTCAAATTCAACCCCGCAACCCCCGAAAACAAAATCAAAGCATGCACTAATGGAATTCAAACAAGACCCGTACTACCCATCACCCCGGGATACTCAGATTTTTCTCGATTTTGTTAAATTTTGCCATTTGACAATATTTGCTCTTAAGAGTGGTGTTACCCGCTCTACCATTGAGCAATTTTTGTCATTTAGCACAAACATGGGCTACTCAGACTTCACCTAATCAATCTAAACAACACGCAACCACAACCCAATACAATTTCATTCAGTTAAAAGCACAAAAATTACGGGCAAGATTTTCAAATAAAAATTGGCATTTAAGCATTCTAACTCTATTAGAGAGGCCCAACACACAACAACACGGTACGATCATTGCAAGTGAGTACAAAATTTTGAATGTAAACTCGGGATTCAGAAACCAACCTTGTATGCCTATTAAAACGTGATTGAAAAGCTGGGAGGCAAAGAAATCCTAGTTCCGAGCACCAATCAAGAACTAAAATACTAATGGAATGTAAAAATACTACCTTGGTATGAGTTTGTGAAGATTAAAAGCGAGGAAAAGTGAAGGATTTCAAATTCTAAGACTCTTGGCCATTATAAACCATCCAGTTCGTGCCCATTCGATGACATTAGTCGCACTCGCCGATCCACTCGGCGACACGCTGGGTGGTCGCTTGGCTCGCCGAGTTTTACAGTACCTTCAGTCAAAGTGAGGTTCCAAACGACGGTCTTCATCGTGAACGCCGAACAGGTCAGCGAGTCGCCAAATTGCTCCAGGCCTCATCGAGTTTTACAGACTCCAAGTTAGTCTTGTTTGGAGTCAAATGGCGGGTCAAATCGGGCACGCCGACCATTTCGATGATTCACCGAATGACCATTTTACTCGCCAATATGCATTTTCCAAACACTTTTAGCATTTAAACCTGCACCACTAACACACTATTATATATAAAGCAAACAAAAGCATTTAAAGCCTTGGGTTTCCTCCCAAGAAGCGCCTTAGTTGGCGTCGTGGCACGACGCGAGTCCTTACTCACTCTCCATTGGTGGGGTTTGTCCTAGTGTTACTAGGTAACCCCAATAGTTCATTTGAGTGAAGAGGAGGCACTGCATAACTCATGAGTGTCCTAATCAACTGGATCGATCTAGAATGGGAGCCAATCATTTGATTCAACACTTCAATATTCTCCTTTATCTCTTACAACATTCAATCTTGTTCGGTGATCTTTTGGAGAATGATTTGGAGTGTGTCCTCGACACGATTGTTCTCCCTCTCTAGACTGTTTCCGCTCATGAGGAAGTATGTACCTCCCTTGGCTCTTGCACAGGTTTTCCACCTCTGATATTTTGGTGGCCAACTCGTTCAGCTGAGTTACCAGTGCGGTTAACTTGAAGTCTCTCTCGACTTCTTGACTCGTCTCAGTCGAGTTGCTACCATTTCCCTTAGCCATGCTCAGGGTATCTGCCTACATCAACAACTTCAAAGAAAAACAAAACTAAAATAAAGTTAGTAAACTACGACTATCAAAATCATAATTCGTCTTAACAAAAAATTTTCACGTAACACCACTCCCTGGCAGCGACACCATTTTGATGTTTGCATAATCAAGACACAACTTCCAATGAAAGTGTCTACGATCGTACAATAGTAAATTAACCCAACCAAGGGTTGGGGTCGAGTCCCAAGGGAGCGGTTCCTGAAAATTAGTGGTTAAGCGCGAAAGTGCTAAATCTAACAGTAGCTAAAAACTTTATCGAATGAAGACATGAAGAATTAAAGGGTTTGACACGAGTGTCGATTATCAATGGGGTTTGTAAACAAGTAAAGAGCAAAATCAACAAAAATAAAGAGAGATATGAATATGGAGACGGGATTCTTGGGATGTAATAGGAATACGGGTTAAACTAGACTATTGGATACATGCTTTTGATAGTAAATTCGTTGAATATTTGTGACTAGGCTAGACTATAGTGGGGTAAATTCTCTCTTGAGTAACTTACCAGAATCAACCCGATTTCTCTCGAACACCGAGTTGCCACTTTAAGCACAGCCTCTGCCTTAGCCCACTCAATCTCTCGAGCTGAGTGTGTGGGAGAAGGACTAGGGTTCACTCTCTCGAGCTGAACCTCATGTTGACCCAATCTCACCGGCCATCAATTTAGTAGTGTTAGTTTTACGATCACTCTCTCGAGCAAGCCCAAAACACAAAGGTGAAATCGTATTTGCAACTACAATTTCATTAAATTCCACCAAAACTACTATACGAAATCACATTTACACAACAAATAAACCATCAACAAGCAAGACCCAACAGATAATCTAACTCATATTCACAAAATAACACCCCAAGAATTGGGGTTTTAGCTAGACATGTAAAAGAGATAAAAAGTTATACCAATCTCAGTTTCCATCAATGGTTATGCAAGATTAAGTCTTAAAACAAGTCAAGAGTGAAGAATCCACAAGACCCAAGTCCAAAATCTTGGAGTTGAAACCCTTTGAATCTTTAAGTTCTTCAAAAACCCTCTCCAAACTTAGAGAGAATATTGTCTCTCAAAATTGTATTCTAAACTTAATACAACTAAAACTGACTACTAAGAATAAAAACTGAACTAGTATTTATAGTTTTCAGAAAATGTGCTGCGAAGGAGCTATCTGGCGCAGTTAGTCCGGATCGCTAATATACTCGGTGATCCATCCTTTGGTCTGCTTCATCGCCTTTCAGCTTTTGCCTTCAGCATCTTAGCATCCTGGATCAATGGGCGATATAGTCCTGCTTCGCGGAATTGCTCGACGACACGCCGACTGCTCCCTTTCACCGTTGATTTGATCTTTTCTTTTAGGGCTCAGCATACTGGAACAAAAGGCGAGGATAAGACCTTTTGGCGACTCGCCGAACCCATTCGGCGATTCTCTGATTTTCCTTTCTCCATTCTTTCAGCAGCCTTTGTTCCTTTTTGCTAAGTAGTGTCCATGCTTTCCCTCAAAATCCAAATACCGAAAACTTAAGGGTTTTCATCAGATATTGAGACAAAATATACATTTGAGGACACTAATTCTATCAAAACATAGCCCTAAATGAGTCCACAAATTGGATTCATCAGGCATCAGTGCCCGAATCTCCTCCAGGATTGTGTTGTGCTCCACTAGAACCAATCATCGAGGTGTCCTGAAGTGAGGCCTCTGTCGCAATCTGCACCATCACACCCTCTAATTCCTCATACTCATCATAGACTGCAACATCGCGAGTCCCAAGCTCCTCCTCATTCGTCTTAGGAGTATCCATCTCATCGTCGTCAGCAACTACAACAACATGCCAGCTAGAGTAGTTGAAGGAATCTCAAAAGTAGCTGGTATCTCTGAACTTGGAACCTCGGGAAGGTCCACAATGCCGAAGGGGATAGATAAATCGGTGGATTTGAGCTCATCCACACCAGCTTCAACTCTGCAACTTTGGCCCTCAAAACTCACATCCTCAGACTGTCACCCTTCCTGCTCACACGCCTCAACTCGCATAGTGAGGGCGTCCAACACTAGGCCATAGTAAGAGTGCAACCAATCCATCATATGGATGACATCAACTTCTAGCATATCTAGCTCTACCAAATCAACCAAGAGTAACTCTATGGGATAAGGAGACGAGACACTTTCTATAGACCATCTCAGTCATCACAGAATCACCAACAATGGTAGAGACAAAAGGGATCTAATAACACATCAGCAGGCACACCTAATCTCATAGCCACATATGGCATCACAAAAGATAAGATAGTATCGGGATCTAAATAAAACATAAGCATCTAATTGAAAAGCTTTCAACATACTGGTAGCCACATCGAGAGCACACTGTTGTTCACCTCTAGAATGGAGTGCATAGAATTGGTTTTTCTTCAGAGCATTGGAACTCGAACCACTAGGAGGATCTTGCTTGTCCTCTCTTCTTTTAGCCTTAATCATATGACAATCCCTTATTTTGTGACCACTTTCACCACAACTGAAGCAACCCACTATGCCGGCTAGACACCTACCCTTATGCCTCTTTCCACACCTAGCACAAGTAGGCAATAGGGATCCACTACTAATTCCTTACGATTTAGGGTTAGATACTCTTTCATTGTTAAACCTTGGAGGAACATTAGAAGAACCTTGCTCCGAAAACCTTTATCAGAACCTAGAACGACCATATCCATTGAACTTATCATGAGAGGAATTACCATCATCCATTCTAGACCTTTTTTTCTCCCTAGATCTCCCTTTAAGTTTCTCTTCTTCAATATTTTGGGCATGGACCATAAGACGAGAAATATCCATGTCATGAACAAGCATAGCTGTACGACATTCTTTCACCACTAAATCGGACACACCCGACACAAACTTACTCATTCTCGACCTAGGGCCTGCTACTATAGAAGGAGCATACTAGACAATTGAGTAAACCTCAAAGCATATTCCTTAACACTCATACTACCTTGCCGAAGGTTAATGAACTTAAGTACCATAGCCTCTCTCATCTCTAGAGGGAAGAACCTATCAAGAAAAGCATTTTTGAACGTTTCCCACTCTGTGGGACCTGCTTCTACCGATCTTGCTTCTTTCCATTGGTTAAACCAAATTTGAGCAACCCCCTTAAGTTGATAAGGGGCCAATTCCGCCGTCTCTACCGGAATCACTCCCATAATGTCCAACACCTTATAGACCTCAATAGGAACTTTTGAGGATCTTCCTCAACCATTGACCCATAAAATTCTGGGGGATTCATTCTAGTAAAGTCCCTCACTCTAAAAGCCGTCGTACCCACATTTGGGTTCACGGGGACTACAACCTCCCTATTGGATTGGGCTATCACGGGTTGAGCCAAAACTTGAAAAGAAGACCTAAACTCCGCATTAGTCACATTCTCCGCCATAGGGTCGACCAGAGCTTATGAAGCTTGAAGAGGACCTTCTTGATCCACATTGTCTTCCTCATTCCTTCTAGCATTAACCCTTGTAGTAGTCATATCCTGAAGACCATCGGGTAAGGATTAGGAAAAACACCTTATAGAGTTAAATTCTATTGCACGACTTAGAGAAATGAAGAAGTGAAGTTTTCTATCCATCTTGTAGCCTCTCATTCAAAAGATGTGGTGCGTTTCAGACTTATGAACAAGCCTCTACTAGACGTGGTTTTGAGACATCCTAGAATCATTCTAAACCTTGTGCTCTGATTACCAAGTTTTTCACGACCCAAGGGTACAACTTAGACGTAACATGGCATACAATACCCCGAGAGGCTTCATATAAGCCACTTAGCTTTCATAACATAAGATAATAGAAATGAGCAGAAATTTAAAACATTTTCAACAACCATCAAAGTCTTTTATAAACGAAGCGTAAGTCTATTATACTTTGTCTCAAACCATCTAAAACATGAATAACTTTGGGTCACATCCCATACAATAGTTCAAAACATAAAATGAAAGAACATAAGAGAAATGGTGGCTATTTCCTCGAATGCTATGAGGACTCACTAATCTTCAATCCTTGCTTCTACTAAGATCCTAGCCACTGGGATGAGAGTCGATATCGCTGGACCCTACATTTGGATAAGAAATGTAGGCAAGAGTATGCGTTAGTACAAACATGTACTAAATATGACAACTTGTATAAACATTAACATATGCGTAAGAGATAACAACATAAGTCATAAGCATAATCAATGCACATAAATCATCATAACATATCAACATAGGAGGATCACTTCTTGAAGTAACCTCAACTTATCCTTAGTCAAGACTTGGGTCATCCACCTCTAGTCATACATATCAAGGAAGACAACTCTAGCAACAATCCAAGATATTCATTCATCATACAAGCAAATCTCAAATTAAAACATACTTACGATACTTCTTGAAGTAACCTTTTTTCATCATAACCATGTTACTTTGATTGGGAACTAGTCCCTCCTTAGCTATTTCTACTATTCATGGAAGAATACTACCTTACTAATCCAAGCTATCAAGAAGAAGCACCTCATATATTGCTAATTCAAGCTTACCATGAATGGTTACTATTTACCAATTCAATGCTACCAAGGAAAAACACCTCATTATTCTAGACCGAGCTATAATGGAAAACACCTTATCATGCAAGTCCAAGATATCCAAGGAAGGGTACTATTTCTCAATCCAAGCTACCATTGAATGGTTTGGCCTTACCAAGTCAAGCTACCATGCAAAGCACCTTATCGTGCTTAGTTCAAGCTAACCATGGGAAGGGTACTATTGCTCAATCCAAGCTATCTATGGATTGTACTAACCCAAGCTACCATTAGATGGTCTTGTCTTACCAAGTCAAGATACCATGGATGAAGCATCTCATTATGCTAATCCAAGCTAAGTCTTAGCTATCATAGTTCATAAGTTCTTTGATTCAATTTAGGTGAGCAAGCCTTTCAACCTAGAATCATTCTATGTGAGAAAACCTTTCACATTTATACATTCAAAGGAGTAGATCATGTGGGTAAATCCTCCCATAACAATTCTATCTAATAATCAATATTCATCATTTGAGCTATACTCTCAAAGCCCTACTAATCATAATTCATCATATTAGCTTTACTCTCAAAGGCCTAATAATCATAATTCATATCTAGATGCTTCACTCTCAAGTAATTCATGTTTATATGGTTCACTCTGAAGCAATTCTAATCATATATCATCGTATAGGATTCAATCTTAAGAACTACTAATAATGATTCATCTTATAATGTCACGACCCAAAAAATGGATGTGGTGGCACTCGTCTTATCCACCAAGACAAGTCAGCCTACAATCCCACCATTTCGACGAAGTGCGGAAATAAAATAAAAATACCAGTTTAATAGCAATTACTAAAATGGATAACAAGTCAACTTAACTAAATCCCCAAAACCTGGTTGTCTCATGCACAAACTTCTAATGCAAATACTAGAATTGAAATGAAATACGTAAGTCTCAAATGACGTTGTCTTTCAAGTAAAAACAAAATCATAAACAAGAGTAAGAAGGTCCGCTAAGATGACAAACAACTACCTCACAAATCTCCATAGAAAGTCTCAGAAAATGAAGAGAATGGAAGGTATCACGAAGATCCGGGCTCATAACCTACAAAAGGTTGTAGAAGCAATGGGTGAGTACCAAACTATACGGTACCCAAAAAGTAAACCTCTAAACACAAGCTAAGGGAACAGAATACGGGTACACCTTACACCCCATCCGAACCTCCACAACTACAACCTGCAAAAAACTAGCCAAACCTAATAGTTCACAATTTACGTAGCACCCAACTGAACAACAACACTTTAACAAATTACATATTCTTAACAACAAACTCAATATTCATCAATCACAACTTCCACAAAAAAGCACTCACAATATCAACAATACATAAGATCAAGCTCATCAATGATAAAAATGTGCAATGCGATGAAATGCAATGTCAAGTATAGTGATGCATGTCTGACCTAACGATACACACCTGCTGTCTCTTAGTTCGGAACCCATAGGGGGACATATTTGTCCATGCATCCATCGCGGAGTGCGACACGTCACTCGATAATAGTATCCATTGCGGTGCGCGATACGTCGCTCGATATATAGTATCCATTGCGGCGCGCGATACGTCCCTCGAAATGGTATATCCTCTTATGACATAACATTTATTACAACCATGTCTCAAAACCAATGCAAATGACATGTTCACACAAATAATAAGGAGATGACCATTTTCATAACAACACACAATTCACAACAATGCAACCATGATACAGCATCAACAATTAAGCAATAAGCCTTCAAATCATTCTCAAACATCACACACCAACAATTTATCACATTACCTTTTTATTACCCTTTTTCCATCATTAGAAATATTCAACATGGACAAGTCAACCCATCACCAATTCCCATTACTCCCAAACACATATTACAAGGAAATACACGAATTCCATACACTTAACAAGGGTTTAGAAAGCCACTTGCCTCAATCAATCAAGAATTCACTCGGGACTTGAGTCTTCCCCTTTCGTTAAACTTCCAAATCAATGCAATCTATTCAAGTACATATTCAAAATAAGATTTCTAATTTAACAACACCCATATTACTATAATACAGTTTCTAATTCTTGATGTCAACCAATACGTTACATATCACCATCCTAAAGTTTAAGCATATGGTTAAGTCTAATTTCCTCCAAATATTATAAATTTGACAATATTCATATCAAACAATATACCTAATATTTAGTTTCATATACCAATATATCAAAACTTGAATCATTATATGATTATAATAAGAATTTAAGTAAAATTACCAATCATCCACGAAAAGGGCACAACCCTCGAACCCAAAAATTCATACGCCGTCACTGTATCTACTCATCCTAATTCCTAATTGCTATCCACATATAGTATAGAATTCATTACACATTAGTTACTCATTAAAATTAGTCACAATATTTTCCCAGGGACCCACGTTGAATAATTCACTATAGCCTTATTTTCAACCCATTTATGAAAAGCATTTTGTCTCCTTTTTCAAAGTTCCATCAATACACATAAAATTATCAATAATCAAATCATCCAACCAATATAATGATTACATTGAAAAAGAAACGCTTGATTACTTTATCGATTCACTCAATTTCCTCTGTTTCTCTATCGTAGTAAGATCTCTCTTCTTCTTTTTTTCCAATAGTCGCACGTCCTCCTTTTTACCCTTTTCAGTTATGACCCATATATTAACCCCAACTAATTTAATTCACTTTAACCCATGGTCAAGTTGTCTAGAGTATTATTAAATGATCACTTTAGCCCATTAACTATCGATTATGTCAATTATCTACAATTAACCATCAATTAATTAACTCAAGTTAAACGAATATTCAAAATTTCCAAAAATGACCTTCCGGGTCATTACATTATCCACCACTAAAAATCATTTTCGTCCTTGAACATAAATTTAAAGCAAGTACCCGAGGTTTCGAAAAGCTGAGGATATCTAGCACGCATGTCAGACTCTGTCTCCCAAGTTGCCTCCCCAACTGAACGATGCTTCCACTGCACCTTGACTGAATCAGTTTCTTTGGTCCTAAGCTTTCGAACTTGCCTATCTAATATAACTATAGGCTCCTCCTCGAATGTCAAGTCTGGACCCAGCTCTACTGAATCAAGAGAGAGCACATGAGACTCATCCGAAATATACTTCCGAAGCATAGAGACATGGAAAACAGGATGAACAACCGATTAACTAGGTGGCAAGGCCAACTTATATGCCACCTCTCACACTCGGCTCAAAATTTCAAAAGGTCCAATGAATCTAGGGCTAAGCTTGCCATTCTTTCCGAATCGTATCACACCGTTCATGAGTGACACTCTAAGCCAAACATGATCGCCCTCCATAAACTCTTAAGACTCTAATCCTCTGGTTTGTATAACTCTTCTGTCGACTCTGAGATGTCAACAATCTATACTGAATCATACAAACTTGCTCCATAGCATCTCTAAGCAAGTCTTTATCCAAAGAGTCCATCTCTACCGAATCGAACCAACCGATCAGAGATCTACACCGTCTGCCATACAACACCTCAAATGGGACCATCTGAATACTGGAGTGATAACTGTTATTGTAGGCAAACTTTGCTAAGGGAAAATGTCGATCCCATCTAGCACCAAAATTGATCACACAAGCTCAAAATATGTCTTCCAACACGTGAATCGTCCGCTCGGACTGACCATCTATCTGAGGGTGAAAAGTCGTACTC
The DNA here is from genome assembly GCF_900185275.1 of Solanum verrucosum. NCBI lineage: Eukaryota > Viridiplantae > Streptophyta > Magnoliopsida > Solanales > Solanaceae > Solanum > Solanum verrucosum. The sequence goes on from NW_026020705.1 coordinate 918,193, forward strand.
ATATATAACTGAGTACCCAAACCATGCTGTAATGCTTTCCAGAAATGGGAAGTAAATAATGAACCTCGATCTGATATAATAGAAACTGAAACCCCATGTAGTCGCACAATCTGACTGCTATATAGCTCAGCTAACTACTTTCTCGTATACTTCACCCGAACCAGAATGAAGTGGGCAGACTTGGTTAGCTTGTCAACAACAACCCAAATGGAGTCATAACCACCCACTATGGTAGGCAAACCCACAACAAAGTCCATAGTGATCCGCTCCCACTTCCAAGTAGCAATATGCACTCTCTGAGATACACCCCCGGGACGCTGGTGCTCACACTTGACCTGTTGTCAAGTCAAACACCTAGAAACAAAGTTTGAAATATCCCTCTTCATCCCACACCACCAGTAATGGAATATCGAGAACAATGGGCCTCCTCAAGAATCAATCTAATCAACTCTCCTGTCTTAGGCACACAAATCTTGCCTCCAATCCTCAAGACACCATCAGAATCAAGGACAACCTCCTTGGCATCCCCTCTCAATACTTTGTATCGAATAAGACATAACTTCTCATCATCAAATTGGTGCCCACGGATCTGCTCAACTAAACAAGATCGAGCCTCAATAAAAGCAATCATCCCATCACTCTCATCTAAAATCTTCAACCGGACAAGACTGTTATCTAACATCTGAACATCTCTAGCCAATGGTCTCTCCTCAATACTAAGCGCTGCAAGACTCCCCATGCTAGGAGTCTTCCTACTCAAAGCATCGGCCACAACATTGGCCTTCCCCAGATGATATAAAATGGTGACATCATAGTCCTTCAGCAACTCAAGCCATCTCTGTTGCCTCAAGTTCAAATCTCTCTGACTGAAGAAATACTGAAGATTTCGATGATCAGTGAAGATCTCACAATGCACCCCATACAAATAATGACTCCATAACTTAAGTACAAATACCATAGCCGCCAACTCCAAATCATGAGTAGGATAGTTCTTATCATGGGATTCAACTGTCTGGAAGCATAACCAATCCCTTCCTCTTCTGCATCAATACACCACCCAATACGACTCCTGAAGCATCATAATACACAGTAAAGTCTACACCCTCTTCAAGTAGAGTCAACACATGAGCCAAAGTCAACAAAGGATTGAGCTTTTGAAAGCTCTCTTCACACTTATCAGACCACTGAAAACCCACACCCTGTCGAGTCAATCTAGTTAATGGAGCTGCAATAGTAGAGAAACTCTGAATAAATCGACAGTAATAGCCTGCCAACCCCACAAAACTCTGAATCTCGGTAGGAGAAGTAGGTCGTGTCCACCCTCTAATTGCCTCAATCTTGGCCGAATCTACTCTAATACCCTCATTGGACACCACGTGTCCCAAGAACGCCACATAATTAGGCCAGAACTCGCACTTTGAGAACTTAGCATACAACTTCTTTTCCCTCAACATCTGAAGTACAATCCTCAAGTGTCAGACATGGTCCTCCTCAGTCTTGGAGTAAACCAAAATATCGCCAATGAAGACAATCACAAAAGAGTCAAGGTATGGTCGAAACACCCCGTTCATCAACTCCATAAATCCTGCAGGGGAGTTAGTCAACCCAAAGGACATTACTAGGAACTCATAATGCCCATACCGGGTCTGAAAAACTATCTTGGGGATATCTGATGCCCTAATCTTCAACTGATGATATTCTGACCTCAAATCAATCTTATAGAACAACGATGCCCCCTATAGTTGATCAAATAAGTCATTAATACGCGGAAGATGATATTTATTCTGCACTGTTACCTTGTTCAATTGTATGTAATCAATACACATCCTCATAGTCCCATCCTTCTTCTTCACAAACAACACAGAGGCACCCTAAGGTGACACACTAGGGCGAATAAACCCCTTACTCACCAAATCTTGTAACTGATCCTTCAACTCTTTCAACTCGGCCGGAGCCATGCGGTAAGGAGGAATAGAAATGGGATTAGTGCCCGGCTCCAAATCAATATCCCTAGCGGGAGGAACACCTGGAATATCAGAAGGGAATACATTGAGAAACTCCTTAACCACGGGAACAAAATCCATGGAAGGTGGTTCAACACTAGTGTCCCGAATAAAAGCTAAGTAAGACAAACACCCTATCTCCACCAATCTCTAAGCATGGATAAATGAGATGACTTGCTAGGATAAGAGCCACTAGCACCCCTCCACTCAACCGTCAGAACACCATGCATTGCTACAGCCACAGTCTTAGCATTATAATCAAGGACAATATGATAAGGAGAAAGCCAATTCATACCCAAGATAACATCAAAATCTACCATCCCCAGAATGATTAAGTCTACCCAAGTGTCATACCCCGCCAAAGAAACAACACATGATCGATACAATCGATCCACCACTAAGGACTCACCCACGGGTATGGAAGCACGAATAGGTACGGTCATGCTATAACATGTCATATCAAATTCAACATCAAAATAGGTAGACACATAAGAGAATGTAGACCCAATATCAAACAATACAAATGCAGATCGATGACATACTGGGATGATACCAATAATAACAACATCAGAAGTTTCCGCTTTGGGTCTCCTTGGGAAAGCATAATAGTGGCCCCCTCTGCCACTTCCAACTTGGGTTGTACCTCTACCCCCACTCTACTGAGTTGCATTACCACTACTAAAAGCTCTACTGCCTCTACCTGACTGAACTCTTCCTCGACCTCTACCCTATGGTACCGGTGGTCTAGCCTGAAATAAAGAATTAGGTTGGGTCTCTCCACGACCTCTCTGGGAAGTACATTGTCAGATTAGGTGATCGGGATCTCCACAAGAAAAGCAAAATCTCTGACCCAAAAATTGTTGTGTGGACCCTAAAAACCCACTATAATTGCCTTGCCCCACAGGTCGCTGTTGTGATCGTACAAGCCTTGACCCGCGCTATAAGAACCCTGAGGCATGTGACCACCCTCGAATGTCGGCATCGATGCATGAATGGGTCCCCCATGCTGAAAGGAACCACCTCTTCTGTGTGATCCCCTGCCTCCAGATGAGGCACCATGAAACTGACCTGATGTACGGGCCCTCTTAGGGTCCCCAAACTCCTCTCTCTCCATCAATTCCACCTCTTTAGAGGCGCTCACAATGGATTGGAAAGAATCCCCCTCTCGAGATGCCCTTAACACAGCCAATCTGATAGAGAAAGTCAGGCCTCTCACGATTCTACGGATCCTCTCCGTCTCGTCTGGAATAATGGTCAAAGCATGCCTAGACAACTGGCAAAAACGAGCCTCATACTCTATAACTGATAAGTTGTCATGTCTTAGATTCTCAAACCTCAAAGGAATCTCCTCTCTCACGCTCTAAGGGATGAAACGGTAATGAAAGGCACTAGAAAATATCTCTCAAGTTACTGGAGGAGATCCAACTGGTAAGGACCCTGAATAAGTTCTCCACCACTCTTTCACTGGCCCACGAAGTTGGAGTGTAGCATACCGAACCCCATGTGACTCAGCTAATCCAACCATCTCTAGCAACTCTCGGCATGTAGTCAGAAACTCATGAGTGTCCTCACTCTTCCCACCCTGAAACTGAGGTGGGTCCATCTTTCAAAGTCTCTCATACCTACGTTGCTCATCCTCTGTCAGAATAACCAATGGTGCACCTTGACCCCGAATTGCTGGTGCAAGATCATTCTCAACCACGGGATCTACTTGTAGCTACCTCACTCCATCCTGGATAACTGGAGCTTGCTGTTGCTCTTGGTTGTGTGTCCCCTCTCTTGTCTGAGAGTCCTGTGGTGTGGCGGTCGTGCCACCACCCTGAGTAAAGCTCCCAAACACACTTAACACCCTCAATAATGTATTCTGAAGCAAAAGTGTAGTTGCAGTCTCTGGAGGAACCTGGTCCTTACTGTCATCAATCTGAGGCTCTGGAGAGACCTCTCTAGCACGGCCCCTCACTGGTGTTGCTCCACGAGCACAACCTCTAGCTAGTCCCATTCCACGAGCACGACCTCTAGCTCGGGATCTACCACTACCCCTAGCTGGGGCCTCAACAACTGTCTCGGGAAGTGCCTCCTCTCTACCACCAGTAACAGTAGCTCTAGTCCTCGTTATCTGTCAAAAAGGAATATACAATAACTCAGTACTAGGAAAGGTAACCAGGCACGATGAGAAAGAATGAACAAAAAGGAAGTTTCTTAATAGACTTCATAGCCTCTAAGCGATAAGTACATACATCTTTGTATCGATCCTTGAGACTCTATGTAAACTCGACTTGTATACAGGTGAGACATACTTGTATACACATGAGACCTATGAACCTAGGGCTCCGATACAATTTTGTCACGACCCAAAAATGGATGTGATGGCACTCGTCTTATCCCACGAAGACAAGTCAACCTACAACCTAACCATTTTGATGAAGTGCGAAAATAACATAAAAATACCAATTTAATAACAATTACTAAAATGGATAACAAGTCAACTTAACTAAATCCCAAAACCTGGTTGTCACATGCATAAGCCTCTAATGCAAATACTAGAATTGAAATGAAATACGTAAGTCTCAAATGATGTTGCCTTTCAAGTAAAAACAAAACCATAAAGAAGAGTAAGAAGGTCCGCTGAGATGACAAACAACTACCTCACAAATCTCCATAGAAAGCCTCGAAAAACGAAGAGAATGGAAGGTATCATGAAGATCCAGGCATGTAACCTACAAAAAATTGTAGAAGCAAAGGGTGAGTACCAAACCACACGGTACCCAACAAGTAAACCTCTAAACACAAGCTAAGGGAACATAATACGGGTAATCCTTACACCCCATCCGAACCTCCACAACTACAACCTGCATAAAACCAGGTCAACCTAACAGTTCACAGTTTACATAGCACCCAACTGAACAACAACACTTTAACAAATTACATATTCTTAACAACAAACTCAATATTCATCAATCACAACTTCCACAAAAAGGCACTCACAATATCAACAATACATAAGATCAAGTTCATCAATGATAAAAATGTGCAATGCGATGAAATGCAATGTCAAGTATAGTGATGCATGTCTGACCTAACGATACACACCCGCTGTCTCTCAGTTCGGGACGCATAGGGGACATATTTGTCCATGCATCCATCGTGGAGTGCGACACGTCACTTGATAATAGTATCCATTGCGGTGCGCGATACGTCACTCGATATATAGTATCCATTACGGCGCGCGATACGTCTCTCGAAATGGTATATCCTCTTATCACATAACATTTATTACAACCATGTCTCAAAACCAATGCAAATGACATGTTCACACAAATAATGAGGAGATGACCATTTTCATAACAACGCATAATTCACAACAATGCAACCGTGATACAGCATCAACAATTAAGCAATAAGCCTTCAAATCATTCTCAAACATCACACACCAACAATTTATCACATTACCTTTTTATTACCCTTTTTCCATCATTAGAAATATTCAACATGGACAAGTCAACCCATCACCAATTCCCATTACTCCTAAACACATATTACAAGGAAATACATGAATTGCATACACTTAACAAGGTTTTAGAAAGCCACTTGCCTCAATCAATCAAGAATTCACTCCGGGACTTGAGTCTTCCCCTTCCGTTGAACTTCCAAATCAATGCAATCTATTCAAGTACATATTCATAATAAGATTTCTAATTTAACAACACCCATATTACTATAATCTAGTTTCTAATTCTTGATGTCAACCAATACGTTACATATCACCCTCCTAAATTTTAAGCCTAGGGTTAAGTCTAATTTCCTCCAAATATCATAAATTTGACAATATTCATATAAAAATATATACCTAATACTTAGTTTCATATACCAATATATCAAACCTTGAATCATAATATGATTATAATAAGAATTTAAGTCAAATTACCAATCATCCATGAAAAGGGCACAACCCCCGAACCCAAAAATTCATACGCCCTCATTGTATCTACTCATCCTAATTCCTAATTGCTATCCACACATAATATAGAAATCCTTACACATTAATTACTCATTAAAATTAGTCAAAATATTTTGCAGGGACCACGTTGAACAATTCATATAGCCTTATTTTCAACCCAACAAGTATTTTGTCTTATTTTTTTCAATGTTCCAGCAATACACATACAATTATCAATAATCAAATCCTCCAACCAATATAATGATTATATTGAAAAATAAACGCTTGATTACTTTACCGATTCACTCGATTTCTTCTGTTTCTCTGTCGTAGTGAGTTCTCTCTTCTTCTTTTTTTCCAATAGTCGCACGTCCTCCTCTTTACCTTTTTCAGTTATGACCCATATATTAACCCTAAATAATTTAATTCACTTTAACCCATGGTCAAGTGGTCTAGAGTATTATTAAATGATCACTTTAGCCAATTAACTATTGATTATGTCAATTATCTACAATTACCCATCAATTGATTAACTCAAGTTAAACGAATATTCAAAATTTCCAAAAATGACCTTTCAGGTCATTACATATAAGCTTTCAATTCTAATATATCTCATCAATCATAGATTGAATACATCTAAACCCATAAATTCTCCTTTCATGGCATAAAACCCATCTACATCAATTTCATCTTTCTAGACATGGGTTAGGCATGGGTACATGTAATTTCTTTCTAAAATCATTGAATCTACTCAATTCAAGCATAAAAAATTCATAATCCACTCAATTGGATCATCATTCATCAATACCCACAACATTGGAAGAAACCCTAACTCAAATTTGGGATTTCATCTTCTCAATTGGGGGAAAACTTAGGGACTCCATGGATGAAAAACTATCATACCTTGATTACAAATCCCACAAATTCTTGAGGAATGGAGACTTAACCTTGATCCTAGTTCCAATTCTTTCTTCTTCTTCAAATTTTAGAGGAAGAAATATTTGGGAGAAAGAACTTGGGATTTCTTTTGGGGTTTTTGAAATAATGACTTGAATGAGCTAATTTGAGGGTTGAAATCCTTTATATAGGACCCTTATTTAAATTGCGTGGTCCAGGGTCTGGTCCGTGGACTGGGCACCCAAGTCTGTCCAGAGGGTCAAAGAACCACGGCTTGACCAACAGACTGTCGGTCAGACCACGGTCCGTGGTCCAAGACCTCAAAATTTAGGTTTCTAACCATCAATGACGGTCGTGCAGGATGGTTCGTCGTCTTGACCACGGTCCGTCAGTGAGGTCTCATGGGTTGTGCGCTAGCAGGTTCAGTTAAGGGCACATGGGCCTTTTTTGGTTTTAATTAAATAATTACTGGTCATCATTTGGATCCGTAGAATGAACTTTTGAGTCTTAAAATTCAATATCAATAGTACGAATTGGATCTACGGTCTGTAGAAACTTCTACAAGTCGCAATTTGGACTCGTAAAATGAAATTTTTAGGCTTAAAATTGAATATGAATTGCACGGATAGGATCTACGGTCCATAGATCATACCACGATATGTAGATTGCCCGTGGAAGGTTTCCATTAACTTTTTAAGAGGGGTAGTTCAGTTTTTTCCCAACCCTTCTAAGCCTAAACCCTGACATTTCTACTCTGAAATAAGGTTCTAAATAATATTAATCAACCCTATTACTCTCATTAACGCTTCCAAGTCTTAGAGTAAGGATCCAAGAGGAGAAAGTTAGGGTTTTCAAGTGTTCTTCCAATTTCATCAAGAACTTTGTTCTTCAAGGTATGACTATTCATAGTGTTGGACTAGTTTGTTCTCACACCCAACATCTCAATTCAGTCTATAGCATGTTGAATCTAGGGTTCTTCTCTCAGCTTTATGAAATTCCTATATTATGAGATTTCGATACCTTATGCATTGAACTTCTTGAATTATTGTTCATGGTTGTTGCTCCATATGAACTCTCCCTCTCTCTCTCTATATATATATAAGGGAAAAATGACATTTTGGAACCACTCAAGTCCCTTTAAATTCTCTTTGAAAACAATATTTAAAACTTTTCTATTAAACTTTTTTTAGTTACCAAAATCAATGTAAGAAAATTACTGGTACACTTGAGTTTTGCTAAAAGTATTTTGAACCAGTAAGTTTCTTACATTGATTTTGGTAACTAAAGAAAGTTTAAGAGAAAAGTTTTAAATATTATTTTCAAAGAGAATTTAAAGGGACTTGAGTGGTTCCAAAATGTCATTTTTCCCTTGAAAAGAAAACACTATTTTCATAAAAGTACAGAGAGTTTTCAGAGTAATTAAAAAATACTTAGTACAACTTCAATCACTTCTTAAAGAAGTCTTAGAGAAATTATCTATCAACTTAGAGAATATTTTACATGAGCATTTCAGTTATATATATAGGGATTAGTATTGAGCACTGATATGGGGTAGCAGTTCAGTCAACTCAATTCCCATAAACTGCGTAGCTAGTGTAGGATATGATCGTATGAACATTCAGATGACTCCTTACTGCCTCAAGAAGGCATTTTAGTGTCCATTAGTTTAGTTATGTTGTGTACTCTGACAAAGGTTTAGGGCAGCTCTGGCAACGTGGGTAAGATGTTGTATCATCACGAGGCTCATAGTGGTGGTTATTGGTTAGAGAAACTTCCTATCAAATTAAAGAGTGTTTTACTATTTATTTTATATATATATATATATATATATAATAGGGATTAGTATTGAGCACTGATATAGGTAACAATTCAGTCAAATCAAATCCCATAAATTACGTAGCTAGTGTAGGATTGGATTGTACCAACATTCAGACGACTCCTCACTTCCTCAAGAAGGCATTTTAGTGTCCATCAGTTCAGTTATGTTCTATACTTCGACAAAGGTAGAGGGTGGCTCTTGCAATGTGAGTAAGATGTTGTATCATCATGAGGCTCATAGTGGTAATTGTCAGTTAGAGAAACTTCCTATCAAAGTAAAAAGTGTTTTACTATTCATATTTATTCAGTTCAATGGTTTACCCTATTTATTTTAAATGTGAGACTTAAATAATCTTTACTTCATAACTTGCTTTACATTCACTTGAGTTGTTTGTAGCCCTTTTTCAGTTTAGATATTGTTGCATTCAACCATATTACATACTCGTACATTTAGGGGTCATTTGGTACTGTCATGACCTGGGGCTACCCTCTAGATGCGACACGGCGTACAAGACTCCAAAAAGTCTCATGCAAGCCTCATAGCATGTCATTGCAATATATAATAAAAATAGTACGAAATTCAAACTCATTTAAATCCATACATCGAAAATACTCATTTAAAACAGCGGAAGTCTAATGTCTCACTTGGCCATCTAAAACAATATCTCGAAACAAAAGTAGGGTCACGACCCTTTACAATCGAAAGTCTAACATATGCCTATTACATGAAAGAAATGGAACATCAAAAGTACTTGTCCTCGATCTATGAGGACATACCCACTTAGCCTTGGAAAATCTCAATCCAAGCCCTTGAACTAGAGGGAAAGCAACTCACTTGCCGGAACCTACACTTGTAGTAAAATAAGAGAAATATGGGTTAGCACAATTAATTACTAAGTATGATAGCCATGCAAAAACATGCTTAAAATGGACATTTTATTTGAAATTCATGTTTTTATGCCAATTTGAGAAAACTTCATGAACATAAACATAAGAGGCATAATATTCAAACATAACCAACATACAAGTCGTTTCTTCACATTAGAACATAATCAACAATATAAGACATTTCATTACATCAAGCTTTCACCTCAAGTAACCCCAAGTCATACCTTGTGCAATGTATGAATACCACATTAAGGCAACCAAAAGTGAACTTACCATTCATCCTTTCCATCTTTACACAGTACTCATGCATAAGAGACATAAACATGTCATAAGTTATAACAAGGAAGTAACTCATAAAACAATCCAAGTATAGCATGCATCATTACATTCAACATATAAGAGTCAACATTATTCATTAGCTTTATTTAGAGCACTTTCATACATTAGTCATTAACACCTTAGATAACTCACTATGACCCTCTCAAAGCCTACTCGTGCAATGCATGAATGGCATCCCATACTACCACCCACACTTCGTAGAACTCCTCAAGAAATCATAATGGACATCTCACATGATGGGAATAAGCGTTTAACCGACATAGACCATGAGAGCAAACCATGGAATCTTGTGTCATATAGCCCCACACCGTAAAGAGGTGGTCTACTTGCCTAAGGTAGGACCTGTAACATTTTAGCTTAAGTGGATCCACTAGCTAGGACCTATGTGGGCACATAGTTATGGTATAGGAAGATGTTCATTGAAACCCTAGCCTAACATTGGGAGAGTTTCCATCTTACCATATCCACTCGGTGCTAAGCCTTCATTCCCATAGAGTAGTTCATTTTCATTAACATTATTGTACTTGAGAGGAATGTCATTGGCCTATCGACCCAAGTTACATCATTACACATGAAAGGAATGCCATAAGCCTATCGATTCATGGTTCCTTATTACATTACTATACACATGAAAGGAATGCCATAAGCCTATCGATTCACGGTACATTGACTCATTAAGAAAGGAATGCCATTGGTCTATCGATTCAAGAGTCGTCATTACATTAGCTCATTTACTCATTATGAAAGGAATTCCATTGGCCTATCTATTCATATTCATTAAGTTAATGCACATTTATTTTACAAGAAGAGGGTTCCTTAGCCTACCAATTCAAGATACTTCATTCAAGATCACATTCATCAATACAAGAAAAGGATGCCTAAGCCTACCAATTGAAGATACAACATCACCTTATAGAAACCCTTCACATTCTATCATCATCATTCATGAGTGTTAATTGAGAGTATGCTTTCAATCATAACACAATTACATTCTAAACATGACCATAGTTCTTTCATTGAAATAACATACATATCCTTCACATCATGTTCATACATAGATCCTTCATGAAATTGCCTTTCAAGGCTATACATCAATCACAACCCAAACATATAAGATACTACAATATATAAGGTAATTAAAATGATTCAATAACTAATTCAATATAAACATAAACAATTCAACATACTTTCATAATCAACCAATTCCCAATCACAAACCACAACTTAGGATTTTAGGGTAAACATGGGTTCATAGAGGAAAATCATCTTAATTTACCATTAAAGCATCAATTAAACCATGATTCATCACTTCAATGCCTTTTGAAAACGTTTGGAATTGAACCCATGCATAGATTGATAACCCTAGGTTTTTGGGGAACTTTGGAAACCTGAAATCACTTTTGAAATTGGCTCCTTGAAAGAAACTAAGTCAAGGATGAAGACTACCATACCTTTTAGGGAAGAACTCCACAAAACTTGAGTGAAAATGGTGAGGTTTTGAGCTTGAAAGCTTGAATCCTTCACCTCTAATGGAGGTTCCTAAAGAGAGAACTTTTGAGAAGAGAGGTGGGTTCTAATTTGTGTTTTTGGAAGAATGGATTAGAAAAGGTGTTTTAATACTTTAAAAACCCTTAAAATACATTAATAAACCAATAATAACCGTCCATTAACTAAACTAACTTAATTAGGAATTTACCAAACCACCCCTCAACTTGGCTGAATTGGGGCAGATCACAGGTGTGACCTACAGACCGTAGGTGGAGTGACAGCCCGTCCTGCTGGTCCATGGTTTGGGGCTGTGGCTTTCCATTTGGGGCCCTGACCTACGTTGGCCATCCCCGGGGCGTGGATGGACCTACGGGGCGTAGGTCCCCATCCGTAGGTCATCACATTTTGGGCAGTTTTTGGTTTCTTTGGGGTCTTGGGGGTTAGGCTAAGGGTCCTCCTCAAGGACTCCTTGGATGGTCCTTGGGGAGTCGTACCTTGAATTTTAACCCCTAAACCCCTCAACCTAAGCTCATAACAACATTTTTCAACATGAAACCCCACAACAAACTCAAACACACACTAGTTAGGCTCTAGTTTCATCTATTCATTTTCTGGGTCATTATAGGTACAAAGATTAATAATGCAGGGATTAGTAATGTAGGTATTAGTAATGCAGGGATTAATAGTGCATGGATTAATAATGCAACTTTTATTTTTATCAACTGTTTGGTTCATTGTTTTCCACCTCATCTTGTGTTTGAATTAAACTTTATAAAAAAACTTCTTTCCAATTATATCCTTGAATTATTATGTAATTGGGTTAAGGTAAATAATTGCCGGATAATATTTTTTCATGACCTTATAACTAGCTATGATAAGAATAATTTTGTTGTCATGTTTGCCTTTTTTTTACTTAAATTATTTGAGGATAAATAGTTGTCTTCTTAGTAAATTGATCACTTACAAAATGTCAATTTTCAATTTAAAAACGATAAACTATCAACTTTACACATAAAAATTGCAAGTGTAGTTTTAATATGTATGCAATTTAATAAATTGTTCAAAATACAAATAATTAAAAAACCACACACACACATATATATATCAACAAATTAAACATTCAATTAAGATCACAAACATCGTGTGGTGATATATTGCATTTTTAATTAGTTAACATTAAACAACTCACATTTCAAATATTGTATTAATTTGTAATGAATTTATTTAGTAATAAACAACTCTCTCTAAATAATTTGAAAGCTAATTTATTTAAATAAATTTACTAGTGCAAATATAAAACATAACATAAATAAAATAATTAAAATGATTTGAGGGATATTTTTGTCTTTACATAGACTTATCCCATGGTACTATATCCTATGTATTACTAATACCTCCAAATGGAAGGTATTGGTAATATTACCTATAATACCATGTAGAAGGTATAACTGATCCATGAATTAGTTATACATAGGCCCAAATTCCTATTAAACATGATACTAAATAATACCATACATAATACATGAACTATTTATTTTAATGCAGCCTACCAAACGACTCGTTAGTGTACTAATGTCACTCAACCTGCATTGTCTCATGATACAGATATTCAGGAGTATCAATAGGCGCATCGTTGATATCACCCAACTTCTTACCAGCTTTTGGTGAGACCTCCTTCCTTTTGGAGGACTCTAGTCATTTATTTGCTTCAGTATTTTTATTTAAGGTTGTTGTGGGTCTGTCCCGATGCCTATCTCAGATAGAAGAAGCTTTATAGATAGACAATATTAGAAAGTCTCTTGGTATTTATTTTAAGATATTTGCTAAAATATTACTATTTAAATTCAGTATTCTCAGACAATATTTGATTTAAATGTTTTTTCCTTCAGTTATTTTAAACTAAAATTGCTTAAGTAAGTTATTCGTTAAGTAGTCATCCAGGTCAAGGATTCATTTGGGGATCAACAATGGTTCTCGAGTGCCCACCATGTCTAAGGTATAGGCTCGGGGTATGGCAAACTTGATAACAGAGCACAGAGTTCAAGTGTCCTACAATGTCTATAAAGTCGTTTCTAGTAGATTCCTTTTTATCAATGAAGCGCGCCACATCGATGATAGGCAGTCTACAGGACATTAGAAATTGTTTCATTTTTTCTCACACTCTCATTCGTGCGATAGAGTTTAACTTTATAAAAGTCTTTTCTAATTTGTGCTTACACATATTTTCTTATCATACCTCCACAAAGAAATGTTAGAATATGTCCTCCTAGGAAGAATATGAATCCCCAGGATCCGCCAGTACCAGTTAGACCAGGAGGTCCCAATGCACCTGTTGTAAAAACACCTCAGGATGATGTCACTAATGCCAAGCTTCCAATTGTCATCCAGATGTTAGCACATGCTGTGATAACACATGTTGGTCGCCGAGGAGCGGACCGTCATGATATGGCTGACACTTCAAGAGTTAGAGAGTTTTTATGGATGAATCCCTAGAATTCATTGGGTCAAAGCTCAATGAGGATCCAAAAAACTTCGTAGATGAGCTTCAGAATGTGTTTGATGTCATGTATGTTCTTAATGCTGAGCATGTGGAGTTGACTTTATACTAGCTTAAGGATGTTTTCAATATATGGTGTGACTTGTGGAAAAAGATTAGGGGAGAAGGAGCACCACTCTTAAGATGGACTATGTTTGAGAATGTTTTCTTGGGCTCTTCTTTCCCTGAGAGCTAAAGGAATCAAAGGTAAGAGAGTTTCTTAACCTAAAGCAAGAGTCTATGAGTGTGCATGAGTGAAATCTTCAGTTTACCCAGTTGTCTCACTATGCTCCGAAGATGGTGGCTGATATAAGGAGCAGAATGAGATTTTTCATGTCAGGAATTTCCCATCAAACATATAGGGAGGGTAAGGCGGCTATGTTGATAGAAGACATGGAAATAGCTAGACTTATGATTCATGTTCAAAAGGTGGAAGAGGATAAACTGAAGAATAGGAAAACGTATGAAAGTAAGAGAGAAAATATAGCAAACCATGAGTCTGGCAAGTAGAAGACCGGAAATGAAAATTGGTCATCCTTTCTGTATAGGTCATCTGGACCTTCCATCATTATTTAGTGCACCAGTACTCCAAAACAGGAATGATCACCGAAATTAGAATTCTCAAAATTTCTGAGCTTAGGGTTCTCAGTCTCAAGGAAGTATGGCATCGAAAATATCGACAAATTCTTGTGGATTCCAAAAAAAGAAATGAAATAAAAAAAAATCAACTCCTCCAATTTCATCTCTATCGAATTTTAATATTAGAATAACGGATATAGTCATGATTCAATAGGTCAGGTCCACTTACTTTTTATTTTGTTGATTTCTAATCTTTCGAATCGATTTGGTTGGTATAATGGAAAATAGGAATATTCGGTGATTCAAAAAATGACTTTTCATTATTCCCAACAGAAATTTTTGTTTTCAAATTCAAATTCGTTTGAACAAAGAGACCCGATTGGGTACTGACCAGACCTGGACATGAGAATAAGAGGGTTGCCTTGCCCTCTGAAAAAATTGAACTTTAAACAATTTTTTTTGATTCAACCATCTCTTTGTCTACTTGAATCGGACATTTTGAATACCAACTAAGATTTAGAATACTAATAAATCACATACTATCCCCAGTTATTTTGATCTATTTTTTTAAATTCAGAAATCGTAAGCGATTCCATAAGGGATTTCTGAAGTAAGTTATTTAAGCCCCCCTTGTGCTAAGTGCGACATGACCCATCCAAGAGAGTGTTGTGATAGCACAAATAGTTGTTTTAAGTGTGGTCAGATGGGTCACTTTCTAAGAATTTGCCCAAAGGCGAGGCAAGGTAATGGGGGCAATAGCGCTCAATCTTCTTCATCAGCTCCAACAAATAGGGTTGCCAAAGAGGGGTTACTTCAGGAACTGGCGGGGGTACAAACCATCTGTATGCTATGACTAGTCGCAAATAGACTATGTCCAAAAAGTACTAGAAGACGATAAAAAAGGATTACCAATTAGTAAAATAGTAACACTAGCTACGTGTAATAAGTTAGTCTGTATTAGTAACCTTGATATAATTTCTAATTATGATAGTGATACATTACTACCTACCATCAAAGGAGTAGTTTCCCACCGAGGATCTACTTTACCATATTCTGAATTCAATTAGTTTAATAAATTTCCCACTGCAGTTCATCTTTGACCTGATCTAAAACTGTTATTAATAGTTTGTGCAGCCATAAATCCTATTGTATTCATTGAGATCTGTTGACTTTGTGTACCATTCCATTGTAAATAAACGATCATATCATAGATCCATTGGGGTCTTGAAATTATATAAATATCATAAGAATGGAAACAACAACCCTAGTCACCATCTTTATATCTGGCTTACTTATAAGTTTGACTGGTACGCCTTCTATACCCTTTTTGGTCAACCTTCTCAACAACGAAGAGATCCATTCGAGGAGCATGAAGAGTAGTTGAAGTACTGAGCCTCCCATTATCGGAAGGCTCATGTACTTCAACTGAGATAATGAAAAATTATTTCACCCTTTTAGTTCATTTTAGTAGGAACTTTAGGCGGTTTTCGAAAAAAGATAGCGAAATTTTTTTATCCCTAGAGTCGAGACTAAGAGGAATGTATAAACCAATGCTTCCATAGATTCGATCGTGGTTTACAATTATTGATTTCATACTTGTTTGTTTCTTTTTATTTCCTTTTTTATCATCTTCTTGATAAAAAACGAACAAGAGTAAAAGCGAAGTTGATTCATACAAAGATTTCTCTGGCACCCTATGTTAATAAATGTAAAAGAAAGAAAATAAGGGCGAAAGAAAGATACCAAAGCAATATTGTATTTGGCTCTTTCTCTCTCTCTCTCTCTCTATATATATATATATATATATATATATAAATCTTTTTAACCAAAAAAATTTATGTTGTATTGATTTAGATAATAACATGTTGACCATTATGTGATAATGAGATGTGCATCTTTATTCTATTTTCTACTTATGAACAATACATTAGAACTATTGTCCTTAATGACCCATCATTATTATATAAATTAAAACTACTTAAAATAACACATAATAATCCATGATTATTATATAACTCAATTTGTTTTGGATAATAAGATTACATTATATATATATATATATATATATATATATATATATATAGTTAAGGGGGTACATTAGTTTCATTAACCCTATATGGGTTAGTAGTTATAGCAAGGTTTCCGAAATGAGCTAACTTATTACACGTAGTAGGCTTAACTAGTCTAGAGGAAGTTACTCCGTTCTTGTCTTTTGTAAGCTGGTATTTGACAATGTTCGGAGGAGATTGAAGGATAGTAGTGTCATGACTCAGGGTTACACCCTAGATGTAACATGGCGTATAGGATCCCGAGAGGCCCCATACAAGCCACTTAGTATTCATAACATAAGACATAGAACAAAAGAGATAAAGAAACACATTTCAAGTATCAATAGTTTTTATAAAAGTAAAACAAAAGTCTAAACATTTTGTCTCATTAGCCATCTATTACAATAGAAAGAAATCGGGCCTCGCCCATACATCATGTCCAAAACTAAAAGTACGAAAGAAAACTGGAAACAATGAAAATCCATCCTCGAAGCATGAGGACTCACCAAAGCCCGAAAATCTCTCAAGTCAATCTCTAGCCACGAATCTGAGAACCCTGATTGTCAGACCCTACATTTGGGAAAATGTAGGCAAGAGTATGCATTAATACGAAATATGTACCAAGTATGATAGTCATGCATATAAACATTTAAATCATGCTAAAATAGGACATTTTCATAATATGCAATGACCAAGCTAAAACATGATATTAAAAAGGGTTAGAAAGCATGAGTCATAAAACATGGTCAATGCAAGCTAACTTCTTTAAAACCTTTGAACACATGTGAGATACTTCTTGAAGTAACCTTAGTACATTATTATTGTGGGAAGTAGCCTTCACCGATATAGAGACCATGTGAGCTATAACATGATCCCCGATGTCTCCCACACCAAAAAGGATTGTCCTACATGCCAAGGTAAGAACCATGAACTTCTAGCTTAGGTGTATCCACTAGATAATGTCTATCTAGACAATCATTCTATGGTGGCACATAGGTAAGGGATAAGGAGATTGATTCTAGAAACCCGACCTCTACTCACGGGAGAGCTTTTATCTCAATATCCTCTCAGTACAAATCCCACGAAATAGTCATTTTCTTACTTGTTCTTATTATCCATGGAAAGGCACATCATCTTTCCAATCCAAGCTAGGTCATAATTCATCCATGGAAAGGTATTATTCAATAACCAATCCAAGCTAGGTTTCATTACGATAGCTCTTTATCTTTGATTCATTTAGGTGAGAAGACCTTTTAACCTTAGAACCCTTACTATATGAGAAAACCTTTCACAATCATGCTTACATGTG
Organism: Solanum verrucosum; assembly: GCF_900185275.1. Taxonomy (NCBI): domain Eukaryota; kingdom Viridiplantae; phylum Streptophyta; class Magnoliopsida; order Solanales; family Solanaceae; genus Solanum; species Solanum verrucosum. The sequence continues at coordinate 936,035 of NW_026020705.1, forward strand.
TATATGAGAAACCCTTTCAACAACACAACAACAACATCATCATTGATACTTAACTCTCAAAGCATCCTTAAAACATTGATACTTAACTCTCAAAGCATCCTTAAAACATTTACATAAATTTTATATAAGAACATGCTTCATTTCATAAACTCTTCATTCATAATCCAAAACCCATATCATATCATCATAATTTGGAAAACATGGGGATTACATGGGTTCATGGGGAATCATCATAAAACCATAGAATTTCATCAATTCATGCATAAGAGATCATAATTCCATCAATTAAATCAATAATCAAGAGAACCCATATCATAGAAGAAAACCCTAACTCAATTGGGGAATTCTAAATTTGAAAATAGGGGAATTTGGGAACTCCATGAATGGAAGGAATCCATGGATGAAAAATATCACACATCAATTCCATTTGCTTAACTTCGATGGAGGAATTGGAAACTTGTCTTGCAAAACCCTAGCTTGGATCCTTCTTCTTCAAGTTTTCTAGAGAGAGAAATATTTGTGAGGAAGACTTGTTCTTCTTTTGTATATTTGAGAGAATGATTTTCAATTGGGAAATTTTAGAGTTAAAATACTTATATAGGGGTTTTGGTGAAGGGTACAATGACATAGTATTAGGCTAGACTAATTAGGAAAAGACCCAACTGCCCTAGGGAAATAATTACCGCCAGTAACGATGGGTTAGACCATCCTGCACGTCCATCATTCGGCGTCAGAAAGTTAATTTGATGCCATGATCCCGTACCTCAATCCACTAATCATGGTTCCAACGACGGTCCGTTGGTCCAGGCCATGGTTCGTGGTCCTCTAAACCCATTTGGGTGGCCAATCCATGGACCAGACCCACGGTCCATGGCTCAATCCATGAGCCATGGCTGGCCTCCGTCGGATGGAACCAAAAACTTCTAAAAACTGCCATTATGCCCCTACTCAAATTCGAGGTGTTACAAGTTGCCGTTGTAACACCACAAAAATTATCAGACCAGAATAACAGAAAAATAGGTGAACCATGGTGGTGTGAACCACATGGTTCACACCTAACCAGAAGTGGTGGACCACGGGACCCTTCACGGGACGTGGACCACCACACGAGCCGTAGTAAGGCTCGTGGATGCCAGACAACACTCACCAGGTTCAGACATCAAACCACGGAGCCCTTCACGGGCAGTGGTCTTGATGACGAGCCATCGTAGCTTAAGTGAAGCCAAGCCAGTAGGCCCCTATCCCAAGTGAAGGACCACGGTGACCTTCACGGTCCGTGATCCTTCACATAGTTCGTGAAGTGGACCATAGAGGAAAGGGCCCAGAACCAGTAGTCACTGGCCCAAGAACCATGACCCATATGACGGACCGTGGTCCTAGTGATGGTCCATCGTTACATCTGTGGTCTACCTAGTGAAATTTTAAGTCAACGGTCATTTAGTCTTTTCCCCTATGCGTTGGATACCTAAACTACGTCGTTTAACCCCTAAACTATGTAGTTAGGTAAGTTTGAGCCTAGTAACTTAGTCAGAACTTTCTCTAATCGATCATTCACCAAAAATTCATTAGATTTAGAGCAAAAAGGGAAAATTGGGCGATAGCCTTCTCAAGAACAGACAACAAGGTTTCTCCAGTTCCAGCCTCGAAATCAAAAGATTTCTCCGTGAATATCGTCACCAGGTATGTGGATTTTCACTAGTGGGTTCCTTTCACCCATTAGGTCCCTAGAATTCAGTCAGATCCTTGATTCCCTTTATATTGTTTAGACCTAGGGTTTCTAGAACTTCATATAATTGTGATGATGTAGCTGCGATAGTGTTCTTAATCAAATTATCATGTATTCGTAACACTTTTTTTAGTTTCTTGCACGAAACTCAAAACCCTAGTTGTGTAGTTTTTTTAGTTCATGAATTACACTAGCTAGGACAGATAAATAGATATACATGCCTCAGTTTACAAATGTTTCATTATCAGTACTTTAATGTTGCATTAGCATGTCAGAATATTTAACTATCCAGTATATATCATTTATATTATATTTTACACATTTTCCAGTTGGGAGTAGGCTTAACACCGAGTTGGACTAGGGTCAGTCATCCTCATAGTCCCAGAACTACGTGCACCCGTAGGTTTATAAGTCCCTTTTGTGGGCATTAATTTTAGTGATCATGCCAGTCATGCCTCTATACCCCTGACAAGGTATATTGGGTCTACTCGATGAAGCGTATACATCAGACTCCACGTTAAGTCAGGCAGCAGTACCGGTAACGGTCCTACCGAACTAACACCTACCGGAACCAGGGTCCAATTGGCGAAAAGGGACCGGAACCGGGGTCCAATTGGCGGAAAGGGACCGGAACCGGTAGTTCCAAAAAAATATGTGTATTCCATTTCAGACCGATAAAGTACTGATGAGTTCGAGATTTGGACTCATTTAGGGATTTATTTACATAGGTTTAGTGTCCTCAAATGCTTATTTTGTGCCAATAACTGATGTAAAAGCCTTGATTTCAAGGTATATGGATTGTGGAACAAAACAAGGACACAAATTTGTAAAAAGGAACAAAATAGGCTCAAAGAATGAAGAAATGCAAGCCTGGTGAACGCCAAGTCCACTTGGAGAGTCGATGAATGGCTACTTGACCGCCTAAAGTTCTAGTGTGCCAAGCCTTGAAGGAAAGAACCAAGTTGGCGAGAGAAAGGAGCAGTCGGCGGATCGCCAAGTGGTTCCATGATGCATTATTGGATCACCCAAAGTTACAGACCTTGAGGATGCTGAATGCCAAGGTAGAATGGCGATGGAAGTGACCAAAGGGCTGATTGCCGAGTGGTTCGATGAGCCCGAATTACTTCGCCGAGTGACTCTTTGTAGCACATTTTTGGCGACTATAAATACATTTTTGAACATTTAGTTTAGTATCTGATATCATAATATCTTAGTCTATTATTAAGTTTTGAACTTGTCACGACCCGAGCCTACACCCCGGATGTGACATGGCGTACAAGACTCCGAAGAGCCTCATACAAGCCTCATAGCATTCATAACATAAGACATGAAATAGTACGAAATTTGAAACTTTTCTTTAAATCCATACAATCGAAAACATCATTTAAAACAACGAAAGTCTACTAGTCTCACATGGCCATCTAAAAACAATCTTTGAATCAAAAGTATGGTCATGACCCTTTACAATAGACGTCTAACAAATGTCTAATACAATGAAGAAAAGGAACATCAATAAAGCAGTTGTCCTCGAATCCATGAGGACATACCACTAGTCTTGGAAGAATCCAATCCAAGCCCTTGAACTAGAGAGAATCAACTCAAATGCCGGAACCTACACTTTGTAGAAAAAATAGAAGAATATGGGTTAGTACATTTAATTTACTAAGTATGATATCCATGCAAAAACCATGCTTAACAAGGACATTTTATTTGAAAATCATGCTAAATGCCAATTTTGAGAAATGTCATGAACATAAGTATAAGAGGCATAATATACAAGCCTACTCATCATACAAGTCATTTCATCACATTAGAAAATTCACCTCAAGCAACCCTAAGCTATACTTGTACAATATGAGAATAACATCCCATACTACTACCCCTACTAAGTACCACGATGAGGCCACCATAGATGAAGTCACCATTACTCATACTTATCTTTAGTCAATACACATGCATAAGGAACACATACATTTCATAAGTCATGAAAAGGAAAGTAACTCATAATACACTCCAAGTAAAGCATGCATCATTACATTAAGCATTTAAGGTTAACTTTCTCATTAGCTTCATTAAGAGCACATTCATTCATTAAACCTTAAGACATTGGAGAATCACACCATAGCCCTCTCAAATCCTACTCGTGCAATGCATGGATTGCATCCCATACTATCACCCACACGTCATAGAACTTCTCAAGTAACCATAGCATGTATCTCACATGATGGGAATAAGAGTTTAACCGGCATAGACCATGTGAGCTTTACATGGAATCCAGTGTCTATCCCACATCGTAAAGGGTTAGTCTACTTGCCTAAGGTAGGACCGGTAACATTTTAGCTTAAGTGGATCCACTATCTAATATCCTATGTGGGCACATAGTTATGGGATAAAAAAGATGTTCATTGAAACCCGACCTAAACGTGGGGAGAGCTTCCATCTTACCAAATCCACTCGGTGCTTAGCCTCTATTCCCATAAAGTATTTCATTACTTTAACATTATCACACATGAGAGGGTGCCATTGGCCTACCGACCCAAGGTACATTAATTAACACATGAAAGGGCACCATAAGCCTACCGATTCAAGGTACATTAGTTGACACATGAAAGGGCGCCATAAGCCTACCAATTCAAGGTACATTATTACGAAAGCTCATTGAATCCTCATGAAAGGGTGCCATAAGCCTACCGATTCAAAGTTTATCATTAACATTCATGGAAGGGTGCCATAAGCCTAGAGATCCCAAGGTTCATTATTAACATACATGGAAGGGTGCCATTAGCCGACCGATCCAAGATACATCAATCCACATTACTTTCATTTATATAAGAAGAGGATGCCTAAGCCTACCAATTCAAGATACAACATTACATTGAAGGAACCCTTCACATTCTATCATCATCATTCATAAGTGTTAATTGAGGATAAGCTTTCAATCAAAACACAATTTCATTCTAAACATGGTCATAACACTTTCATTGAGATCACACACGTATACTTCACATCATGATCATATATAATAAATCCTTTAAGAAATTGCCCTTCAAGGCTATGAATAAATCTAAACCCAAACACCTAGAGTACTACATTAGATAAGGAAAATATCACGATTCAATAACTAATTCAATATTGACATAAACAATTCAACATGCATCCTTAATCATTCAACCCAAATCACAATTCACAACTTAGTACTTGGGGGTAACATGGGTTCATAGGAGAAATTCACCATAATTCATCATTAATTCAGAAATTCACTCATAATTCATCACATATAATCCTTTGAATAAGTTTTGGAATTGAACCCATGCTTAGATTGAAAACTCTAGCTTTTTGGGGGATTTTGGAAACTTGAAATCATCTTTTGAGAGGGCTCCTTGAATGAAACTTAATCAAGGATGAATACTACCATAATTTTATGGAATAAACTCCACGAAAATTGGGTGAGAAAAGTGAAATCTTGAGCTTGAAACCTTGTCTCCTTCTCCAATAGTGGTTTCTAGAGAGAGAATATTTGGAAGAGAGATAGTTTCTAATTTGAGTTTTTGAGAATAATGAATTGTAAAGGGTGTTTTAATACTTTAAAAACCCTTAAATAAGTCTAATAAATCAATAATAATTGTCCCCTAACTTAACTAACCTTAGAAGGGATTTACCACAATGCCCTTACCTTTGGTCGATTTGGACAGAATTGCAGTGGTGACCTATGCCCCTAGACCTAAGGACCGTAGGTGGGGTGATGCCCTATCCTGCAGGTTCGTGGTTTGGGTCTGAGGGTCACCATTTGGGGCCTTGACCTACAGACTACTTCCACGTGGCGTGGATGTACTTACTCCCCCGTAGGTCCCATTCGTAGGCCATAGAATTTTGGTAGATTTTGCTAAGTTGTTGTAGCCTTAGGGTTAGGATTTAGGGTCCTTGAGGAGGACCCTTGGTTGGTCCATGGGATTCGTACCTTGACGTTTAACCCCTAGACCCCTCAATCTAAACTCAGGAACTTATTATACAACTTAAAACCCCATATCAAACTCAATCACACACTCGTTAGGCTCTACTTTCATTTACTAGTTTTTCAGGTCGTAACAGAACTGTGAAACAAGTTTTCTCTAGTTTTATTTAGCTTTGAAGAATTGAAGTTTTTCACTTTTGAGAAATTGGACGTGGGTTTTTGAGATTCTTCGAATTGGAACATTGTAAAGACAAAATCAATCTTACCAGTTGATGGAAACTCAATTTGGTAACGATTTTTATCTTTTTATGATGTCTAGCTAAAACCCCAATTCTTGGGGTGTGATTATGTGATTATGGGCTGATTTAGTTTATGGGTATTGCTAATTGTTAATGTAAATGCTATTTAGAAGTGAGTTCAATCAATAATTGTGGTTTAATTTAAGAATTGTAGTTGCAAATGTAGTTCTACCCTTGTGTTTTTGGCTTGCTCGAGAGAGAGGTTTTAAAACTAAGATTATTGATTGATGGTCTGTGGGTATTGGGTTGTCATGGGTTCAGCTTGAGAGCGTGAATCCTAAACCCAATTCCACACATTCAGCTCGAGAGAGTGAATGGACTAAGGTGTGGGCTGTTTTTATTTTTCATGCTTGTTGATGTTGGAGAGAAATCGACTTGATTCAGGGTAAATTGTTCGAGAGAAAGTTTACCTTCTATATAGTCTAGCTTACTCACTAATATTTAACTATTTTCTAATAGTTGCAATTCCCCATTTGTCTATATTAGCCTATAATCGAATCACATCCCAAGAACCCGTCTCATTATTGTTATTTCGTATTGTTTGCCACTGTTTGTAGTTGACAATTTTAAACCAAAACCCATACTTGACATTCGTGTCACCCCTGATGTGAATGATGTCTTTATTTGATAATTTTTATTCCTATGACTGATTTGATCATGTTCACACTTTCCTATTGAATCTTAAACACGTACAACTCCCTGTGGGATTCGACCCCAACTCATTTAGTTGGGTTTTATAGTGAAAAACGATCGTTGACACTTAGAATTGGATGAATTGTCCTTGAAACGTTAATCAAAATGGCACCGCTGCCAGGGAACGGTGTTGTTTGAGATTCTTTTGGTGAAGTTGAATTTTGTTCTTTTTAGTCATAGTTAAATCTATTTATTTTTAGTTTTGGTTTGTGTGTTGCTGTTTAAAATAGAGGAAATGAGTGTCAACGGAAGCAATGGTAGCTAAGTGGGCCATCAAGATAACATCGGCAACCTCAACGATGTCAATGAACCGAATGCTAATGACCCTAATCTTGTGGGTGGAGTTGGTGCCATTTGCTTGTCTCCGGCTGAAGGGAACGCTGTGTTCCACATTACAAGCACCATGTTGCTGCTCTTGCAATTGAAAGGGTTGTTTGGTGGGTTGGCTCATGAGGATCCCCATGAGTATATAAGGAACTTTGTTGATGTTTGCGGGCCGTTCTCCTTCAAGAACATACCCCAAGAGTCGGTAGGTTGTTCCCATTTTCCTTAATGGGAGAAACATGTAAGTGGTTGGCTGAGTTGCCAAGAGACTCCATCACTTCGTGGGAAGAGCTTGTCGCTGCATTCCAAGTGCGATTTTTCCCTCCTTCAAAGATGATGACACTTGCCCAACCCATGGTTTGCCTTACAACGTTTTGCTGCAATACTTTTACCGAAGCCTTGATTTGGTGAACAAGGAAGTAGCTGACCAACTTTCTCCGGGAGGTTTGATGCAACAACCTTACATAATAGCAGTCCAACTCTTGGATAGTATGACCAAAATTACCTGGGCATGGTACACCCATGAAGATCAGGTCTCCCCTCTCACTTTTAAATTGACAAATGAGCAGCTTGAGAAAAATTAAGAGAGGGACCAAAACATGGCAAAAATGATGACTCAACTTGACATTTCAGCTAAGAATGTCATGGGAGCTGGTGCTAGAAGTGTAAGTGATGTGGGTGTGTAAACCCCGATGAGGCCAAGTTTGAAGCGCTATATAACGAGGAAGTGAACTTCCTAGCCAACCAAAGAGGTGGTTATCATGCTAACTACCCAAAGCAGGGTGGTAAGCAAGGTTGGAACAGGGACGAGGGCTGGAGAGATCGTGATAGAGAGTGGAGGGGTCATAACCCCACTTGGAAGGAAAGAGATGGGGAGAAGGATAGTATGTTCCTCCCGATGAGCGTCAAAAGACCAAAGATTCTGAGGGTGGCCGGTATGAGGATATGCTCTCTCGTATTCTCAACAAGGTTAAAGGGTCCAATAAAATTTTGAAAGAGATAAAAGAAGATGTATCGACCCTTAACCATATGGTGACCTCTCATTCCGTCTTTATCAAGTAGTTGGAGACCCAAATGGGTCAAATTTCTTCTCATTTAAATCCGAGACAACAAGGGGTTTTCTAGTGACTCTTCGCAGTACATATTTGGCGACTATAAATACATATTTGAACATTTAGCTTAGTATCTGATATCATAATATCTTAGTCTATTATTAAGTTTTGAACTGTGAGACAAGTTTTCTCTAGTTTTCTTTAGCTTTGAAGAATTGAAGTTTTTCACTTTTGAGAAATTGGAAGTGGGTCTTTGAGATTCTTCGAATTGGAACATTGTAAAGACGAAATCAATCTTACCCAATTAATGGAAACTGAATTTGGTAATAATTTTTATCTTTTTATGATGTCTTGCTAAAACCCCAATTCTTGAGGTCTGATTATGTGATTATAGGCTGATTTAGTTTATGAGTATTGCTATTTGTTAGTTTAAATGCTATTTAGAAGTGAGTTTAATCATTAATTGTGGTTTAATTTAAGAATTGTAGTTGCAAATGCAGTTCTACCCTTGTGTTTTTGGCTTGCTCGAGAGAGAGGTTTTAAAACTAAGATTATTGATTGATGGTTTGTGGGTATTGGGTTGTCATGAGTTCAGCTCGAGAGACTGAATCCTAAACCCAATTCCACACATTCAGCTCGAGAGAGTGAATGGACTAAGGTGTGGGCTGTTTTTATTTTTCATGCTTGTTGATGTTGGAGAGAAATCGACTTGATTCAGGGTAAATTGTTCGAGAGAAAGTTTACCTCCTCTATAGTCTAGCTTACTCACTAATATTTAGCTATTTCTAATAGTTGCAATTACCCATTTGTCTATATTAGCCTATGATCGAATCACATCCCAAGAACATTTCTCATTATTATTATTTCATATTGTTTGCCACTATTTGTAGTTGATAATTTTAAACCAAAACCTCCATTTGACATTCATGTCACCCCTGATTTGAATGATGTCTTAATTCAATAATTTTTATTTCGATGACTGATTTGATCATGTTCACACTTTCCTATTGAATCTTAAACACGTACAACTCCCTGTGGGATTCGACCCCAACTCATTTAGTTGGGTTTTATACTGACTAGCGATCGTTGACACTTAGAATTGGATGAAGTGTCCTTGAAACGTTAATCAAGTATCGGGACCGGACAGGACTGGACCGAAATCGGTAACCAGGATAACAATTAAATTTTTTAGCAAAAATAGTTATTGAAATTAAAAAATTAGGAAATTTAATCAATTATTAAAACTTTTATACTTTTATACTTTTAAACTTCAAAATACAAACTTTTAAACTTTCAAAGGTTAAAAGTTTATATTCAAACTTTTAAAGTTTAATAATTTAAATTTCAAAAATTAAAAGTTTAAATTTCAAAGTATAAAAGTCTAATTCAAACATTAAAAGTTTAAAATTTAAATTTCAAACTTTAAAAATTTAAAAGTTTAAATTTCAAACTTTAAATATTAAAAGTTTAAATTTCAAACTTCAAAACTTTAAAAGTTAAAATTTAAATTTCAAACTTTAGAAGTTTAAAAGTTTATAGTTTATAACTTTGTCATTTGAAAATTGAAAATATAATTAAAAAATACTTTGTATTAAAATTGAAGACAATAATTAAAAAAAAATTAAGGTGAATAGCCTATATAGTGTATTAATATTAATTAAATAGTACAATTTGAGTTACAAAATATTAGTAGAGGATTACATGACCTATTCTACACAACCACCTTCTAGAAAGAGTTCTGTTTTAATTAGACCTCGAATTATCATACTCATACTCATAGTTCATGCTACCATGCCAATCTTTTCTTAAATCATTTAAAATTTCTCTAGTAATATGATCTGGAATTGGTTGATTGGCTAGTTCCTCCAATGCATTAATGCCGTCGTCACTAAAATGTTGCATCATTTCATCAATATCATTTTCAAATTTCGTAGGTAAAGTTGGATGCCCATAACTCCTTCTCTCGCCATTAATCCAATCTCTGAATAGTACCGATATCTCCAAGCTATCTGCTGCTAATGAATATCTATGCTCTCCAATTTGAAATTTTGTTGTACTAAAAGCGCCTTCCGAAGTTACTGAAGATGTTTGAATAGCTAACACATCTCGAGCCACCGGTTGAAGTTTTGTAAATCCCTTGCTGAATTGCTCCACCAATCTAGAAGATCAGGTAAACCTTATGAATCCTTAATAGTTTCCGTATTTTGATTAATATATGCATCAAAATCAATTTTGTCATTATGAGAAAGTTCAAGATAACCTGCTAGCGTATCATCAAGATCATCTTCATTATATCTACAACTATAACTTTCTGGCTCTTCATTACGTACTACATTTCTTCTATTAGAATTATACAAGTCATATAATTTTCTAGCTTCAATTTTTATATTATCTTTAACTTCTTGACAACTAGGTGCTTCAAAATTTTGAATATCTAAATTGAAATATATTTTATCAACCATTCGTGATGCACCTACATCTTTGTAATGTGGGTTTAACAAACAAGCGGTTAAATAAATTTGAGGAATAGGAAAAAAATATTTTTAAAATTTTTCAATCATCTTCTTAACAGATTCTTCAAATCTTGATTTATTTTTGAATTTATAAAATTTACTAGAAATGGCACAAATATTTGGTAAAACAAAGCAAATAGTTGGATAATAAAGTCCATAAATTTGTTTTGTAGCTAAATAAAAAACTTTTAAGAATTCTATAAGTTCTTTTACGTCATTCCAATCATTTTCATCAAGTCTATAGTTCACATTTGAATTATGAGCATTCAAACCCATTTGTAAAGGTTTTCTATATTCATAAGCAACTTAAAGCATTTCAAATAAAGAATTTCATCTAGTACACACTAATTTTGGATTTTTTCTAGGTGGAAGATTAAATTCATGACAACAATTTTCAAATTCTCTACGTCTAGACTTAACTTGACATTTAAAAATAAAATGACCTGCAATTTCACTTTTTATGCAACCATCATTATGCATTGCTATACCATCTCTAACAATCAAATTATATGTGTGCAACACACCTAATATGAAAACCATCAATATAAATAGGGCAAAGATTCGGTTTTAGTATTTCAACGGCAGATGTATTATTAGAAGCATTATCTAAAGTGACACAAATTATTTTTTCGCAAATTCCATAGTTTTGTAAAACATCTAAAATAGTTTGAGCTATGTAACTACTGGTTTTATGCATTTCACAACATTTATAACCTAAAATTCTTTTTTACATAATCCAATTTTCATCGATCCAATGTGCATAATAGTGAAATAATCATTACCACTTATACTACGACCCATATCAAAAGTAATAACTATTTTACAAGTATTATAATAAAATAAACAATGAAGATATTGAAAATGTTGAGCTTGATAATCAAAGATAGCCTTTTTAATTGTGTTTTTTGTAAGCTCTCTAAAATGTGGATTATACACAATTTGAATATAATGAATAAAACCAGGATTTTTAGCAAAACTAAAAGGCAAGCCAATAACAACAATCCTTTTAGCTAATTCTTCAAGATCTTTTTCTCTACTATATGAGCGTTGTGTACTAGGGCCAGAAACATTAGAAGGATTTAATTGCGTTTGGACCACATTAGAACCCCCAACTCCTACAAATGCACTAGGAAGGGTGGTACCATTCGTTTTAGCTTTGGTTACAGCTTTAGCATGCACAAATTTATTTTTACAACATCCCATTAAATGATTACTCAAATGTCCCGTCCCACCCTGTTTTCCCACAGTTTTATAATTCATTCTATGCTTACATTTAATACAAATAGCTTGTGTTTTATCTTCACTCTGAGTCATAAATTGCTACACAACTAATTTTTTAGCACGTTCTACCTTAGGCCTAGGATGTACGGGGGGAATGGGAGAAGGACAACGAAAGGGAGCGGGACTAGGAGCGGGAGTGGGAGTAGTAGCATTAATTGGCTTTGTTTCATCATCAAAAGTATCAATATCATCATTAACATTATTATGTTCTACTTCTTCATCTAATTTTTCATCAAAATTATCAAACCTTCTTTGTAAATATTCATGATAAGGATCTAATCCAATATTACTATCAATTAGGGCTTGGCAAGTGGACGGGGACGGGGACTGTGGGACGGGACGAAAGGGGGATGCCCTTGGCCGGGAATCGGCTGGGACCAGGATTGAGGAGACCAGGATTGAGGAGACCGGGATTGACGAGACAAAAATACATCCCATCCCGTCCCACTATATATATGGGATGGGACACTGTTTGGCGGGATGGGACGGGATGTGGGATTTTTATTTTTTTTATATGTTTATTTATTTATATTGAAATTATATGTTATTGAATAACATTTTTAATTTATTTGGTTTTCAATAACATTTTTAGCTAATAAAAAATGCTTAAGTTTTGAAATTTCAAATTTCAAATTTTAACTTTCAAATTTCAAACTTGAAAGTTCAAATTTGTATTTTAAATATTTTAAAGTAATTTAAACTTGAAATTTCAAATTTCAAATTTCAATTTTTAAATTAAATATTTTAAAGTAAGTTTAGTATATATGTAAATATGTATGTATATATTAAAATTAAAATGCAAGACAATAATTGTATAAAAAAGAATTGAATAAAGCCTTTAAATTTATTAAATTAAAATCTAATTGCAACTTACAACTTAGAAGTTACAATTTACAAATATTAGTGGAGTAACTAATCTACGCAGCCACATTGTACGAAATGTTCTGTTTCAATAAGTTCTCATATGTAAATCTAATATTTGTTACAAATATTTGAAGAGTAACTAATCTACGCAGCCACCTTCTAGGAAGGGTTCTGTTTCAATTAGTTCTCGGATGTAATCTAATATTTGTATTCTCCATGAAAATTCAATTCTAATTGTCGTATCAAATCGACGGTAACATCCTCCGGTGTTGGCAAACTTGCTAGAAACTCTTGTGCCTCTAATTCATCGTCACTAGATCCAATTACCGAATTAATCCAAGCTTCTTGTTTGGAAGTTAACTTTGGAAAATAATAATTCCTCCTCTCGGCGTTGACCCACTCTCTAAAGAAAACTGATGTATCCAAACGTTCTTCCGCCAATGAATGTCTATGATTTCCAAGTTGTTACCTTGCCGCACTAAAAGAAGCCTCTGATGCAACTGATGAAGCTTGAATATCTAGAACATCACGAACTATTTTGCTAAGAATTGGAAATGCAACGCTCCGTCTCCTCCACCATGCTAATATTTCTACATTGCCATCCTCGTCGTGAACTGTTTCTAAAGACTGATTAAGATATTCTTCAAAATCATCACGGTTAGTAGAATTAAGACCAAGAAAACCTCGCATAAAATTATCAATTTGATCTTTACTCTTAGCATAAGAATTTTGACCAACTTCTCCTTCAGTATTTTCTATATTTCTATATTTTTCATACAAAATTTTTGCTTCTACTTTTATGCTAAAATTACACATTTCACAAGTTGGAATTTCTTCCGGTAAAATTTCTGAAGTATCATAGAAAGTTTCAACAAGTCCCTACACACCTCGTAATTTATATTGAGGGTTAAGTAAAGTAGCAGTTAAATAAATTTGAGGAATAGGAAAAAAATATTTTAAAATTTTTTCAATCATACCTTCAATTGCAACTCTAAATTTTTCAATTTTTTTGTATTTAGAAAATTGAATTGAAATAGCACAAATATTTATTAATACTGATGAATTAGTAGGATAATAAATTCCAGAAAACATGGTTGTAACATAATAAAAAAGTCTTAAAAATTCCAATAGTTCATTAGTTTCTTCCCAATCTTCTTCACAAATTCTATCAAATGGGTCAACATTATGAGCATTAAACACCATTTGTATGGGTCCTTTATATTCATAAGCAACTAAAAGCATTTCGTAAAAAGAATTCCACCTTGGTTTAATATGTTTTGGAACTTTTCTTGGTGTCATATCACATAGTACACACCGCTCGTTAAATTCCCTAATTCTAGCAGGTCTATGAGCATATAAAATCCATAAAATAGTACATTCAATTTTCATACAACCACAATCAAATAATGAAATACCATCTTGTACAACTAAATTTAATACTTGTGCAACACATCTAACATGAAAAACATTAGTATCAATTGGACATAATCTAGTTTTTAACATACTACCAGCGTTTTTATTATTAGATGCATTATCTAATGCGATAGACATTACTTTATCTATAAGCATGTAATAATCTAAAATACTCAAAATATTTGAAGCTAAATATGCACCAGTTTTTTTCTCTACACATTCTTTATAACTAAAGATTCTTTTTTGCAAATTCCAGTTATGATCAATCCAATGTGTTGTAATAGTTAAATAATCATGTCCATTAACACTACGACCCATGCTCGAAGTTATAGACACTCTACAATCTAATATGCTAAACAAACAACGAAGATATTGACAATGTTTACCTTGATATAAAAAAAACATCAGAATTAATAGTATTTCTTGAAACACCTTTAAAAGAAGGATTATAAGTTTGTTGAATATATTCAATAAAACCGGGATGTGAAAGAAAACTATAAGGCAAACCACAAACATAAATCATCTTAGCTAAACTTTCGCGATCTCTTTCCTTAATATATTTACGTTGTGTTAGTGGACCACCAGGGTTAGAAGGATTTAATGTTCCTTGAACCATGTTAGAAGCCCCTACCGATTGATTAACATTAATATCAACATCATTAACTTGAATTCCTTTTTTTCTATCAGCTAAAGCTTTAGCTGCTTTATATTCAATCATCATACAAGATAACAAATATCTATTTAAGCCTCCAGTCCCACCTTGACCTCCACCTTGTTTATGTTTAAAAGGCTGCTTACACTTATTACAAATATCAATAGAGTTTTCCTTATCTAAAGTCATAAATTGTCACACAACAGAAGTTTTAGGGCATTGATACTTCACCGTCTCCCTTGTAGGAGGTACATGGGGGGGTCCATAATTTTGCTCCGTTGGAACTTCCGTCACCGAACTAGTAGGTGTTTCTTGTAATTCATCTTCTTCCGAATCAATTTCTACTTCTTCACCTGAATTTTCATCAAGATTAAGATTCATATTACCATAACGTCATTCTAAAACTTCATGATCAAGTTGAACATTTGAACCAATATCAAAAGTAGTATCATCAACATAAGTAGGATCATTTGTATTAAATTTAACTCTAGACATTGATTTAGAAGAAGTACCATCACATTTACTTTTATTTTTTTCCTTACTACTTTTTTTAGGAAAATTAAATAGATTACTAATAGTGTTTGCTACTTTCTCTTTTCCTTTACCGATTTTTTTTTTTGCTAGAACTCATATTTAATAAAATGTAAAGTGTAATATAAAAATAATAATAACACAAAAATTAATTGCAAAAAATTAAATATAAATATTATGAAACGAATGTACCAAATGTCTGTATTAATAGCAGACATTATAACTGATTCTTGAAGCTTGTAGTTTGTTGTAAGTTGTAATTTAGCACTCCAATACTTGATAGCAAATATGAGAATTAATATATATATATATATATATATATATATATATATATATATATATATATATAATATTAAAATTTAGAATTGAAATATATATATTATGATATAATATGAGAGTTTATAATTGAGAATTAAATGGAATCAAGAATTAAGATTTAAGAATGAGAGGATATAGGAAATAGATGAGAGAATAGATGATTTTGTAAGAAATAATGAAGGATATGGGGTATTTATAATATTAAAAATGGATTAAAGTGTATTTATTATAACTTTAAGGTTTAAATTAAAGTTTTAAAAGTATGGGGTGATAGGGGGTGTTGGGGAAGTTAAAAGGCTGATTATATCCGTTGGGGAGCCCACTAGCCGTTGCCCCAACAAATAGAATTTGAATATTTTTTTAAAAATAAAGCTTTGTCCCGCGAAATTGGCCGATTCAGTCGGGCCGAAACCGGGCCGGGTCGACCGGGACGAAAGGCCGAACCGTCCCCTAACCGGTCCCCCTACCCTAAATCTCTCCAGACCGCGAGAAGTTACGGGATCGGGTCCGGCGAGACAGGTCTCGAGACTGGTCCCCTTGCCAGGCCTACTATCAATATTAAAAACAATTTCATCAACATGCGTAAAATCTTTTGTATTTATTCTTACTTGTGCTAGTTGTCTAGTTTTAGATTTAGAAGAACTACCGATTTTTTTATTTTTCTTGGAATTTGAGGTAAATAAATTAGTGACTAAATCATATATAGTTCTTTACTTTTGCCAACATTTTTTTTACCGAAATCCATATTAAAATATGAAAAATGAGTAAATTATATATAATATAAAAATGTAATGCACACAAATAAATAACTAAATAAGTAGAGACTAGAGACTAATTACTCACTAAATAAATAAATAAATAAATAAATAATTAAATGCAAATAAATAAATAATTAAATGCAAACAAATAAATAACTAAATGAAAAGTGAGTTGGAACGAATGTACCAAACTTCTACTTAAAAAAGTAGACGTGAATGACCAAAAGCCGAAAATTGATAGATGATAGTTAAATTTTGAATCTCCAAAGACCAAATTAGTAATCCACCAAATCTTTCAAACTAATATAGTTTGTAATTTAAAAGAGAATAAGAGATTAGAGACTTGAGAGTTGAGAGAGTAGAAGATGAAGAATATTTGTGAGTAAACATAATGAAAGATTGGGAGTATTTATAGTTAAAAATAGGATAAAAATGTAAATTTTAAAAGTTTGGGGTATTAAAAAAAGATTTGGGGGGGGGGGGGGGGTAGGGGGTGTATTGGGGGTTAGTGGGTGAATAGACGTTGGGTGGGGCCCAATACCCGTTACCCAACGGCCTGCCAAGGGTTATATTACAATTTAATTTTTTTTAAAAATTAATTGACTCGAACCGGACCAGACTGAAACCGAAACCAACACTTTTCGGACGGTACTAAACGGTAAAACCCAATTTCCGTTCCGTTACCCCTCCCGGTTCCCCTTTGTAATGGCCCTCACTGGAGCCTGCCAGAACGGTACCGGTACCGGCACCTCCCGATTCCGCTGCCACGCTTACTCCACGTTTAGCTCACATGGTTTTATGTCGGTTATTAGTAGCTCCAACAGTCACACTCTAGTGTATTCGATCAGGTTACCAGTTATATTTCAGTATTCAGTTTCAGCATGTTATGTACTTGGTCATTGCATTCAGTTTAGTTCATATTCAATATATCTCAGTATCTTTATCATGTTTAGACTATATCATTGTTCAGTATGCTTCATTCAGTTATATATATTGTTCAGCTTTATCTTATCATGCATGCTCAGTACCTTTCAAGTACTGACGCATACTCTGCGCTACATCTTCTCGTGATGTAGGTTCAGGTCCTCATCATTTAGATCACGCGTAGATCGGTTTCCGATCCAAATTCAACATTTTAAGTGGTGAGTCCTCATTCTTCAAGGACGACAGACATGTTCTTTTACATTCGGTCTTTCATTTTTAGTTTCAATTTTGGTAGAGTTACCTAGGGGCATGTCCCAACATCTCTAGTCAGTTAAAGGCTTAATTCAGACATAGTATTAGATTCAGCTTTAGCTTTGAGTTTGATCTTTCAGTTGTTTTTGAACTCATGGTCTTTTATATATATTCAGATCAGTATTGGATATTCCCCACTTTTAGTTATCACTGTTTAAGCTTCGCATAGTATATTTATTCAGTAATCTTTTAGTATGCTTATGATATGCTAGCTCAGGGTTAGCTTGGGGTCACTCGTGATCCTAGGTCCCATGTTTACCTTAAGGGGGTAGCCTCGGGGCGTGATAGCCATATTGTAACTTGTTAGCTTGGAACCTTGCTTTGCCAAAATATCTGCTACGTAGTTTCATTCCCTAAAACTGTGGTGGACCACAAGATTCGACAACTTCTTCAACAATGACCTGTAATAAAAGATAATAGATTCGTAAAGTGGTTGACTATTATCGAGCAATTTTAATATATCAATAAAGTCTGTTTCTATTTCCAGAGGACCCATTTTGAGAGAGCAAACCAAGGATAGACCAATGTGAAGGGCTTCTAGTTCGGCCATGGTATGGTTTTGGCCCATGCTTTTGTTAAAAAGCCAGTAATCCAATCGTCTGAGTGGTTTCTTAAGACCCCTCCAATGCCAGTTCCTTCCCTTGATGGGCTAAACGCTCCATCCACATTAAGTTTTAAGAAGCCAGTGGGAGAATGATACCACTTCATACAAATCTTAGTATTATTCTCCTTATCTGTAGTATTAGAGATATGGTGAAACTATATGACACATTTTTTAATAGTATAGGTAGAGATCATGGTAGCCAGGTTCTTGAAGGTATTGATGTTGCGATTCACCCAAAGTTTCCAAAGGGTTAAGGGGAAGATAACTTCCCACAAATAAGGAGTGCTCTGGTTGGGGAAATTTAAATTTCTAAGAGCATGGATCCAGTGATTATTGTCCCTTTGGAGGAAAGAAGTATTTAAACCTTGGTCCAGCCAACATCTTTTAGCAATGTAACAATGGAAAAAGATGTGATCAATATTCTCCTTGTTAATTTTGCAGATAGGGTAGAGAGGGTCAAGGAACATACCAATACGATGGAGATATTCTATAGTAGGAAGTCTATTATGGGAACAAAGCCAAATAATCTTTTTTATCCTATTGTGGGTTCGCAGATTCCAGATCTAGGAGAAAGTGTAGTGACGCGATAGAGGAGGGTTGATGATATCGTACACTGATTTAGTGGAGAAGACCCCATTGGAATTGACAGCCTAGAACGATTTATCGATGGCTCCAGAGTTAGGATTAGGGCAAATAAGGGAAGCTTTCTCAGTTATATCCTTACTGAGATTAAAAGAGATTTTCGACCAATCCCTCCTTTATTTAGGGGGCCCTAGACAAGATGCCTAAGAGGGGGAAGAGATGGAATCCATCGAAAGTTCCAATAATTGATAGAAGTGCCCGATCCTGGGGTCCAGGCCATTGCGTTGGAGAAAATACGACCCACAAGGTTATATTTTCCTACATGAAGGAGGGCTTAGTAGAGCGTCTAGGACATCTGTACTTTTTTCATGAGAACACAAGACCATAAGGAGGAGTGGTTCGTAATGAGCCTCTAAGATAGACCATCCAAAAGAGTGACTTTTTTATCGCGAGCCTTTCTTAATCCTAAAAAACCTTGATCTGGGCATAGTGACAGCGTCCCATGATAAATAATGAATTTTTCTCTTATGGGCAGAAGAACCCCAAACGAAATCCCTTTTGATCTGATCAATACGATGGTAGATTCTAGTAGGCAATTCAAAGTATTGCATAGAGTAAGCAGGGATGGAATTGAGCGTGGAGTGAACTAGGGTTAACCTGCCCTCTAGAGTTAAAAATTTACTTTTCCAAGCCGAAAGCTTGTTGATCATGTTGTCAATGACATGCTGAAAATCCATATCTTTAGGCTTATGATTGATGATAGGAAAACCGAGATATCTGTCAAAGTGGTCGGAGGAGCGGATGTCGAATAAAGTTTACACTAAGTCATTTATAGAAGAGGAACAGTTCTTAACAAATAAATAATTTTTGAATCCTATAATCTTGTCATTATAATATAGCAAGAAGAAAATTAAATTTAGACCATGAGTATTTTACAAAAGAAGAAATGAATGACCCATAATTAATACAAAAAAAAATACATGTATAAAATACATAGAGAATGGAGAAATCTTCCATGTTTTATTAATCTAAAAAGGAGAGGTATTTGTAGGTGTACAAATAATTTATCTAAGGAAAACAAAATTAGAAAATCCCTAAATATCTCTATCTATGATTGTGTTGTGATTGTGCTATGTATCCTATAGGAAAATATGTCTATGTACATTCTATAACACTCCCCCTTAAGTTGGAGCATAGATATTAATCATGCCCAACTTGTTGCAAAGATATCCCACCCGAGTTCTATTTAAAGCCTTCGTAAATATATCACCCAATTGCTCTCCTGTCTTTACATATCCAGTAGAAATTATGTTATCTTGAATCTTCTCACGAACAAAGTGATAGTCAACCTCAATATGTTTCGTCCGTTCAAGGTACACTAGATTTGAGGCAATGTGTAGAGCAGCCTTATTATCACACAAAAGTTTTGCTGGAGACAAAGGGTTCAAACCGATCTCAACTAAAAGGTGATGAATCCATAGTATTTCACATGTGGATTTAACCATAGCTCTATACTCAGATTCTGCACTAGATCGAGATACAACAGTTTGTTTAATACTCCTCCGAGACACCAAATTTTCACTAACAAAATGCAATAGCCAGTGGTAGATCTTCTATCAATTCTTGATCCAGCCCAATCAACATCTGCAAAAAACTCAATACGAGTATCTCCATGGTCGCTATACAAAATGTCAAGGCCACGAGCTCCTTTAAAGTAGCACAAGATTTGTTCCAAGGCTTCCCAATGCTTGATTGTCGGTTCAAACATAAATTGACTAAAAATACTAACTGCATATGCAATATCTGGACGGGTCACTGTGAGGTAGTTCAATTTCCCAACCAATTTCCTATATATTTTTGGATAATCAAGATGATCACCATCATCCTTAGTAAGATGAACATTAGGAACCATTGGTGTGCAATATGGTTTGGCTCCCAAGTTTTCAGTTTCTACAAGTAGATCAAGTGCATACTTTCTTTGGGACAAGAAACTTCCTTTCTTGCTTCTTGCTACTTCGACACCAAGAAGTATTTCAGTTGCCCCAAATATTTGGTATGAAACTTGGCATGTAAAAACTCCTTCAGAGAAGAAATTCCTACACAATCATCTCATATAATAACAATATCGTCAACATAAACAACCAAAACAATAATACCAATTGTTGACTGTCTATAGAAAACAAAGTGATCACACTTTCTCTTCTTTAATCCAAATTCCTGAACTACATCGCTAAATTTTCCAAACCAAGCACGAGGACTTTGCTTTAGACCATATAGAGATTTTCTCAAATGACAAACCTTCCCATACTCCCCATGAGCAACAAATCCAGGTGGTTGCTCCATATACACTTCTTTATTGAGATCACCATGAAGAAATGCATTTTTGATATCCAATTGATGTAAAGGCCAGTGTTGAGAAGCAACCAAAGAAATAAACAAGAGAACAGAGGCGAGCTTGACGACCGGAGAGAAGGTATCAAAATAATCTACACCATAAGTCTTGGCATAGCCTTTAGCCACAAGTCTGTCCTTAAGTCTTGCAACAGAGCCATCGAGATCTTTGACCTCAAAGATCCATTTGCATCCAATTGCTTTCTTTCCTTTGGGTAAATCTACCAAATACCAAGTGTGATTTTCATCTAAAACATATATCTCCTCAAGCATTACATCATGCCATCCAGGATGATTCAAGGCATCCTTCACTATTTTGGGAATATAGATAGAGTCTAGAGAGGCAATCACACACCTAGATGCAGCTGATAAGTGGTCATAAGAGACAAAGTTAGCAGGGAATATGTAGATTTACACTGACGTGTACCTTTTCGAAAAGCAATAGGGAGGTCAAGATTCTCTAGAGGATCAAATGGAGTAACATATGATGATAAGGAATTGTATCATCGATTTCCCACCTCCTCGAGTAAACATGAACAATTAGCGGTCTTGCTGGCGCAGATACAATAGGCGTTGGTGGCACAATAGTGGATTGGTGCTCAACAGAAGGACTAGGATAGGGAAGAACAACATCTTCTTGACTTTTCAGTCACAACACGAGTAACCTGGTAGACTATCCACTATTCTTCCTCCCCATGACTTGTAAAATTGGGAGGTGCATAGAAGAATGGTGTAGTCTAAGAAAATACCACATCAATTGACACCAAATATCTTCCATGCTCAGTAGAACAACACCGATATCCCTTTTGAAGGCGAGAATAACCCATGAAAACACACTTCAATGCCTTGGGGTCCAACTTTGTAACAGATGGTCGAACGTCTCGAACATAACATGTGCTTCTAAATACCTTAGGTTCTACTAAAAATAGTGACTTATTTGGAAAAAGAACATTACCAGCAACCACAGTTGATGGCATGTGATTTACCAAAAAACAAGCAGTAGAGACCGTTTCAGCCCAAAATTGTTTAGGAACCTTCATTTGGAACAAAAGCGTTCGAGCTGTCTCAAGTAGATGCCTATTCTTCCTCTTAGCAACTCCATTTTGAGAGGGTGTATCAACACATGAAGACTGATGGAGAATACCATGTTGTCTCATGTAGGATTTAAATACTTTTGACATATATTCTTTAGCATTATCTCTCCTTAGAATATGGACTGAGGCATTGAACTGAGTTTTGATTTCAACACAAAAGGCAGAAAAATGAGTAAACACTTCAGATCGACTCTTCATAAAGTAAATCCAAGTCATTCGAGAAAAATCATCTACAGAAGTGACAAAATATTTATGCCTTGTTTTAGAAACAACTGGACATGGTCCCATACATTAGAACGAACTAACTCAAAAGATGACGCAACTCGATTATTAATCCTTGGACATAACAAGATACGATAGTGTTTTGCAAATCGACATGACTCACAGTCCAAGAAAGAAATATTTTGAAACTGTGGACAAAGCTTCTTCAACTAAGGTAGGGAAGGATGTCCCAATCGACAATATGCTTCAAATGGAGTTACAACACTGGAGCATGCAATACATCGAGACTCCCTTTTATCGAGGATGTAGAGATCATCATATACATGTCTTTTTCCAATTACCTGATTCGTTGTAAAATCACGAAATAACAATTAAGGTACCTGGTAAGTTTACTGATAGATATGAAATTGAAAGTCAATTTTGGTAGACTTAACACAGATGACAAGTAATAGAGGGGATTGGCTTAACAATTCCAGATCCAACACTGTTACAAGTTGATCTGTCAGCTACAGTAACAGGAGATGGTGCTTTGTGTGGTCGAAAGCTTGATAAGATATTAGGATTACCTATCATGTGATTTGTAGCACCTGAATCTGTGACCCATTTGTTTGAAGCGGTAACAAGACATACTTTATAGGACTTAGCAAAAGCAGTAACTGAAGCGGATTTTTTATATCAACAGAATATAACAAACTCCTCAACCGAAACCAAATTTATTTTGTGAGATGATGAACTAGAAGCACCAAGAACTTTTGACCTTTGAGTTACCATATTATGATCAGTCATTGTTCAAATTAAATACTCAATATAACAAAAATAAATTGAGTGGTGAAACCAACAAAATTCCACGAAGTAGAAATATCCCAACAGATTTCCAGATGTTCAAGAGTTAATAGAGCTTGGTTGATCCAATCAAACTAATTCTTCGCTTAGAGTAAACAGTCAATCAAACAGAGAGAGGAAAATTCGACCAAAATTTTAGCAGTAATCTAACACCAAAATCAGCAAATATATGTCAATCGATTTTACCCAAGGAAAACAAAGTTTAAGAAACTTGGAATACTTGAAAATCAACCCAACTGAGGTCTGTTGAACAAAAGACCACAAAATCTGATCGGAAATATTGAGATGATACTAGAAATAAAAATATGTTCTGATTCAAATTTTACACATGCCCCCACATGCTTCATATGCAGAAGTTGCCTGAAATAGTTCGCCGGATCTTGAGCCTCACACTCTTTCCTGCAGCCACCGACTTCTGGTTCTTATAGATCGGGTGAGGTGGTCCATCCTTGGTTGGATGTGAGATTGGCGTATCAAGTTCCAAGTACCTCCCAGTAGCAGAACTAACCAACCAAGTCACTTACGGATAATTTTCTGAGCTAGCCGGCTCCAGTAATTTGAAAAGAGAAAAATAAAGAAACAGAAAGAAACATTGGTATGATACCATGTAAAATACAGAGAGAATAGAGTAATCTTCCATGTTTTATTAATCCAAAAAGGAAAGCTATTTGTAGGTGTACAAATACTCTATCTAAGGAAAACAAAATCAGAAAATCCCTATATATCTCTATCTATTATTGTGTTGTGATTGTGCTATGTGTTTTATAGGAAAATATGTCTATGTACATTCTATAACAACTTGAAAGTTATTTTTGAATTAAACTACATTACTTTATTTATGCTAAAATTATGGTTGAAACAAATAAAATATTGGTCAAATGCTATTTAATAGTTTTCTAAACAATCTCATAATTTTTGTTAAAAAAAAACACTTAAATTTTCTCTATAAAAAATTGATATTAAGTTTATACTAATTATATGTAAGAATTACCTAAGTACACAACTTATTTTATTATATATCTAAAATTCCCTATCAATTAAAAAAAATCACTACTCTCTCCTATTTTTGGATACAACACTTTTACGTGATGTATCGGGACACGATATATCAGGACACATGTATATTGTATCAACAAAGGTAATGTATTGGGACACATTATAGCAGGACGCTGAATGATGTATCGAGACATGTGTGTCTTGTATCAACAAATGTGATGTATCGGGATGCGATATATCAGAAGTTGAGTGATTATCCAAAACTGGGATGCGATGTATTGAGACGTTTATTGATGTATCTAAAACCGAAATGGGATATATCGAGACGTTAAATGTTGAATCCACAATTTTGAAATTTTAAGGAATTTTCATAATTTAGAAAAGAGTAGTGATAGGATATGTGATTTTTGCAGAATTACCTTATTATATTGGGCCTTTATTTTTTGAGTAAATTTTAGGTTTAGTAAACATAAAAATCATATTTGTATGCTATAACTATAGTTTGAATAATTGCGCTCCATAATAAACTTTATGTTTGTTGTGTCTATTAATATATATATTTCGGTAAACATAATGAAAATAATCACTTGTATAATTTGTTTCGGTATACATATACAAAAGAATCAATTGTATAATCTGTGTTTGTATAAAGCGAGAAAGAGAGAAATGTAACACCCCGTATTCGAACCAGACCAAAAATTCCAAATTTTCATAAGTTGCAGGTGCCACCGACGGAAGCCAACTATGGACCGTCAGTCGATTGAAGGCCCGTCAGTTAGCTCCGTCGATGGGCCAGTCAACTTTCAGTGTGCAGTCTCGAATGACGGTCGACCAATACGGACCATCAGTCAGCTCTGTCAATGACTTCGACATTCATTCTTCAATTGCAAATGACGGTCGACTAGTACGGACCATCAGTCGACTGACGGCCCATCAGTCAGCTCCCTCAGCGACTCCGACAGCAATTAAGTCGGGGGTCTTTTGGTCTTTTCCTATTTCGTTGGATACCTAAGATACGTCATTTAGACCCTAAATTATGAGGTTTTAGTCAGTTTAAGCCTAGAAAAATAACTAGAACTTACCTAAGTCAAATCATTAACCAAAACTTAGAAAATTAGAAGCAAGAGAGGAGAAAAAGGTCAAGAACCCTAGGTCAAGAACGTATCAAGTTTTCTTCAGTTCCAGCCTAGAAATCAAAGGATTTCTCCGTGAAATTCGTCACAAGGTATGTGGGATTTCAATAGTGGGTTCCTTTCACCCATTAGATCCCTAGATTTCAGTCAGATTCTTGATTCCCTATTATTAACTAAACCTAGGGTTTCTAGAACCTCAACAAATTATCATGAATTAGTTATTTACATGTTCCAAATCAGATTATCATGGTATTACTTCGTTTCTTGCATGAATTTCAGAACCCTAGCTATGTAGTTCCTTAGTTCTTGAATTACACATGTTAGGTAAGATATTTCAGTTATTTAGTTATACATGCCTCAGTTATTAATGCATCAATATCAGTTTAATTGTTGCATTCTCAGTTCGCATGTTTAGTTTGAGTTATCCAGTAACTTACAAAACTTCAGTCATAAATATGTTTATCACTTAATCCATTGGGAGTAGCATAATACCGAATTGGACTAGGGTTCAGCGTACCCAAATAGTCCCAGAACTACTAGCCACGTAGGTTGTAAGTCCCTTCTGTGGGCATCATTTCAGTGATCATGCCAGCATGCCTCTATACCTCTGGTAGGGTATATTGGGTCCTTTCGATGAGGCGTATGCATCAGACTCCACATTTAGCTCGTGTGATTTTATTATCGGTCATTAGTAGCTCCCACAGTTCAGTCAAATTCTATTGCATTGACCATTTATCAGTATATCCAGTATTCAGTTTCAGCATGTTAAAAATTGGTCACGGCATTCAGTTATCTCAGCATTCAGTATCTATATCATGTTCAGATTATATCATTGCTTGTTTGCTTTGTTCAGTTATATGTTATTTCAGCTTTACTCTATCCTGCATGCTCAGTACCTTTCAAGTACTGACGCATACGTGCGCTACATCTTCTCATGATATAGGTTCAAGTTGTCAGCATCCAGGTCACGCTTAGATCGGTTCCCGATCTCCAGTTCAACAGAATCAGTGGTGAGTCCATATTCATCAACGACAATAGTCATGAGTTTCTTTTCAGTATTTTTAGTCCTTTAGTTTCAGTTTTGCTAGACTTAGTTGGGGCATGTCCCAGCATTTCTTGTCAGTTAGAGGCTATTTTCAGACATAGTTAGATTCAGCTTAGTATTGAGTTAATATCTTCTTTGTATTAAACTTATCAGTTTTCATTTATCTCAGTTATAGTATATGGGTATTCCCCATTTATTTTTATTTTTTTATGATTTAGCTTCCGCATCAGTTTATTATCTTTAGTATGTTCATGATCATGCCATCAGGGTTAGCTTGGGATCACTTATGGTCTTAGGTCGCGTGTCCGCGGCTCGGGGGTAATCTCGGGGTGTGACAAACTTGGTATCAGAGCACTAGGTTTAAGTGTCCTAGGATGTCTAAAAAGCCGCACTAGGTAGAGTCATTTTCATGGATGTGTAGTGCGTACCACATCTAATGAGAGGGAGGCTACAAAGTGTCGTAGGAAATATCTTTATTTTATTGTTACTCTTATCGTGTGTAAGGTATGATCTAATTCCGCTCTAACTCGACGTTCTACGTTTCAGTGATCATGCCTCCTCGTAGAGCTAACGCCAGGAATACGAATGCCAGGAACGCAAACGCAGCTCCTCCATTTCCAGATCAGGAAGTATCAAATGTTGAATTCAGGAATGTCATTCATATGTTGTCTCAGAGTGTCGCTAACCAGAACAATCAACGGGTTCAAGCTCCATTGAATGCCAATGTTGGGTCAGCTGCAGCCAGGGTGCGAGACTTTGTTAGGATGAATCCGCTAGAGTTCTTAGAATCGCAAGTTGGAGAAGATCTCTAAAACTTCATTGATGAGGTCAAGAAGATCTTTGAAGTGATGCAGGTAACTGGGAATGATCGGGTTAAGTTAGCATCTTACCAACTGAAAGATGTAGCTCATATCTGGTATGCTCAGTGGAAGGAGAACAGGGGTACAAATGTAGCTCCTATTACTTGGGATTGGTTCAGCGAAACCTTTCTGGACAGGGTTTTCCCCATAGAGTTGAGAGAAACAAGGGAATAATCGTTTATAAACTTAAGGCAGGGTAACATGATGGTCCAAGAGTATGGGCTCAAGTTTAACCAACTCTCCAGGTATGCTCCTCACATGGTTGATGACTCCAGGGATCAGATGAATAAGTGTTTTTGTGGGGTGTCAGACTTAGTGAAAATAGTGTGCAGGAATGCTATGTTGTTGGGAGATATGATCATCTCTAGGCTCATGAATCATGCTTAGCAGGTTGAGTGTGATAAGCTTAGGGAACATGCTAAGGAGATTAAGAAAGCAAGAACATGCAACTACGAGTATTCCCAACAGAAATCGGGTGGTGGAAATTGCTTGCAGTTTCAGCAGAAGTCTTTGACTCCAGCACCTTCATCAGCTAGTGTTCCATCCCCCAGGTTCTGTAAAGATCAGAAAGGTAGGGCGTCAGGCTCTAAGTCTCAAGGTAGTGTTGCAAGCACCAAAACTTACCCAACTTGCCCGAAATGTAGTAAGAACCATCCGGGCGAGTGCCTTACAGGTAAGGAAGGATGCTTTGGGTGTGGTCAGTCTGGTCATAGATTGAAGGATTGTCCTTCTAGACAGGGTCAAAGAGGAAATAATGGTAGAGCTCATTTTACAACTTCAGCAGCACCAACAGGTCGCCCAACTTAGCAGGGTAACTCATTTGGTACAGGTGGCGGACAACGCCAAAATAGGCTCTATGCTCTTCAGGCTCGTCAAGATCATGAAGATTCTCCTGATGTAGTCCACTGGTACGTTACGAGTCTTTGATCTCGATGTTAATGCATTCTTAGATCCAGGGGCTACTTTGTCTTTTGTAACTCCTTACATAGCAGTCTAATTTAGTGTTAGCCCAGAAATTCTTTCGGAACCTTTCTCAGTCTCTACTCCAGTTAGTGACCCAGTTATAGCTAGACGGGTATACATAAATTGTCCTGTCACAGTCTCTCAGAAAGTCACCTCAGCAGATCTTGTTAAGTTAGAAATGATAGAATTCGATATTATTCTAGGCATGGATTGGTTACATTCCTATTATGCCTCAGTCGATTGTAGAACTAGGATTTTTCATTTTCAGTTTCCAGACGAACCAATCTTAGAATGAAAAGGTAGTAGCTTAGTGCCTATGGGTCGATTCATTTCTTACCTTAAGGCCAGAAAGATGATCTCTAAAGGTTATCTCTATCATCTAGTTCGGGTTAAGGATTCTAGTTTCGAAACTCTAACTCTTGAGTCAGTCCCTGTAGTCAATGAGTTTCCAGAAGTGTTTCGAGATGATCTTCCCAGATTTCTCCCGAAAGGGAAATTGACTTTGGAATTGATCTCCTTCCAGATACCCAGCCTATCTCTATTCCTCCTTACAAAATGGCTCCAGCTGAGCTTAAGGAATTGAAAGAATAGTTGAAAGACCTTCTAGATAAGGGTTTCATCAGACCTAGTATTTCGCCATAGTGTGCATAAGTGTTGTTCGTAAAGAAGAAAGATGGTTCTCTCAAAATGTGTAACGACCCGTTTGGTCGTTTTGAGTACTAGAGCTTTTTATTTCATAAAATACTTTCCGATAGATTTTAAATGCGTACTTTGGACTATTTGTAACTACAATTATGAATTTAGTGGGGTAGTTTTAATAATTATTTTAGTTGGTGGTGAAAGGAGATATATTAAAATTAATAGTGGACCACTTTTACCACTTTTATAATTGGTCATATAATAACTAGGGTGATGAATAATCTGTAAAAACAAATTGAGAAGAGGGTTTATTCGTGTGAAAGCTACGCAGAGCAGCAGCCGAGCTTCTCAGGTTTGGTTCTACGAATTGTTCTATTTCTGGTGTTAAAATTTACATCAATAGTAATGTGGAGATGAATTGTCGTTAGACTGTAAGGGAAATTTGTGGGTATTGATTATTGACGCCTTTGGGTTGAAAACTTTGGTGGAAACCTTGTTTGTTTAATCTACGTGGAACCTGCAGTCATTGGAAAAATTCCAAGTGATCAACTTCAAGATAATGATGGGAATTGTTAAGGGGTAAGGAAATTACTGTGCTAAATTTATATATGTGCATATGGTGTTATAGGAATTGGTTTTATGGACCGGCAAATTGGGTTTTTGAATGTAAGTGGGGGTGGTAATTATTTAATTGCACGGATAGTTGTTAGTGGATTAAAGAAATCACGAAGCGGAAGGTGTAGCGATAATATATGCATGCATTTGATCCACTCATTGGTTGAGATTTTGGATAAAAAGGTAACGAAGGTAATAATTAAACCATGATGAGATATGATTGGTTAATGGCAATAGGATACTTGGAAAATATAGAATCCATATATGTGGGAGGTTACATTAAACATGCAGCCATCATCCTTATACAGTAATGCTACGGTCAATTGTAATATGTGGGTTTGGTCCTTATCTTCTTAAAATTATCATGTTGTGATTTAAGTTTTAATGAATTGAGATAGGTAATTAAATATTAGGTACATTATATTATTTAAATTCCATTAAAGATATGCTAATGGGAGAAATTAAGACTTATTCATAGGTTTGAACTTTAGGAAATTGATTATAGAAATTAGGTGAGTTTTTGGGTTTAGGCTAGACATAAAATAATATGAGTGTTTATGGACTCGCTAACTTACAAATTATGCATAAATATATTTGATAGATTGGAAAGGTTCAGAGGCATTGAGGAAGGGAAAAGCATTGGAGAAGTAGTTTGCTTGACTTCGGTTCTTCGGTGGAGGTAGGTTATGGTTTGTTCTATTTGATAGATAAACTCTTAATAGCGATTGATATGCATTGACTGATATTGTGAAGTTCTCTATGTACTTAACTGTGTGATTGTGTGGTTGTGATTGGTCTAAAATCCTGAGACCGTGAGATTTATAATCTGAACACCTCTCTATTGAAGTTATGTCTTGAATAAAGAAGGCTTGATGTAATATTATTAATGAACGGAAAAGTAGTGATAATAAATGATAAATTAATAATATTATTGGATCGGAGTGTCACGTTCCGACACGGTATTTTTGGATCGGAGTGTCACGTTCCGACACGGTATTTTTGGATCGGAGTGTCACGTTCCGACACGGTATAATTGGATCGGAGTGTCACGTTCCGACACGGTAACCTTAAAGGAAAAAGATATTGAATTAACTTAATGTACTCAATCTCAATGAACGCATTTCCCAAACGAGTGTGATGTAGAGGCATGAGTCCTCGTGTGTGTGCTTGATATTGTGATTGATTACGTACTTGCTTCAACTGTTACTTGTTCATGTTGTGGTTTCTTATCACCTGCTAAGTGCTATAGTTGACTTTATACTATTACTCATTGTATATTAGTTTCTATTTTGGGTTGGCCGATGATACCTATTCAGTACGTGTTCCTGGTACTGACTCCTACTTGTGTTTTCTGCGTTTTTCTTTTGTGGAGTGCAGCAAGTGTACCATCGACTTCGACTCGCCCTCAGCTCTAGCCAGTCTCCCGCACATCAGATTTTAGGGTGAGCTATTCCTTCTAGCTCGTGCTGGATTCTCTCAGTTATGGTGTGATGTCCTTGATTTTCGGACATGGACCAACGTATTTACTTATTTTGGGGTCTCTAATACTTTTAGACTTGATATGTTAAGAACAGATGTCCTTGATGTGATGACTTTCAGATTTTGGGGATAATATGTAATAGACTTTAGAGGTTTATTTGATTGGTTACTTTAATAAGTTTTGGAGCTTCCGCGTTATTGTTGTTAGTCGTAGTTAAAATATTGGTATATGTGGGGGTTTAGATTCCTTGGTCCGCCCACTTAGGAGGTTAAGTGTGGGTGCCACTCATGACTCAATTTGGGTCGTGACAAACTTGGTATCAGAGCTTTAGGTTCGATGATCTCATCACACAAGGACAGGTCTAGTAGAGTCTTGCGGAACGGTACGGGGACGCCTTTACTTTTCTTCAAGAGGCTATAGGACTTTAGGAAAACTCACATTTTTCTTTCTTTCTGCTATTACTTGAATCCAATTGGTATCTGGTTGATACAAATTGGTATCTGACCTTCTTCACTCTATCTCGCAGATGGTCAGAACTAGAGCAACAGGTGTGACAACACCAACACCGGCAAGACAGGGTACGCCTGAGCCAACCGTTGGGGATGCAGCTCGAAGGGGAGCAGTGGCAAGAGGCCGTGGTAGAGGTCGCGGGAGAAGGCCCACTAGAGGCAGAGGACAAACACCTGGTCCAGCTAGGGATAGAGTGGTGACTCATCCACCGACTGACGAGGTAGTGAGAGAGAGTGACGAAGGGGAAGATGAGCAGATTCAAGAGAAGGAAGTACCACTCCAGCCTACTCCAGAGATGATTAATCAGGTTCTCACTTATCTTAGCGGGTTATCTGATCAGGGACAGGCACCCCCAGTATTTTCTTCACTAGCACCTCAAGTTCAGGGAGTACAACATGCAGTCGATGTGGCTCCTCGCATGGATGCGTCCTTGGAAATAGGCACGTTTCCCCGATTGACTACAGGGCCTGTAATGACTAGTGATCAACATGTTTTTTTTTTTTTTTTAAGTTCATAAAGTTAAATTCTTCGTGGGTACTGATTATAAAGATGCTTATGCTTTCATAGTTGATTGTTTTGAGTTGCTTCATAAAATGAGTATAGTGGAGAGGCTTAGTGTTGAGTTTGTGACATTCTAGTTTCGAGGAGATGCAAAATGTGGTGATAGTATCATGTTGAGTGCCGATTAGTAAAGACACTACCTATGACTTAAGGTAGCATTGTCTAGCTTCTTCATCCAATTATACACCCAAACTTTGAGCGATAGGAGGAGATATGGTTTTTTGAATATAGAGAAACGGAAGATATGTGTTGCAGCCTGTGAGGTCAAATTTTGTACTTTATCTAGATATGTCACAATATGCAAGTAATTTCGTAAGGGACAACTAGAAAATGAACATCATTACATTATAAAATACAGTTAGTAAAGTTTTCATAACATGTATGGCCTTGTTTAGCGAGTGATGATATTAGGTTGCGCCGATTGAGGTTAGGATCTTTACTACGATTTTATAGATTGAGTGTATACCAAAGATGGTCATGATACGACTATTAGAATAGTACTGATGCTTACTTGATTAGAGTTATGAAGTGTGTTACTTTTGTTATCGACATGATCTAAGAAAGAATGCAAATTGTTTGGGCAAAAGACAAAACAAATTTGGTAATGTTTTGCAGCTATTCCATGGGTAAAAATGTGTGGTCTATTTGGGTACGATCTTCTCGATAAGTATGATGTGTTCTAGTGATGGATCTAACAGACTTTCACGATGTGGTTCTAGTGTTATATGGAAATGAATACATTGATTGTCAAGTGAAAATACTAACTACTAAAAGAGTTATCAGTTGTATGATATGTTCAGATAATGAGATTCAGTGTTACATTCCCATTTGAGAAACCAACTAGTTTGTTACTACGGATGCTTGGGTTAAGCATTGTTTTAAGGAAGTTTTTAGTGGTGGATCTTTGGTACGGTATTAATGCATTAGGTAGTGAAGTCTATCTTGAGGGTCCTAGGATTAGTGATCTTATCTTAAGCTCTAAAGGAGTAGATTGATACCGGAATGACAAACTTATGGATAAAGAAAGTCGGTGAGTATACTTGGGTGACTGAAATTGAAGATGTTAGTAAGAAAGTGTGCATAAAATTTGGGTTAGCCCTTTGGATTTGATTGATATAACTAGGTTGATGTGTCATGTCAATGAAAAGGTTGACTTCGTGGTGATGACAAGGGCTTACTGAGCAGAATGGTAATACGAGTTAGTGATAGATTGGGATTGAGATGCAAATATAGAATACATATTGTTGGTTAAATAAAATTTGTATGGTAATAATGACTTGTGAGTATCTAAGATTGCATTTTCTACTATTTAGTGAGTAATGTGGTTGTATGGAAAATTTTGAGAGATGTTGGGGCACCGCTCGAATAAAATTTAAAGGAGCTAGAGTCATAATGAAAATGAAATAAAATTAGTAGGATGAGTATAGCCTTCGGAAAGAGGCGAGAGTAAGAATATTTTCTCCGGCTGCAAGGACTTAAAAGGTATCTTCAATGGGATTGAGAATTGGGTTCAAAGATGTGTAATTTCATCTGATTTGCTCTTTTATGGTAATAGTGTCACAGGTTCATCAGAATGGTTAAAACCTATTGGATAAACTTAAGAAATTAGTGTACAGACTTTTAGCTCGAGTGTAATGATAAGTTCTGTTGTAGCATTGAATTTAGTAATGAGTATGGTTGGACTTATAGTGAAGGATATGTTAAGGTCGATGGATAGGCGATCAATGAAAAGCTAAGATACAGAAATTCATAGAAGTCTTCAAAGTATAAGCAAATATAGATAGATAAGGGCATTGGGTTGCACAGTTGGATTTACAATTCAAATTTTTCATTATAAGTCCGCATTTCTGGTGATATGTTTTGTTAAGGTATGAATTGGTAAGATAAGAAATGATTGATTGCATCGGTATTGAGCATGTGAAAAAAAAAAAAAAACTTATGCATGTTTTGGACCATAAAGTTTGTTACTTTTGATTGTTAAAGGATCTAAGAAAGGGTTTCCCTCAGAGTTTTGATTTAGAGTGTGAAGTAAAACGTCAGGGGTTGTTGGTAAAAGGATAAGATCGGTAAGTGAGCTAGAGAACAAGAGTCTGATATATTGAAGGGTTGAGATATTTAGAATTTTGCACCATGGGAAGAATTTGAGAAAAGTGAAGGAATAAGACCTCTCGTATAAACCCTTGGGGTGTAGTTGAAGGTTGTATTGATTTTTACCTATGGGTTTAGATATGATTGTGAGATGTGAACTGGTTCGGTACAGATTTACTAGGAGTTTATCATCGACTTTTATAAAGATTGAGTTTTGATTTGGGTGACAAATAGTGAGGTATGGAAAATTTAGAGTTTTGCGTGGGGTTAGATTGCTCAAATTATGATAGATGACTTAAGAATGATGTAAAGATGAGATATAATTCTACATGGTTATTAAGAATTTAGAGTTGGATTAATACTACTCCATTGACGGGACTACATAGAGTGTTATGTTGTATTACATAGACATTTGATGGTGAATAGAGGTTATGAGTTTATAGTATACAAAATAATTTGAGTGACCAAGAATTTCCCTAAGTGTTGGCAATCAGTATGTGACGGTTTAGAATGGTAGCTAAAGCATGGTATGTGGAAGTGGTGTGAAGTTGACTTTGGGTGTGATTTAATAGTTTATCTCGATGAAAGGTACTATCAAATTTGAAATTAGTGCTATTAGACTTGCTTAAGACTCGTATTTGTCATGAAATGCTTAAATAGAAAGAGAGATAGCCATAGTTTGAACATGTATTTGATAAGAATACTTTGATACTAATGATGGTTAGGGAGTAATGTAGATGATCAATGTGGTCATGATGTTTTGTTAGTATTAAGAGTGTTGACTTCAGTGGATGTGGGGTTCGATAAACCAAGTATGTGTGCAATTATAATAAGGACTAAATTGGTGATTATGGGTAGCAAGAAAATCAAAGAGATAGAGTCAAATGAATGAAAATGTTTGATATGGGCACAATGGAAGGAGTATCTAGAGTTATTCGACCTTTGTTATGTACATTCTTGTGTGACCACCTACTTCATTCTGGGCGTGGGTTAGAGTATGATTCATTTTCTACGTTCGTGTGTGTTTTTGCTTCTATGGGTGAGTCCCTAGTAGTGGATCGAGTGTACCGATTTTGTGATTGTCCTCCTGGTAGGGTGGCATCCTTAGTTAGACTTGTCCATTCCAGTTATGGAAGATTTGGTGTTGTTTGGGATAGTTGAAGTATACTAGTGATTCTACTCACACAACCCTGCTTATGAGAATTTAGAAGAGCTTCCATGAAAATTTACAATTGTTCGATAGACTTAAGAGTTATCTCATCATCGGTATCCTGTTTTGGCTATGTGTGATTGAATGTGAGGACAATTGGGCCTAGTTTTGTCATTCTTAAGGTTTGTCTATAATAGCTACTAATCTAGCATTTCGACAGTGTTGGTAGAGATTCTACATCCTTGGGTGTATCACTCAATGGTGGGTACTTGATCATTTCCATCTTTGGATCAAATGAGTTTGATTCTCCTTGATGATTACTTGATGTCTAAAGATCATATTTTTATAGCTTAAGCTCGAGGAAATTTTATGTTGTGAGGCTGTAATCTTGATAAGATCTATGATGGTTTATGCATTATGAGTGTGTGGTGGTTGGTTCAGGTTCACTTCTCATTGTAATCAATATTGATTAAGGATTTTATCATGGTTATGTTAGAAAAGGATTTGTCCCGATAATTGTGTCAAAGTCTTTGAAAACATGTTGCAGACGAGTGAGTGTAAGATTAACTTTGGTGGTTATTGGGAATAGTTTTGTTATTAGTTGAGTTCACATACAACAATAGTTATCATTCGAGTATTGAAATGACCCCATTTGAGGCACTATGAGGGAGGAGGTATAGATCTCCAAATTGGTTGGTTTGATGGTTTTTGAGATGAAAGCTTGGGTACTAATATTTTGAAGAATCGTTGAGACATGTACCCTTCCTTACCCTTGCCGTCTTTTGATCGCTCGAGGACGAACGATGGGTAAATTGGTATCTAATGTAACGACCCGTTTGGTCGTTTTGAGTACTAGAGCTTTTTATTTCATAAAATACTTTCCGATAGATTTTAAATGCGTACTTTGGACTATTTGTAACTACAATTATGAATTTAGTGGGGTAGTTTTAATAATTATTTTAGTTGGTGGTGAAAGGAGATATATTAAAATTAATAGTGGACCACTTTTACCACTTTTATAATTGGTCATATAATAACTAGGGTGATGAATAATCTGTAAAAACAAATTGAGAAGAGGGTTTATTCGTGTGAAAGCTACGCAGAGCAGCAGCCGAGCTTCTCAGGTTTGGTTCTACGAATTGTTCTATTTCTGGTGTTAAAATTTACATCAATAGTAATGTGGAGATGAATTGTCGTTAGACTGTAAGGGAAATTTGTGGGTATTGATTATTGACGCCTTTGGGTTGAAAACTTTGGTGGAAACCTTGTTTGTTTAATCTACGTGGAACCTGCAGTCATTGGAAAAATTCCAAGTGATCAACTTCAAGATAATGATGGGAATTGTTAAGGGGTAAGGAAATTACTGTGCTAAATTTATATATGTGCATATGGTGTTATAGGAATTGGTTTTATGGACCGGCAAATTGGGTTTTTGAATGTAAGTGGGGGTGGTAATTATTTAATTGCACGGATAGTTGTTAGTGGATTAAAGAAATCACGAAGCGGAAGGTGTAGCGATAATATATGCATGCATTTGATCCACTCATTGGTTGAGATTTTGGATAAAAAGGTAACGAAGGTAATAATTAAACCATGATGAGATATGATTGGTTAATGGCAATAGGATACTTGGAAAAATATAGAATCCATATATGTGGGAGGTTACATTAAACATGCAGCCATCATCCTTATACAGTAATGCTACGGTCAATTGTAATATGTGGGTTTGGTCCTTATCTTCTTAAAATTATCATGTTGTGATTTAAGTTTTAATGAATTGAGATAGGTAATTAAATATTAGGTACATTATATTATTTAAATTCCATTAAAGATATGCTAATGGGAGAAATTAAGACTTATTCATAGGTTTGAACTTTAGGAAATTGATTATAGAAATTAGGTGAGTTTTTGGGTTTAGGCTAGACATAAAATAATATGAGTGTTTATGGACTCGCTAACTTACAAATTATGCATAAATATATTTGATAGATTGGAAAGGTTCAGAGGCATTGAGGAAGGGAAAAGCATTGGAGAAGTAGTTTGCTTGACTTCGGTTCTTCGGTGGAGGTAGGTTATGGTTTGTTCTATTTGATAGATAAACTCTTAATAGCGATTGATATGCATTGACTGATATTGTGAAGTTCTCTATGTACTTAACTGTGTGATTGTGTGGTTGTGATTGGTCTAAAATCCTGAGACCGTGAGATTTATAATCTGAACACCTCTCTATTGAAGTTATGCCTTGAATAAAGAAGGCTTGATGTAATATTATTAATGAACGGAAAAGTAGTGATAATAAATGATAAATTAATAATATTATTGGATCGGAGTGTCACGTTCCGACACGGTATTTTTGGATCGGAGTGTCACGTTCCGACACGGTATTTTTGGATCGGAGTGTCACGTTCCGACACGGTATAATTGGATCGGAGTGTCACGTTCCGACACGGTAACCTTAAAGGAAAAAGATATTGAATTAACTTAATGTACTCAATCTCAATGAACGCATTTCCCAAACGAGTGTGATGTAGAGGCATGAGTCCTCGTGTGTGTGCTTGATATTGTGATTGATTACGTACTTGCTTCAACTGTTACTTGTTCATGTTGTGGTTTCTTATCACCTGCTAAGTGCTATAGTTGACTTTATACTATTACTCATTGTATATTAGTTTCTATTTTGGGTTGGCCGATGATACCTATTCAGTACGTGTTCCTGGTACTGACTCCTACTTGTGTTTTCTGCGTTTTTCTTTTGTGGAGTGCAGCAAGTGTACCATCGACTTCGACTCGCCCTCAGCTCTAGCCAGTCTCCCGCACATCAGATTTTAGGGTGAGCTATTCCTTCTAGCTCGTGCTGGATTCTCTCAGTTATGGTGTGATGTCCTTGATTTTCGGACATGGACCAACGTATTTACTTATTTTGGGGTCTCTAATACTTTTAGACTTGATATGTTAAGAACAGATGTCCTTGATGTGATGACTTTCAGATTTTGGGGATAATATGTAATAGACTTTAGAGGTTTATTTGATTGGTTACTTTAATAAGTTTTGGAGCTTCCGCGTTATTGTTGTTAGTCGTAGTTAAAATATTGGTATATGTGGGGGTTTAGATTCCTTGGTCCGCCCACTTAGGAGGTTAAGTGTGGGTGCCACTCATGACTCAATTTGGGTCGTGACAAACTTGGTATCAGAGCTTTAGGTTCGATGATCTCATCACACAAGGACAGGTCTAGTAGAGTCTTGCGGAACGGTACGGGGACGCCTTTACTTTTCTTCAAGAGGCTATAGGACTTTAGGAAAACTCACATTTTTCTTTCTTTCTGCTATTACTTGAATCCAATTGGTATCTGGTTGATACAAATTGGTATCTGACCTTCTTCACTCTATCTCGCAGATGGTCAGAACTAGAGCAACAGGTGTGACAACACCAACACCGGCAAGACAGGGTACGCCTGAGCCAACCGTTGGGGATGCAGCTCGAAGGGGAGCAGTGGCAAGAGGCCGTGGTAGAGGTCGCGGGAGAAGGCCCACTAGAGGCAGAGGACAAACACCTGGTCCAGCTAGGGATAGAGTGGTGACTCATCCACCGACTGACGAGGTAGTGAGAGAGAGTGACGAAGGGGAAGATGAGCAGATTCAAGAGAAGGAAGTACCACTCCAGCCTACTCCAGAGATGATTAATCAGGTTCTCACTTATCTTAGCGGGTTATCTGATCAGGGACAGGCACCCCCAGTATTTTCTTCACTAGCACCTCAAGTTCAGGGAGTACAACATGCAGTCGATGTGGCTCCTCGCATGGATGCGTCCTTGGAAATAGGCACGTTTCCCCGATTGACTACAGGGCCTGTAATGACTAGTGATCAACATGTTTTTTTTTTTTTTTTTAAGTTCATAAAGTTAAATTCTTCGTGGGTACTGATTATAAAGATGCTTATGCTTTCATAGTTGATTGTTTTGAGTTGCTTCATAAAATGAGTATAGTGGAGAGGCTTAGTGTTGAGTTTGTGACATTCTAGTTTCGAGGAGATGCAAAATGTGGTGATAGTATCATGTTGAGTGCCGATTAGTAAAGACACTACCTATGACTTAAGGTAGCATTGTCTAGCTTCTTCATCCAATTATACACCCAAACTTTGAGCGATAGGAGGAGATATGGTTTTTTGAATATAGAGAAACGGAAGATATGTGTTGCAGCCTGTGAGGTCAAATTTTGTACTTTATCTAGATATGTCACAATATGCAAGTAATTTCGTAAGGGACAACTAGAAAATGAACATCATTACATTATAAAATACAGTTAGTAAAGTTTTCATAACATGTATGGCCTTGTTTAGCGAGTGATGATATTAGGTTGCGCCGATTGAGGTTAGGATCTTTACTACGATTTTATAGATTGAGTGTATACCAAAGATGGTCATGATACGACTATTAGAATAGTACTGATGCTTACTTGATTAGAGTTATGAAGTGTGTTACTTTTGTTATCGACATGATCTAAGAAAGAATGCAAATTGTTTGGGCAAAAGACAAAACAAATTTGGTAATGTTTTGCAGCTATTCCATGGGTAAAAATGTGTGGTCTATTTGGGTACGATCTTCTCGATAAGTATGATGTGTTCTAGTGATGGATCTAACAGACTTTCACGATGTGGTTCTAGTGTTATATGGAAATGAATACATTGATTGTCAAGTGAAAATACTAACTACTAAAAGAGTTATCAGTTGTATGATATGTTCAGATAATGAGATTCAGTGTTACATTCCCATTTGAGAAACCAACTAGTTTGTTACTACGGATGCTTGGGTTAAGCATTGTTTTAAGGAAGTTTTTAGTGGTGGATCTTTGGTACGGTATTAATGCATTAGGTAGTGAAGTCTATCTTGAGGGTCCTAGGATTAGTGATCTTATCTTAAGCTCTAAAGGAGTAGATTGATACCGGAATGACAAACTTATGGATAAAGAAAGTCGGTGAGTATACTTGGGTGACTGAAATTGAAGATGTTAGTAAGAAAGTGTGCATAAAATTTGGGTTAGCCCTTTGGATTTGATTGATATAACTAGGTTGATGTGTCATGTCAATGAAAAGGTTGACTTCGTGGTGATGACAAGGGCTTACTGAGCAGAATGGTAATACGAGTTAGTGATAGATTGGGATTGAGATGCAAATATAGAATACATATTGTTGGTTAAATAAAATTTGTATGGTAATAATGACTTGTGAGTATCTAAGATTGCATTTTCTACTATTTAGTGAGTAATGTGGTTGTATGGAAAATTTTGAGAGATGTTGGGGCACCGCTCGAATAAAATTTAAAGGAGCTAGAGTCATAATGAAAATGAAATAAAATTAGTAGGATGAGTATAGCCTTCGGAAAGAGGCGAGAGTAAGAATATTTTCTCCGGCTGCAAGGACTTAAAAGGTATCTTCAATGGGATTGAGAATTGGGTTCAAAGATGTGTAATTTCATCTGATTTGCTCTTTTATGGTAATAGTGTCACAGGTTCATCAGAATGGTTAAAACCTATTGGATAAACTTAAGAAATTAGTGTACAGACTTTTAGCTCGAGTGTAATGATAAGTTCTGTTGTAGCATTGAATTTAGTAATGAGTATGGTTGGACTTATAGTGAAGGATATGTTAAGGTCGATGGATAGGCGATCAATGAAAAGCTAAGATACAGAAATTCATAGAAGTCTTCAAAGTATAAGCAAATATAGATAGATAAGGGCATTGGG
This sequence comes from Solanum verrucosum, assembly GCF_900185275.1. Classification (NCBI taxonomy): domain Eukaryota; kingdom Viridiplantae; phylum Streptophyta; class Magnoliopsida; order Solanales; family Solanaceae; genus Solanum; species Solanum verrucosum. Next base: position 977,161 of record NW_026020705.1, read on the forward strand.
TTGCACAGTTGGATTTACAATTCAAATTTTTCATTATAAGTCCGCATTTCTGGTGATATGTTTTGTTAAGGTATGAATTGGTAAGATAAGAAATGATTGATTGCATCGGTATTGAGCATGTGAAAAAAAAAAAAAAACTTATGCATGTTTTGGACCATAAAGTTTGTTACTTTTGATTGTTAAAGGATCTAAGAAAGGGTTTCCCTCAGAGTTTTGATTTAGAGTGTGAAGTAAAACGTCAGGGGTTGTTGGTAAAAGGATAAGATCGGTAAGTGAGCTAGAGAAACAAGAGTCTGATATATTGAAGGGTTGAGATATTTAGAATTTTGCACCATGGGAAGAATTTGAGAAAAGTGAAGGAATAAGACCTCTCGTATAAACCCTTGGGGTGTAGTTGAAGGTTGTATTGATTTTTACCTATGGGTTTAGATATGATTGTGAGATGTGAACTGGTTCGGTACAGATTTACTAGGAGTTTATCATCGACTTTTATAAAGATTGAGTTTTGATTTGGGTGACAAATAGTGAGGTATGGAAAATTTAGAGTTTTGCGTGGGGTTAGATTGCTCAAATTATGATAGATGACTTAAGAATGATGTAAAGATGAGATATAATTCTACATGGTTATTAAGAATTTAGAGTTGGATTAATACTACTCCATTGACGGGACTACATAGAGTGTTATGTTGTATTACATAGACATTTGATGGTGAATAGAGGTTATGAGTTTATAGTATACAAAATAATTTGAGTGACCAAGAATTTCCCTAAGTGTTGGCAATCAGTATGTGACGGTTTAGAATGGTAGCTAAAGCATGGTATGTGGAAGTGGTGTGAAGTTGACTTTGGGTGTGATTTAATAGTTTATCTCGATGAAAGGTACTATCAAATTTGAAATTAGTGCTATTAGACTTGCTTAAGACTCGTATTTGTCATGAAATGCTTAAATAGAAAGAGAGATAGCCATAGTTTGAACATGTATTTGATAAGAATACTTTGATACTAATGATGGTTAGGGAGTAATGTAGATGATCAATGTGGTCATGATGTTTTGTTAGTATTAAGAGTGTTGACTTCAGTGGATGTGGGGTTCGATAAACCAAGTATGTGTGCAATTATAATAAGGACTAAATTGGTGATTATGGGTAGCAAGAAAATCAAAGAGATAGAGTCAAATGAATGAAAATGTTTGATATGGGCACAATGGAAGGAGTATCTAGAGTTATTCGACCTTTGTTATGTACATTCTTGTGTGACCACCTACTTCATTCTGGGCGTGGGTTAGAGTATGATTCATTTTCTACGTTCGTGTGTGTTTTTGCTTCTATGGGTGAGTCCCTAGTAGTGGATCGAGTGTACCGATTTTGTGATTGTCCTCCTGGTAGGGTGGCATCCTTAGTTAGACTTGTCCATTCCAGTTATGGAAGATTTGGTGTTGTTTGGGATAGTTGAAGTATACTAGTGATTCTACTCACACAACCCTGCTTATGAGAATTTAGAAGAGCTTCCATGAAAATTTACAATTGTTCGATAGACTTAAGAGTTATCTCATCATCGGTATCCTGTTTTGGCTATGTGTGATTGAATGTGAGGACAATTGGGCCTAGTTTTGTCATTCTTAAGGTTTGTCTATAATAGCTACTAATCTAGCATTTCGACAGTGTTGGTAGAGATTCTACATCCTTGGGTGTATCACTCAATGGTGGGTACTTGATCATTTCCATCTTTGGATCAAATGAGTTTGATTCTCCTTGATGATTACTTGATGTCTAAAGATCATATTTTTATAGCTTAAGCTCGAGGAAATTTTATGTTGTGAGGCTGTAATCTTGATAAGATCTATGATGGTTTATGCATTATGAGTGTGTGGTGGTTGGTTCAGGTTCACTTCTCATTGTAATCAATATTGATTAAGGATTTTATCATGGTTATGTTAGAAAAGGATTTGTCCCGATAATTGTGTCAAAGTCTTTGAAAACATGTTGCAGACGAGTGAGTGTAAGATTAACTTTGGTGGTTATTGGGAATAGTTTTGTTATTAGTTGAGTTCACATACAACAATAGTTATCATTCGAGTATTGAAATGACCCCATTTGAGGCACTATGAGGGAGGAGGTATAGATCTCCAAATTGGTTGGTTTGATGGTTTTGAGATGAAAGCTTGGGTACTAATATTTTGAAGAATCGTTGAGACATGTACCCTTCCTTACCCTTGCCGTCTTTTGATCGCTCGAGGACGAACGATGGGTAAATTGGTATCTAATGTAACGACCCGTTTGGTCGTTTTGAGTACTAGAGCTTTTTATTTCATAAAATACTTTCCGATAGATTTTAAATGCGTACTTTGGACTATTTGTAACTACAATTATGAATTTAGTGGGGTAGTTTTAATAATTATTTTAGTTGGTGGTGAAAGGAGATATATTAAAATTAATAGTGGACCACTTTTACCACTTTTATAATTGGTCATATAATAACTAGGGTGATGAATAATCTGTAAAAACAAATTGAGAAGAGGGTTTATTCGTGTGAAAGCTACGCAGAGTAGCAGCCGAGCTTCTCAGGTTTGGTTCTACGAATTGTTCTATTTCTGGTGTTAAAATTTACATCAATAGTAATGTGGAGATGAATTGTCGTTAGACTGTAAGGGAAATTTGTGGGTATTGATTATTGACGCCTTTGGGTTGAAAACTTTGGTGGAAACCTTGTTTGTTTAATCTACGTGGAACCTGCAGTCATTGGAAAAATTCCAAGTGATCAACTTCAAGATAATGATGGGAATTGTTAAGGGGTAAGGAAATTACTGTGCTAAATTTATATATGTGCATATGGTGTTATAGGAATTGGTTTTATGGACCGGCAAATTGGGTTTTTGAATGTAAGTGGGGGTGGTAATTATTTAATTGCACGGATAGTTGTTAGTGGATTAAAGAAATCACGAAGCGGAAGGTGTAGCGATAATATATGCATGCATTTGATCCACTCATTGGTTGAGATTTTGGATAAAAAGGTAACGAAGGTAATAATTAAACCATGATGAGATATGATTGGTTAATGGCAATAGGATACTTGGAAAAATATAGAATCCATATATGTGGGAGGTTACATTAAACATGCAGCCATCATCCTTATACAGTAATGCTACGGTCAATTGTAATATGTGGGTTTGGTCCTTATCTTCTTAAAATTATCATGTTGTGATTTAAGTTTTAATGAATTGAGATAGGTAATTAAATATTAGGTACATTATATTATTTAAATTCCATTAAAGATATGCTAATGGGAGAAATTAAGACTTATTCATAGGTTTGAACTTTAGGAAATTGATTATAGAAATTAGGTGAGTTTTTGGGTTTAGGCTAGACATAAAATAATATGAGTGTTTATGGACTCGCTAACTTACAAATTATGCATAAATATATTTGATAGATTGGAAAGGTTCAGAGGCATTGAGGAAGGGAAAAGCATTGGAGAAGTAGTTTGCTTGACTTCGGTTCTTCGGTGGAGGTAGGTTATGGTTTGTTCTATTTGATAGATAAACTCTTAATAGCGATTGATATGCATTGACTGATATTGTGAAGTTCTCTATGTACTTAACTGTGTGATTGTGTGGTTGTGATTGGTCTAAAATCCTGAGACCGTGAGATTTATAATCTGAACACCTCTCTATTGAAGTTATGCCTTGAATAAAGAAGGCTTGATGTAATATTATTAATGAACGGAAAAGTAGTGATAATAAATGATAAATTAATAATATTATTGGATCGGAGTGTCACGTTCCGACACGGTATTTTTGGATCGGAGTGTCACGTTCCGACACGGTATTTTTGGATCGGAGTGTCACGTTCCGACACGGTATAATTGGATCGGAGTGTCACGTTCCGACACGGTAACCTTAAAGGAAAAAGATATTAAATTAACTTAATGTACTCAATCTCAATGAACGCATTTCCCAAACGAGTGTGATGTAGAGGCATGAGTCCTCGTGTGTGTGCTTGATATTGTGATTGATTACGTACTTGCTTCAACTGTTACTTGTTCATGTTGTGGTTTCTTATCACCTGCTAAGTGCTATAGTTGACTTTATACTATTACTCATTGTATATTAGTTTCTATTTTGGGTTGGCCGATGATACCTACTCAGTACGTGTTCCTGGTACTGACTCCTACTTGTGTTTTCTGCGTTTTTCTTTTGTGGAGTGCAGCAAGTGTACCATCGACTTCGACTCGCCCTCAGCTCTAGCCAGTCTCCCGCACATCAGATTTTAGGGTGAGCTATTCCTTCTAGCTCGTGCTGGATTCTCTCAGTTATGGTGTGATGTCCTTGATTTTCGGACATGGACCAACGTATTTACTTATTTTGGGGTCTCTAATACTTTTAGACTTGATATGTTAAGAACAGATGTCCTTGATGTGATGACTTTCAGATTTTGGGGATAATATGTAATAGACTTTAGAGGTTTATTTGATTGGTTACTTTAATAAGTTTTGGAGCTTCCGCGTTATTGTTGTTAGTCGTAGTTAAAATATTGGTATATGTGGGGGTTTAGATTCCTTGGTCCGCCTACTTAGGAGGTTAAGTGTGGGTGCCACTCATGACTCAATTTGGGTCGTGACAAAATGTGCATTGACTATAGGCAGTTGAACAAGGTCACAATCAAGAATAACTATCCCATCCCCAAGATTGATGACTTGTTCACCAACTTTAGGGTGCTAGTCATTTCTCAAAGATAGACCTCAGATCGGGTTATCATCATCTTAAAGTTAGAGATAGTGACATTCCGAAGACAGCCTTCAGAACTCGGTATGGTCATTATAAATTTGTAGTCATGTCATTTGGACTAACCAATGCTCCTGCAACTTTCATGGATTTGATGAACAGAGTGTTCAAGCAGTACTTGGACTTGTTCGTTATCGTCTTTATTGATGATATCCTTATTTACTCTAGGAATGAGGAAGAACATGCGAGTCATTTGAGAGTTGTTTTGCAAACTCTCAAAGATCGCCAGTTATTTACAAAATTTAACAAGTGCTAGTTTTGGTTACAATCAGTTGCCTTCCTTGGGCATATTGTGTCTAGTGAAGGAATTCGAGTAGATTCCTAGAAAATAGAAGCAAAAAAACAATGGCCCAGACCTACCTCTGCTACAGATATCAGAAGTTTCTTGGGTCTAGTGGGCTATTACAGACGGTTCGTGGAAGGATTTTCATCCATAGCCTCACCATTGACTAGGTTGACCCAGAAGATGGTCAAGTTTCGATGGTCAGATGATTGTGAGAAAAACTTCACAGAATTGAAAACTAGGTTGACTACAGCTCCTGTCTTGACTCTACCAGAGGGTTCAGATGGTTATGTGATCTATTGTGATGCATCTAGGGTCGGCATAGGTTGTGTGTTGATGCGGTGAGGTAAGGCTATAGCTTATGCTTCTAGACAACTTAAGGTACATGAGAAGAATTATCCAACTCATGACCTCAAGCTTGCAGTAATGGTGTTTGCACTCAAGATTTGGAGACACTACTTGTATGGTGTTCATGTAGATGTGTTCACAGACCATAAGAGCCTCCAATATGTATTCACCTAGAAAGAGTTGAATCTTTGCCAGAGAAGGTGGCTTGAGTTCCTAAAAATTATGATATGAGTGTGCATTACCTTCCGGGTAAGGCGAATGTAGTAGCAAATGCTCTTAGCAGATTATCCATGGGTAGTGTAGCACATGTTGAGGAAGAAAGAAGAGATCTAGTAAAGGATGTTCACAGACTTGCTCGCCTAGGAATTCGTCTTATGAGCATATCAGATGGTGGTGTAACGGTTCAGAACGGGTCAGAATCTTCTTTGGTAGTGGAAGTTAAGGAAAAGCAAGACAGTGATCCAATATTACTTGAACTCAAGGATGCAGTCCATCAACAAAGAGTTGAGGTATTCTCCCAAGGGGAAGATGGTATGCTTTGCTATTAGGGTCGATTATGTGTTCCTAATATGGGCGAGTTGAGACAACATATTCTTGCAGAAGCCCATAATTCCAGATATTCTATTCATCCAGGTGCCACTAAGATGTACCGCGATCTGCGGGAAGTCTATTGTTGGAATGGTATGAAAAAAGATATAGCAGATTTTGTGGCCAAGTGCCCCAATTACCAGCAAGTCAAGGTAGAACATCAGAAACCAGGAGGCATGACTCAAGAGATTGACATTCCTACTTGGAGGTGGGAAAGTGATCAACATGGACTTCATCACAGGTTTACCTCGTACTCGCAGACAGCATGACTCCATTTGGGTGATTGTTGATAGGGTTACTAAGTCGTCTCGTTTTTTGGCGGTCAAGACTACAGATTTGGCGGAGAATTACGCCAAGCTTTACATTAATGAGATTGTGAGGTTGCATGGGGTTCCTTTGTCTATCATCTCAGATAGAGGTCCTCAGTTTACCTCTCATTTCTGGAAGTCATTTCAGAAAGGTCTTGGTACTCAGGTTAATCTTAGCACAACATTTCATCTGCAGACGGATGGTCAGGCAGAGCGTACCATTCAAACATTAGAGTACATGTTGAGAGCTTCTGTGATCGACTTCAAGGGTAGTTGGGATGATCACCTTCCACTTATTGAGTTCGCCTACAACAATAGTTACCATTCCAACATTCAGATGGCCCCTTATGAGGCATTGTATGGGCGTAGATGTAGCTCTCCAGTTGGTTGGTTTGAAGTAGGTGAAACAACCTTGATAGGACCAGATTCAGTCATTGATGCTATGGAGAAAGTGCAACTCATTAGAGATAGACTTAAGACTGCCCAGAGTCGCCAGAAGTCTTATGCAGATGTGAGAAGAAGGGAACTAGAGTTCCAAGTTGATAATTGGGTTTTCCTGTAGGTGTCACCTATGAAGGGGGTGATGATATTTGACAAGAAAGGGAATCTTAGTCCCAGATATATAGGCGATCTTGAAAAGGATTGGTAAAGTGGCTTATAAGTTAGAGTTGCTAGCAGATTTAGCAGCAGTGCATCCAGTCTTTCACATTTCACTTTTGAAGAAGTGTGTGGGTGATCCAGCATCCGTAGTGCCATTAGAGACTGTGGTTGTAAAAGATAGCCTTTCTTATGAGGATGTACTAGTTGAGATTCTTGATCGTCAAGTTAGAAGGTTGAGAAATAAAGAAGTTGCTTCAGTCAAGGTTTGGTGGAGGAGTCAGTCCGTAGAGGAAGCTACTTGGGAAGTAGAAACGGCCATGAATGCCAAGTATCCTCACCTCTTTCCTTCCGATTCCACTCCAGCTTGAGGTAAATAGTTCCTTTTCAGTTTTTCAGTCATTCATGCGCAAATTCAATCTTAGTATCATGTTCCACTAGTTTATACTTGCATTTTTAGCGTATTTGCATGTTCTTGGAACTCAGTTCAGTAAGAAATTCAGTTCTCAGTGTTTAGTGGTAGAGATTGCAGCCCTCGCCCTCCATTTCAGCTAGTTTAGTCTTCATTCGATGACGAATGGTCCCAAGGGGGAGATAATGTAACACCCCGTATTCGAAACAGACCAAAACTTCCAGATTTTCAGAAGTTGCAGGTGCCACCGATGGAAGCCAACTACGGACCGTCAGTCAGCTCCATTGATGGGACAGTCAACTTTCAGTGTGCAGTCGCGAACGACGGTCGACCAGTACGGACTATCAGTCGACTGACGGCATGTCAATTAGCTCCGTCATTGACTCCGACTTTCCGTCTTCAGTCGCGAACGACAGTCGACCAGTGACTCCGACAGCAGTTAAGTCGGGGGTCTTTTAGTCTTTTCCTATTTCGTTGGACCCCTAAGCTATGTCGTTTAGACCCTCAATTATGAGGATTTTGTCAGTTTAAGCCTAGAAACATAACTAGAACTTACCTAAGTCAAATCATTAATCAAAACTTAGAAAATTAGAAGCAAGAGAGGAGAAAAAGGTCAAGAACCCTAGTTCAAGAACGCAACAAGTTTTCTTCAGTTCCAGCCAAGAAATCAAAGGATTTCTCCGTGAAATTCATCACCAGGTATGTGGGATTTCACTAGTGGGTTCCTTTCACCCATTAGGTCCCTAAATTTCAGTCAGATTCTTGATTCCCTATTATTAACTAAACCTAGGGTTTCTAGAACTTCAACTAATTATCATGAATTAGTTATTTACATGTTCCAAATCAGATTATCATGGTATTACTTCATTTTTTGCATGAATTTCAGAACCCTAGCTATGTAGTTCCTTAGTTCTTGAATTACACATGTTAGGTCAGATATTTCAGTTATTCAGTTATACATGCCTCAGTTACTAATGCATCAATATCAATTTAATTGTTGCATTCTCAGTTTGCATGTTCAGTTTGAGCTATCCAGTAACTTATATAACTTCAGTATGTTAATCACTTAATCCATTGAGAGTAGCATAATACCGAGTTGGACTAGGGTTCAATGTACCCAAATAGTCCCAAAACTACTAGCCACGTAGGTGGTAAGTCCCCTCTGTGGGCATCATTTCAGTGATCACGCCAGCATGCCTCTATACCTCTGGCAGGGTATATTGGGTCCTTTCGATGGGGCGTATACATCAGACTCCACATTTAGCTCATGTGGTTTTATTATCGGTTATTAGTAGCTCCCACAGTTCAGTCAGATTCTATTGCATTGACCATTTATCAGTATATCCAGTTTTCAGCATGTTAAAAATTGGTCAATGCATTTAGTATCTATATTATGTTCAGATTATATCACTTATTTGCTTTGTTCAGTTATATGTTATTTCAGTTTTACTCTATCCTACATGCTCAGTACCTTTCAAGTACTGACGCATATGTGTGCTACATCTTCTCATGATGTAGGTTCAGGTTCTCAGCATCCAGGTCACACTTAGATCGGTTCCCGATCTCCAGTCTAGCAAAATCAGTGGTGAGTCCTCATTCTCCGAGGACAATAGTCACGAGTTTCTTTTCAGTATTTTTAGTCCTTTACTTTCAGTTTTACTAGACTTAGCTGGGGCCTGTCCCAGCATTTCTAGTCAGTTAGAGGCTATTTTCATACATAGTTAGATTCAGCTTATTATTGAGTTAATATCTTCTTTGTATTAAACTCATCAGTTTTCATTTATCTCAGTTATAGTATATGGGTATTCCCCATTCTTTTTTATTTATTTATGATTTAGCTTCCACATTAGTTTATTATCTTTAGTATGTTCATGATCATGTCAGCAGGGTTAGCTTGGGATCACTTGTGGTCCTAGGTCCCGTGTCCGCGTCTCGGGGGTAGTCTCAGGGCATGACAAGAAAGATAAAAGAAAACTGGGCAGGGGAGTACTTATAAGTGTATAGGACGAAAATATATGTATTTGTATTTGTATTTGTATTGGTATAAATAATTTTCTCTCGCTTTATACAAACACAAACGCAACTTATACATTTGTGTTTGTATAAAGTGAGAGATGCGAGTGAGATCTGGGAGAGTGACGAGCGAGATTCTCTGGGGAGAGAGGCGAACGAAAAGATATGTATATATTTACAGTTTTCTCTCGCTTTATATAAACACAAACACATTTTATACATTTGTGTTTGTATAAAGTGAGATAGGCGAGGGAGAGATTGCCCAGCGAGAAATCGAGAGTGGCAAGTAAGAAATTCAGAGAGAGATGTGAATGACAATTGTTTGCTACAAGTTACAATTAAATGAAACTGTTGTTATAGTATTTAATTTGAATTCATAGTTTGTTATTTTGTACAATTCTCTATATATATATATAAACTTGGAATTGTTGAATTGGGCAAACGACAAATTAGGATTAGTAGAAGAGAGTTTAAAAAGTGTAAAAACGTGAATAAGGTTGGAGAAATGTAGAGCGTGGCAATAATTAGGTGGAAGAGATACGATTTCTTCTACTCTCCCTTATCTTTTAAAATAAAATAAAATAAATTCTTTGGGTTTCATGGCTTGTGTAAGCTGCAGTCCTTCAAGAATGAGACTCCCTTTACTTCAAACTCATACACCCATTTCCAATTTCACTTGTTTAACTGTTTTCCCCTTTCAATCACTTGCAATATCTTTACCAAAATATAAGGTCAAGTCTGTTCATATTCCATCATGTTCAGTTTCTTCCATTTCATCTACTAATTTGGAAGAAGAAGAAGAAGATGATGATCCCACTGCTGAACTAGTCTATCTTGACCCTGAAATTGATCCTGAGAGCATATCTGAGTGGGAATTGGATTTTTGCTCAAGACCAATTCTTGATATTAGAGGGAAAAAGTTATGGGAGCTTCTTGTTTGTGATGATTCCCTCTCTCTTCAGTATACCAAATATTTTCCTAATAATCTTATCAATAGTATCACTTTGAAAGATGCTTTACTATCCATATCTAATGACTTAGGCCTCCCATTACCCGATAAAATCCGATTCTTCAGGTAACTAATTACATCCTCTCCCACAAAAACATTATTATTATTATTATTTTCAATTCTCTCATCAATTGTTTTCCATTTTTAGGTCACAAATGCAAACAATTATTACAAGAGCTTGCAATGAACTTGCCATCAAATCTGTTCCTAGCAAACGGGTATTTCCCTCATTTTCAACAACTTTATTATCCCTATATATACAACATATCAATCCATTTTTTTATGGGTTGAGCTAATTAATGAATGGCCCGCCCAAACCTAAACGGGTTGGGCGGGTTGCACGTAGGCACGGATCTACATGGAGTGTTCCCCGATTGACTACGATTTTTTTTTTAGTATATCTATAGAGAAAATATGAAAAAACAGATATAACAAATAAATAAGCACAAAAAAATTAGTTGCTGCTTTGGTTCTGGCCTTAATGTTAAGGTGTGTAGATGCTGCTAGTCACGAATTCAAATCTCTCTAGCTGCAACTGCTAGCAATTTTATGTTAAAAGAAAGTGAGCACCCACGACCTTCAAATGCTGGATCCACCACTGATTGGACAAGTTGTCTCTGATTTTGCCATCCCTATGTTCATCCTACCTATTTTGCTGGTAAAGCACATATGCATACAATTTAAATGTTTGCCTTCAATTAGTTTTCTGGTGACAAAGATATAACTATTGCATGAAGCTTTTCATTCAAAATTATTTAAACAGAGGTTCTTATGGATCAACTTTTTAAATAAGTTTCTTTAAATGGTTTTCAAAATTCGTATAGGAAGGAAAGTCCATGTTATTTAGCTTATTTTATGCATTTTAACGTAACCTGGTTTGATGTATGAGAAGGTCATTTTAAGTCTAACTGATTGGCTAGCATCTCATCAGTATAACCCTTTGTTACAGATCATCCTCTATTTTGGATATTTTTTCTTTTGCTCTCCCTTTCTTTCCAGGTAAACTGTCCCCCAAGTCAAGCTTTAGTGTGATATACAATGCATAACTTCATTTCCATATTTATATATGATCTGAAAATGCATATCTCATTTATGTGTATACACGAGACGTCACTAATGCCTAAATGATCTTTCATCCATGACATAACAAAAGGTCTTTTCTGATATAAAAAATAATAACCAAGATACTGCACTATTTTGCCATTTTAATGCACAATTGGCTAAAAACAGATTGATCAGTGCCATTTCTTGTATGATGCTATATTTCAGTGCTTATCACTTGTCCTTTGGCTTGAAGACCGCTATGAAACTGTTTATACTCGCCATCCTGGTTTTCAAAAAGGAGCCAAGCCACTTCTTGCACTTGACAATCCTTTTCCAATGGAACTTCCTGAGAATCTGTATGGAGAAAAGTGGGCTTTTGTCCAGTTGCCCGTTTCAGGTACATTATGTGTAACACTCTGGAATAACTAATCAAGGATCTTTAGTTTGGCTTTTGATGATTTGCAAGAAGAATAAATTTCCTATTCTGTAATATAATTTGCCCTATTTCTCACTGGAGTTTCATTTTGAGAAGATAGACTTGGATTAGAACCGATATCAAGTTGGACATGAATTTCTAATATTATTGTACCTTGAAAATTATGGACTTACAATTCATCTTGTTTGTAGCTGTTCGTGAGGAAGTATCTAACCTGGAGACTAGGTTGGTTTTTGGCTCAAGTTTAGACTTGGATCTTCTGGGGATCGAAATTGAGGACAACACATTGATTCCTGGACTAGCAGTTGCATCCTCACGTGCAAAACCATTAGCAGGTATTATAGCTGTACTATCTTTTTGTAACTTTATTGTTTTAATGGATTATGACAATTCATGAGCACATGCGTTGTTCCTAGATTGACAAGTTATCATCATACTTCTTTTATAACTCTCATATGCTCTATCAGTATAATTTAAACTACTTTCCGTTTTCTTCCCCCTTTTTTCGAGTTAATTCAATCTACTTAATTTAATCAACATTGAAATCATTTCTTGCTAGTTCATATGGGCATTGAACCTTTTCTAATGTGCAACCATTTGTCATGACCACAATGTTAGTCAATTAGAATTTGCAGAGATGGGGGTTGTGGGCCCAAAACACCGAGGCATTAGGTTGAACCCTCATGAAGCAAGAATAATTAGACTACTTATATCATTCTCATATGTGATTTTTAAAAAAAAATATTCATTCCTTTTTTCAAATGGTCTGATGATGTATTTCTCGGCAGAAGTGGTAATTTGTACTATGATTGCTCAATTAAAGATTAAAGTTATCTGTATTATATAGACAAGTCTATGTTGGAGAGATAAAGTGGAGAAACTTCACGGGTGATCCAAAATTTTCCTATTATTTTGTCAATTGAGATTTCGATATAGAAGGATCTCTTTATTTCTTCACCACAGGTTCTCACATCATTTTCTTGAAAAGATGTTATCTCACCGTGGGTTGTCAATGCTTTATTGAAAACTGTTATTGCATTTGTTCAGTATTGTTGAAAATTCACTTTTCTTGGAGTTGTGGCTTCTTGAAGCAAAGATGGTTCTGCACATAAATTGATGTGGTAACTGCCATCATTGATGTAAACAGAGCCTGGCTTCAAGTATTGCATGTTATTATTTAGTTGTTAGATGATCGCAAGATTCTTGCGCCTTTGAGGATGTCTCTTCAATTTGCCTATATGTGATTGAAGCATTTGGTGTCAATTGATTGGGTCTTGACTAATTGATCAAATTTCATTCATAAACACATGTCTGTTCTCAAAGCTTCTCCATATTTTCTAAGGACAGAGTGTCTATCCGCTCATTTCGATTTGAAATCTATTTTTCTGCTCTATTTGCTGGGCACTAACAAGTATCAAACACTTGGTCTATGTCCGAATTTGCTTGATACACTTTCCATCTTTATGCATCCCAAAACTTTCTACCCCTTTTCTAATATGAAAATTTCTTGTTTCCATGAATTCAAGCTAAATAAATTGAAACTATTTCACATCAATTTTATGAATCTCGTCTCTTCTATTATTTTGAATGTATCTCGAATTAATTTCTGTATATCAATCCATTCAAAATCTTTTATTTACTAGTCAAATTTACTCAGATAAGCTGGTCTAAATTGGCACAGTGTGATTGGACAAACAATATGATGATCTGCGTGAACTGTTAAAACCTTCTGACATCAAACTATAGCATCTGAATACATATCTCCCTATTTCCGAAAGTCAAGGGGGGTATGTAGGTCATAGTTAAAGTACATTCATTGAGGAATGTTGGTTTAAGGTTGAGTTTGGTCAATCCATCTGTATGCTCGGGCTCCTATAGCCAGCAACATCTTTGGATAATTCTAGCCTATTAATGAGACCCAAATAATGTGTTCTGTGCAAATGTTCTTTTTTTTACAATTTCTGTTTAATGCAAAGATAGTTCATCGTCTTTTGATTGTGGACTACTACAGCTTGGATGAATGGCTTGGAAGTCTGTTCGATTGAAGCTGATGTGGACAAGGCTTCGTTAATTTTGTCGGTGGGTATCTCTACCCGCTACATTTATGCGACTTACAAGAAAAATCCTGTATCCACAAGCGAAGCTGAAGCTTGGGAAGCAGCAAAGAAAGCCTGTGGAGGTTTGCACTTCCTTGCTATTCAAAATGACCTGAATTCGGATGATTGTGTTGGATTCTGGCTTCTGTTAGACCTGCCACCTCCTCCTGTATAACTTGATAAATAGAATACAAGGTTTTCCTTTGTACATTCTCTTTTATTTGCTCATTTACAGAATGCAGAGAGGCATCATAGCAATTAGATTGTAATTCGAGTTGAGAATTTTTGTAAGATACAGTTGTTTCAGAGAAATGGCGACGTTTTGCTCTCTTTGCATTCACTTCAATGAAATTGTATCAGACAATATCCTGGCATCTTTACAATTTTCGGTCCACAGAGAATAGAGGATTAAGTTGATTATGTCTATTCGATGTACTCATGAATAACAAATGATTCACATATTGTTTTTCCAGCATGAACAATCACCAATACCTTCTTGTAAACTAGACTAACCTCCACAAGCAGTGAAAATTCATAATCAATAATGCCTTCTAGTTTAAGGCCTCTTTTGTTTGTATTAAGATTGAGACGTTTCAATTTGAATACAATCTAAAGATTACTATATGTATCTATCTTAATATTAACATGTTGTCTCTAGATCTGACACTAATAATAATTAAGACTGGTTTATTTTCAATATCTTAATGTATATATGAAATTAAATTCCATATCAATAAAATGTTACCAAAATCGTATTTCAGCATGATAAATTTATCTAGTGATAGAAAATAATATTTGAGTGATAACACATCTGACTTGCATATGAATCATTTAATATACCAATGATAGGTTACTGGGACAAGATCCAACGCTCTGCTAACAATATGTGCTGACTACTAATACTCTAGATAAATTGAAGCCCTCTGAAAGCAAGGAGGTCTCACCAAAGTCGAATGAAAATGATCCTAATAATGTATATGCTATCGTGATTACCTGACTTTGCATTATAAAATGATGCATTGTTGAATGATGTCAGTACATGAAATGTACAATAGCTGAAATGTAACAATTGGCTCAAATTGAACTGTAATACCTCGGACTTGGAAAAGGTAAAAGAGGATTAACGAACAAGTCTACAGCCCTAAAACAGACCATGGACCCTTCACTGAAACCTAAACGGCTCATAAAAGGGACCACAATCTGTTTAGGCAAGTGGATTGGCCGTTTAAAGGCTGCCAAGAAAGGAGGCCACCTGGACGGACCCCTAAACGGTCCGTGAAGCCATAGACGGCCCGTTTAGGGGAGGCTGCCCAGCCGTCTAAGGCTGCCAAGCAAGGGGTCTCCTAGACGGCTCCCTATGCACCCAGTGAGGCCTTGTATAGACCATCCAACCCTCTTTTTAGGTGACTCCATCAATTTTTAAGCTAGTGTCATTTTAGTCTTTCCTCTAAGTGTTTGTTACCTAAACTACGTCCTTTTAACCCCTATTTCAAGACCTATATAACTGAATTAAGTCCTAAAACTACCAATTCTAAATCATTCATCTAATTCCCAAATTTCCCTCCAAGTTCTTTCCCAAAATTCTCTCTAAGGCTAAGAAAGAGGAAGTTAGGATTTCAATCACCAAGGTCTTAATTTCACCATAGCTTTTAGGCACTTATCTCTAAGGTATGTTAGTCTTCACCTATGTAGGAGTCCTTTCCTCTATAGGGTTCCTATATTCTTCTAGTTTTACAAGTTAGATTCTCAATCCAAAAGTTAGGGTTTTATTCAATCATCATGGATTCTTTTCAATTATGATTTAATTACTTATTTCTTATCTTCTAATGCATGAATTAAAAGTATTTACATGATTTGAGTTATATTTAGATGAATCCATGCATGATCCATGATTTATAGACTATGAACTCATGATGAAGCTTATGAACTATGAAAGATAAAGTTATGAAGATATGCATGTTTTTATGAAGTTGATGTAAATGATTTGAGGATGCTTTGAGAGTAAATTAGCAAGGTTGTTGTGAAAGGTTTTCTCACATACAACTAAGAACATGATTGTGAAAGGATTTCTCACATAAAGAATTCATAAGGTTGAAAGGTTTTCTCACCTAAGTTGAATCAAGATGAAGGAGCTATTCCAAAAGAATTATATTCTAGCTTGGATAGGTTGCTTAATTTTTCCTTTCCATGGATAATAATAAGAATGATTAATGACTATTTTGTGGGATTTACTTAGCATCGAGTGGACTAGCGATTACCCATGTCCCATAAACTATGTGCCATCATAGGATGATTGTCTCTATTAAACTAATGCTAGTGGATCCACATTAGCTCAGACTCATGGCTATTACCTTGGAAAATAACGAAATCCCTCTTTGGTGTGAGATAGACAATAGATTCCATGTTATAACTCACATGGTCTATGCCGGTTATATGATAAAATTCCCACAATAATGAACTAAGGTTACTTTATGAAAGTATTGTTTTGAAGATGTTAAGCTTGCATTGACCATGATTATGACTTATGTTTTCTAACACTTTTATCTTATGATTTAGCTTGATCATTGCATGTGTTAGTGAAAAACTTATAAGATAATAAATAATACAAAATTACAATTGAAAATAAAAATGAAGAAATAAATCTCTTCAGGCTGAGGCGCGGATATCTCGTTCTCTTTAAGGAGATTCAAGCCCACTGCAGTAAATGTTTTCACCGGTCCAGCAGTAGTTCTCTTGACTTGTCCCCTCCAGGATACAACAGCCTTCACAAAGTATAACTCAACAACTCTGGACAAGAGTTGAGTCCAAAGCTCCACAAAAAAGAACACCTCCCTTCAACTAATAAGAACTCTCTTTTTGACAAACTTTTTCCTCTCTATCTTTTTCTTATGTGTTGTCTATATCAAAACCAAATGATACCACCACTATTTATACTAGAAGAAGTCTTCCTAGAAATAAATAGGAAGATAATGGAGTGGTAAATAGTGAAGATAAATGGCCTAGGAGTTACATAGGTTACAATGTATAATGGAGGAATAAAGAATGGGATCTCAATATGGAGAAGTAATGGTCATAGTTGACCACTACTAGTTCTGCCAGAATAATACAACGGCAATAACAATTTTGTAACCATCACATAATTGCCAATAATGCCTATGAAAATTGATTAACAAAAATGAGTAATTAGTCACTAATGCCTAACGTTCCAGCAATGAAAATTGTCCACTAACTGCTGAAACATTCATCAATTCTTTCTAACTCCAAAATAAAGCAAATTAATATATTAAAAATATTAATATTAAAATGCAAATAAACCAACAATTCCCCACTCATTTTAATATTACATAAGAGAGTCTATCAGCTGAAGGAAGATTACTATGCATAATGAAGGTGTGCTCTGCATTGAACCTCCACTTAGTGAAACAGTAACTTTTACTCCAGAGTCGTAGTGGTCTCAGACTTGAACTATGACTGCTAAGGGAAATAAAATATCACTGCTCACACATAATAATCAAGGTGTTCACACGAGCTTTAAAGCCAGCACGTTATGGCCATGTGCTATCCCGGTTTAATGAGTGCTTTTGAGAATAAGCCTAATTCTCATAGAAAGCGACCTACTTCCACACATACATAGGTGAAATCTGTCGAGAGTGCTCCTGTAAGCTTAACACTCCACCCATACGGGCTACAGATATTCATTAAGAGTTTTATCAACTCAACCTTCACAAACTACAGAAACAATGCACTCACATCATAAGGAGGGAAATAAAAAGATAGTGCATTTTTCACAACAAGTCATCATATGATTAGTTTTTCCCTTTGAACCTGGTTATAGGATCTCTAGTCCCCAGGTTGGGTTTCCTCATATATGACTCACGTATTTGTAGGCTTCAATCCCATCCCCCTCGATGTGCTCCAGACCTTTTCTCTCGTTAAGGCCTTAGTAAGAGAATTTGCAAGATTATCACAAGATTGACATAATCAACATTAATGGTACCATTTGTCAAATACAATCTTACATTACTATGTTTCCTCCTTATAGGTCTGGATTTACCATTGTAAAAACGGTTTTGAACTCTACCAATTGCAGCAGTGCTATCACAATGAATTAAAATAGGAGGAATTGGTTTTCGAAAGTAAGGTATTTGAAATAATAAATCTCTTAACCAATTCGTTTCCTCACTAGTTGAACCTAAAGCAATTAGTTCAACCTTCATGGTAGAGTTAGCAATAATAGTTTACTTTTTTGATCTCCAACAAACAGCACCACCACCTAAAGTAAAGACATAACCAGTGATAGAACAGGAATCACCTGATAAAGTGTTCTAATCTGCATCACAGAAGCCTTCAAGTACAACATGATATTTTTTATAGAACAAACCACAATTTTTTGTTCCAATTAAATATCTCATAATTCTTGTTATAGCATGCCAATGTTCATTACCTGGCTTGCTTGTAAACCTGTCAAGTACTCCTACTGCATATGTAATATCAGGCCTAGTGCAATCAGTCACATACCTCAAACTTCCGATTATGCTAGCATATTTCTTTTGATTTATTACAACATTTTCACTTTCAACAGGAAATAAATGAACACTTGAATCAAAAGGAGTTGCAACATGCTTGCAATCAAGAAAGTTATATTTTTTGAAAATTTTCTCAACATAATGTGACTGGTCAAGGAAAATTTCATCACATGTTCTTGTTATTTTTATTCCAAGAATAACATTTGCCTCACCAAGATCTTTCATATCAAAATGGCTTCTAAGAATATTCTTAGTTTCATCAATAACATTCATGCTAGAGCCAAAGATCATAAATCATCAACATATAGGCAAATAATCACATGTGAATTATTCCAAGACTTATGATATATACACTTATCACACTCATTTGTTTTAAAATCATTTTCAATCATGCAGGAATCAAATTTTTCATGTCATTGCTTAGGTGCCTGTTTCAAGCCATATAGGGATTTAGTAAGTTACATACTTTGCTTTCTTGGCCTGCTTCAACAAAAGACTCGGGTTGATCCATATAAATTTCCTCATTTAGGTCTCCATTTAAAAAAGTAGTTTTTACATCCATTTGATGAATTTGCAAATAAAAAATTGCAGCCATAGCAATTAAAAGTCTTATGGATGTAATTCTTGTTACCGGTGAAAAAGTATCAAAAAATTCTAGGCGTTGTAGTTGTTTAAAACCTTTTGAAACTAGTCTAGCCTTATATTATCAATAGAACCATCCGGTTTCAACTCTTTTTCTTAAGACCCATTTGCAACCAATTGTTTTACAACCCGGTGGTAAATCAACTAACTTTCAAGTTTTATTAGAAATCAGTGATTCAATTTCATCATTTACAGCCTCTTTTCAAAATATAGAATAATGTGAAGATAATGCTTCTTTCAAAGTGAGAGGGTCATCTCCACATTAAACACATAAAAATCAGGACCAAAATCTTTTTCTACTCTAGCTCTTTTACTTCTTCTTAACTCAAAATCATCAACTTTTTTATTTTTCAAAGTAGAGGTAGAAGAACTAGGTAGTGACAAAATATTTTGTTCAATCCTTTGACCCCCACTATTTTTAGAATCAAAAGGAAATTTATTCTCATGAAAAATAGCATCACCCAATTCTATCACAATATTATCTTCAAGATTAAAAATTCATAGGCTGTACTATTTGAAGCATAACCAAGAAAAGCACAAGTAGTAACTTTCTTACCCAACTTTGTAATCTTGATCCATTAGACTCACAAAGGCCAGACAACCCCAAACTCTTAGATATCCCAAACTTGGCTTGTAACCTTTCCACAATTCAAAAGGTGTCAATTTAGACTTTTTATGAGGCACACGATTCAACACATAACAAGCAGTTAAAATAGCTTCACCCCAAAAATTTAAAGGTGCATGTGACTCAATAAGCATGACATTAGTCAATTCAACCAAAGTTCTATTTTTCCTTTCCGCTACTCCATTAGATGAAGGAAAGTAAGGAGGAGTAGTTTCATGAATTATTCCCAATAATCTAACAAAAAAATTAAACTCATTTGACTCATATTCACGGCCTCTATCACTTCTAATTCTTTTTATTTTTCTTCCAAACTGATTTTCAACCTCATGGAGATAAGTTTTGAAATTTTCAAAAGCAGAACTTTTATTTTTCATCAAGTAAACATATGTAAACTTAGAAAAATCATTAATGAAAGTGATAAAATATCTATTACCTCCACGAGTTAAAATTCCATCAAGTTCACATATATCAGTATGAACTAATTCTAACAAATTAGTTTTTTTTTCAACTTGAAAATGAGGCCTTTTAGTGATCTTGGCTTTACTACAAGCCTCACACTTTTCAAAATTCTTTTTAATCATTGGGATTAATCCTAAATTACTCATGATTCCAACATAACGGTCATCTATATGACACAAACGAGCATGCCAAAAATTGGTAGAAGAAAGCATGTAAACAGAAGTAGAAGTTTTATTCATTTGAACATTCAATTTGAACATCCCATCACATGCATACCCCTTTCCCACAAAAATACCCTTCTTCACTATGCATATTGATCAGATTCAATAATTTGTTTAAAGCCTGCTTTATTAAGAAGAAAACTAGACATCAAATTTTTCCTCATAGAAGGAGTATAAAGTACACCTTTCAAAGTTAATACCCTTCCAGAAGTAAAACAATTCGACCACGTTTTCCGGAATCGGCAAAATCGAGCAATATGGCTACTCTTGCCACAAACAAAGCATGGTCCCTTGTCTTGAACTTGTTGATTTTGTGCTTGGTTATTTTCACCATTAATTTTCTTGGGAGGTCTACCATTATTTTTCTTGAATTTTTTCTTCTTAGGCTTCAAAGAAGTATTTTTTGTGAGATTCAGGAGTAGCATTATTTGAAGTAATTAAATTTACCTTCGTTGTGATGTTGTTCTCTTCTGTTTATAAAAGTGCATCTTGGCCCCTTGCCTCTTCTTCCATGCGGATTTTCATTATCAAGGTTTCAAGAGAGGTTTCCTTTTGTTTGTGGCGCATAGTTTTTTGAAATTCCTTCCTAGAAGGTGGAAATTTATCTACTATGCCACAAACAATAAGGTTATCTCCAATTTTTACCTCCTCGGATCTTAGCTCTCCAACAATCATTATAAAAGTCTTGAGCTTGGTCTACCACTGATTTGTTGTCCACCATTTGGAAACGAAAAAATCTACTAGCCGCATATTTTTTCGTTCCAGCCTCTTCGGTATCATACTTACTCTGCAACGCTTTCCAAATTTTCTTTGCACTAGAGTAAGTTCTATCATAATAATCATAAAAATTATCAGATAGATAATTAAGAATATAATACCGACACTTATAGGAATCACCATTGTACTTTTCCACTTTCTCTAGATGAGAAATAATTTCATCATCATTCATAGAGGTGATGTCGACTTTATTAGGATTCTTCTCAGTTAACACATAAGAAACATTGAGAAGACTCAAGTAGAAAAGTACTTTAACCTTCCATCTCTTAAAATGGTTACCATTGAACCGAAATGGCTTGTTAAGGTCTCCCATCTTGACATCCGCAGTTTTTTCAATTGTAGCCATGATGAGTCTCCTTAAAATTATTAGTGAAAAACTTACAAGATAATAAAAAATACAAAATTACAATTGAAAATAAAAATGAAGAAATAAATCTCTTCAGGTTGAGGCGCGGATATCTCGCTCTCTTTAAGGAGATTCAAGCCCACTGCAGTAAATATTTTCACCGGTCCAGCAGTAGTCCTCTTGACTTGTCCCCTCCAGGATACAACAGTCTTCACAAAGTATAACTCAACAACTCTGGACAAGAGTTGAGTCCAAAGCTCCACAAAAAAGAACACCTCCCTTCAACTAATAAGAACTCTCTTTTTGACAAACTTTTTCCTCTCTATCTTTTTCTTATGTGTTGTCTATATCAAAACCAAATGAATACCACCACTATTTATACTAGAAGAAGTCTTCCTAGAAATAAATAGGAAGATAATGGAGTGGTAAATAGTGAAGATAAATGGCCTAGGAGTTACATAGGTTACAATGTATAATGGAGGAATAAAGAATGGGATTTCAATATGGAGAAGTAATGGTCATAGTTGACCACTACTAGTTCTGCCAGAATAATACAACGGCAATAACAATTTTGTAACCATCATAATTGCCAATAATTCCTATGGAAATTGATTAACAAAAATGAGTAATTAGTCACTAATGCCTAACGTTCCAGCAATGAAAATTGTCCACTAACTGCTGAAACATTCATCAATTCTTTCTAACTCCAAAATAAAGCAAATTAATATATTAAAAATATTAATATTAAAATGCTAATAAACCAACAACATGTAAAGTATTTTAGCATGATTTCATAACTTTTATGCATTTCTGTCATACTTAATACATTCCATGTACTAATGCATAGTTGTGCCTACATTGTTTCACTAATGTAGGGTCTGATGCTCCTAGCTCTAACACTCGTGGCTAGTTGATCTTTTGGGCTTCAAGATTGGTGAGTCCTCATGTTCTGGGGACCGAGACACTTTTATTGCTTTTCTTATTTAAGTTTTCAAACTTTTTATGTGATGTATGAGTTACATCCCAATCACTTTCCTTGTGATGTAATAGATGACTTATTGACACTTACGTTAGACTTCCGCTTGTCAAACTCTTTTATGTTATAAGACTATAACTTTGAAATCTTTATTTCTATCATCTCGTATGATATATGCTAAGTGGCTTGTGTAGGGCCTCTTAGGGTTATATACGTCATGTTACGCCTAGGGTATACTTTAGGTCGTGACAAACTTGGTATTCAGAGCACAAGGCTAAGAAAGGTCTTAGGATGTCTCATAAGGCATGTCAAGTAGAGCCTTGTTCGCGCCACATTATGAATGAGAGACTATAAGATGTATAGGAAACTTCACTTTTTTCATCATTCTAAAGTCGTGTGATAGAGTGTAACTCTATATGTATCTCTCCTAATCCTTTTCAGATGCTTTCCAGGATATGACCCATTGAAGAGGATACGCTAGAAGGAATGCTGGTGAGAATGTGGAGCAAGAAACTCCTAAAGCTACTCAAGAAGCTCCTTAAGCTCCGATCGACCTTTTTGCCGAACAAGTGACTCATGCAAAATTTCAAGTTGCTTTCCAAGTGTTGGCTCAAGCTATGACGGCTCAAGAAAAAGGTAGGTTGTGGTCCCCATGAACCCAAATATGGGTAGGACGACATCTAGAGTGAGGGAATTCACGAGGATGAATCCCCTGGAGTTTCATGGTTCCAAGGTTGAGGAAGATCCTCAAGAGTTCATTGATGAGGTATACAAGGTTTTGGTGATCATGTTAGTGACGCCGGTGAAAAAGGTGGAATTGACCGCTTATCAACTAAAAGTTATTTCTCAAGTTTGATTCAACCCACAAAAGGAAGATAGGGTGTTTCACGCAGGTCCTCTTGATTGAGAAAGGTTTAAAATTGCTTTTCTTGGTAGGTTTTTTCCCCTTGAGATGAGTGAGGCGAAAGTTCTTGAGTTCATTAACCTCCGTCAAGGAAACATGAGTGCAAAAGAGTATGCTTTGAAATTCACATGATTGTCCAAATATGCTCCGAAATTCATATGATTGTCCAAATATGCTCCTACTATGATTGTCGACTCTAGGGCAAGGATGAGTAAGTTTGTTTCGTGTGTGTCCGAAATGTGGTTAAGGAATGTCGTAATGCCATGCTCATTAAGAAAATGGATATCTCTCGTTTAATGACACATGCTCAACAAATAGGATAAACTTAAGGAAAGATCTAGGGAGGTAAAGAGGGAAAAAACCCGTGATTGTGACTTTTCACATTTGAGGTCCGATGGACATGGTAGTTCTAGATTCCAACAAAGGTTCTCCGATCAAGTTTCATCTAATTCTCTGGTTTTGAAGTTCAACAAAGATAGGGTGTCTAAACCTAAGCCTCAAATAGGGAATAGTGGTGGATTCTTATTTGTCTACTTGTATTAGGTCTAAAAGGAACATGATAGTAAATGTCTAGTTGGTTCTAATGTATGTTTCAGTTTTGGAAAAATGTATCATAAGATAAGAGATACTAGGTGTGGAAGGAGCATGATGGTCATTATGAGTTTTTGGTAATGTCGTTTGGTTTGACTAATGCTCCAGCCGCATTCATGGACTTGATAAATAGAGTGTTTAGACATTATCTTGATATATTTGTAATTGTGTTTATCCTTATTTACTCGAGGAGTGAGGATGAGCATGCCGATAATTTAAGGATTGTGTTGCAAGTCCTCAAGGACATGCGTGCAAGAGGTTGATGATGTTACCTCGATGTTGCCGAGTTTGCATGTGCGTTGACATATTCCTACACCTCTGACTTATCACTTTGCATTATGATTGCACTCAACATCCCAAAAAAGTTATAACAGTCACATCGTTATTTGACTTTGGCATGTGATTAGGCATTAGAATTGCACTCAATGACATGGAAAACCTCTAACTTTTTACATCGATATTAGGTGCGGGCATAGAATTTGACAAGTTATTGATAGACATAGTTCAAGCTTAGTCGTTGCCGACGTCGACATAGCCTACCTTGGTGCGGGGGGATGCCATCTAGATGTTGCAAAGGTCATATATGAGTCGACATCTTTCTACAGATCGGTATGCAGAAGGCAGGCGCATGCGTCGCTTCTAGTCTGGCTAGCGGACGGCGGGCTTAAAGCCCAAGTAGACATGTCATCGGTCTAATGGCTTCAGGTGCAACCTGCGTTCAAAAACTCAATGGTTCAAGATATTCTGCAATTCACAAAAAGTATCACAATTCACTACATTTTTCATTGATGCAAGAGCTGAGATATCCATTCCCAAAAGTCGTTTGTGTTTCAAATGAAGTACACATCCCCAGTGCACTCAACAGATTGGGCGCGAGGGGCGACCTATCAATTTACAATCCTTGGTGCTTTATGCACCAGGATTCGTTAGTGGACGATAGTTGCGCGATCCCGCACGTGGGGAAAAGGAGGGAGACCCGCAGGCGGGGGGGCCTGGTCACCCCAGCCGCGCATTAGCCCTGAGTGTTCAAACATGTTCAGGGATCATTCTACAATGCTGATCCTTCTGCAGGTTCACCTACGTAAACCTTGTTACGAATTCTCATTTCTCTTAATGATAAGGTTCAATGGACTTCTCGCGACATTGCGGGCAATGAATCACCCATGTCACCACAATATGAACATTTCACCAAATCATGATTCGATTAGTTGGAGCAATAGGCAATGTGTACAAAGGGCAAGGACGTAGTCAAACACAATTTACCTTGCACAAATGAGTTTGAAATATAAAAAATAATAGTTTTTAAAAAATAATTATTTTGAAGTATCGAAATTTACTAAAAAATAAATAAATAGCAAATAAAATAAAATATAAAAAACCACCAAAATATATTTTCTTCTTCTGAAATCATGCACTTTAAATTAAAGATAATAATACTTTCTTGAAATACTTGTTGAAAATAAAGTATTAAAACTAGGGAAAAGGCTTGAATATGTCATCGAACTTTTAGAAAAGGCACATTTATATCATCCGTTAAAAGTTTGACTCATCTATGTCACTATTGTTAAAGAAAAGGCTAATCTATGCCTTTTTTTTTAACTCCAAAACCATTTTTACACCCTAAACAACTTTTAACACTTTTCAATTGGAGGTTTTTTGATCAAATATACTCTTTCCTTAAGAACACCAAGAACACATAAAGAACATTAACAGTTCACAAATTTCAAACTTCTTCAATTCTTCACGAAATCACCTCAAATTTCAAGAGTTGTTTTCCTCCGAACTAGATACCAAAGCTCAATATTTTTTTGAGCTTGAATTCAACCTAACTCAACAAGACCCACTTGAAATTTCTTCAAAGTTTAAAAACTTCAATATTTTTAATGGTAGAATCTTCTCCACAACTTCAAATCATTTGAAATTTTGAACATAGACTTAAAAAAATACACTAGGGAACAAAGAATTAATGTCAAAAACATGAATTGAAGTAAATTTTTGAAATTTTGCAACTGATTTTCATTTTTTGGAATTTTTTTTTAATGCGGGTAAATTTTTTAAACTCTAAAAATGATTTTAGAATTTTGGTTTTTAAAAAAAATTAATGATGTAGCCAAAATTTGAGATGATTTCATGAAGAATTGAATATGTTGAAAATTTGAGCTAAAAAGTGCACATTTGATCCAAAAATTCCAATTGAAAAATGTTAAACTTGTTTGGGGTGTAAAAAAATGATTTTACAAAACCGGAGTTAAAAAGAAATGGCATGGATGAGCCTTTTCTTTAACAACAATGGCATAGATGAGCTGAACTTTTAACATATGACATGAATAAATCTTTTTTGAAAGTTCGATGGCATATTTGAGCCTTTTTCCTTAAAACTAAATATACTTTCTTGAACTCTTTCTTTAAAGACTTCTTTGAAATTTTGAACATACTTTATTTATGAAATTAATGCATATGAAAATACAACGACAAAGTTTTTAAATAACATTGATTAGAAAGGGATCCATGTGGTATAAGAGCATGAACCATAAATCAATGATCATTGATGACAAAAACTATCATAATTTTAATAATAAAAAACAAGAATCGAGGATAGGAGATAAAAGGAAATTCAAAATATATATATATATATATATATATATATATATATATATATATATATATATATTGTAGGAGTAGGGCATGAAGAAGAACAAAGTTCCCAACTTTGATAATCTTACATACATGGAACACTCCAATAATCTTGAAGAAAAACTATCAAGAAATCCTTTCTTGAGATTCTTGAAGTAGTTTCTTGAAAATCCTATGGTCAAATATTAAGATTTCTACTAATGATCATGATTATAACTAGGAACTTGAGTTGGAAAGATTGAAACACTTGGAGAAGGACTTACTTTGAAGAAGAATCTTGAAAAATATTTGAAAGAATCTTGCTTGGAAGTCTTATGCTTTGATCTTCCTTAGAATTTTGTATTAGGGTTTGAGAGAGGAGAAGAAGGTACTAAAAAGATGGAAATGGGATTGCTTAGGGCTTTATAGGAGTTAAGAAATCTATTTTTTAAGGTTTTCCTAGTGCTATAAGGAAAAGAAAATTACCTTATTTAGAATTTTATCGCGGCCAAAATGGAATTTCACTACATTATTTAGTAAAATAATCATAACTCTCTACTCAGAACTCGGATTGACGAAACTTGGTGGCGTTGTAAAGAAGATTCATAGGCCTTTAATTTGATAATTTATGGGCCACGTAACATTTCATATTCTAAGAGATATGGTCATTTGAAATTGGCTAAAGTAAAATTTTATATGAAAACTTAACCGATAAGGAAACTTTCAACTCAATTTTGTGTTAGAGGATTATTATTACCTTAATTAATCTCCAAATATCCTCTCACACTAAATAATTGAATTTAACACTTATGCACAATTAAGAATCATCCTGTAAACCCTATACACTTATGAAGAGTCGTTCGGATCTTAGCTTAGAGATTTTTGGGGTATTACATAAAAAGAAATGATCGGGACTTAATCCGTGCACCACGTACAACGTCATAAAACTTAAACATAGGATACAAAGTAAAGGTGACATGGTCCTTGGAACATGAGGACTCACCAAGTCTTCAATGATCAATCGAGCAACTAACCACGAGCGGGAGGAGAAGAAGCGTCAAACCCTATATTATGAAACACTTTAGGCACACGTATGCATCAATATTCATAAAAACATGAAAACATGATCATAGGAGGATATATAGGAAAATATGATATGCATGACTAAGCTAAAATATAGTAAAACATTTTAAAGAAGAATCATAAATCATAAACATGGTCATTGCATCTTAAAATCATAATGAAAGCTTCATAAAACCTTTAAGAGCAACTTAGTTCATTTTGTGTGATATTAGCTTGAACCGACAATAGACCATGCGAGCTATAACATGAAATATGATGTAACTCCCACATCGAGAAGGGAGAGTTTACTTTTCAAGGTAGAACTTTGTATCATGATTCATATGTTATTTGTGGATCTACTAGCTAGGTCATTTAAGAAAATCCTACAGGGGCACGCAGTTTGGAGCTAGAGGTTTCTACTAGAGACTATCTTATTTGAGCCTCCACCTCGAAATTCTCTCGGTGCTAAGTTAAATCCCAACGACATAATCAATTTTATAAACATAATATCATATTAGGAAAATCACAACTAAATTACTAATCCAAGTTTAAATTATCATAGATTAGCTCCACAAATCATGAATCATGCATGTGTGAGAAAATTTTACACCAAATTATGATTCCTTAATATTTGAGAAAACCTTTCACAATTTCATTATTGATTATCTCAAAAGCAACCTTTTGATCGTAAAATATCTTTTCATAAATTATGCATAAACTTTCGTGATTCATCCTTCATAAATTCATAACTTCCTTCGCAAATTCATAGTCAAAATCATGAATAATACATGAATCCATAGGAAATCAACTGAAGAACATGTAATTGAATCAATGATTCATAAGAAGACTAAATTCACACAATTAAATCATAAAAATTGAGATCCATGGAAAATTGGATGAAAATCTAAACAATTATGATGAAATTGAATTAGAGAATTGAAATTTTTTGGTATAGAATGAGTGAATGGAACTCATTGATAAATTCTCACATACATTGATGATCTAATCCCAAAAGCAATGGAGGAAAAAGGAGGCTTGAAGCTTGAAGCTTGAACCCTAGATTTCTCCCTCGAAGCTTGAGAGGATTTAGAGGGGATGCATTTGGAGGGGATTTGGGAATTTGAGAGAAAGAGAGGGTTAAGGTAGATTTAGGGGTATAGTTATAGGTTTTAGAAATAGGGTCAAAACGACATAGTTAGGTATTAAATGCTTAGGAAAAGACCCAAATATCCTTAAAATAACTGCAGGATGGCCTCTACCGTTTGGACATACGACATGTACTGGTTAATCGTAGAACCAACTTCAGAACTACAAAGTACAAAGTTCCTTCAATTCTCACGAGACAAATCTATGACCTATCGTTCAGTCTACAGTCCGTGAAATCCAAGTTCAAGTCTAAGATCTCACTAAGCCAAGATCAGTTCTACGAGTGTCATATACGAGCCATCCAAACTCCTACGGCTCGTCCCAACTGCTAGTAGATCAAACTTCAAAACTTAATCATTCCAACGACTTAACTCAATCGTACGACTACCGTTCTACGTCCCATAGGACTTCTTCCATGTTTGTATATATATCAAGTTGATATCATAAGCATTTTTATAATCTCATTGTATATCTATCGGTATGTACACTATTCTTGGATCAACTTTTTTTGTCGTACGATACTACTTGCAAAGAGTGTAGTGGCATGACTGTCTATGCAAGATCTTTCATGTTTGGGGAAGGTGTGGACATCTTCAACAATTTTTTGTCGTACGATACTACTTAGAAAGAGTGCAGTGGCATGAGTGTCTATGCAAGATCTTTCATGTTTGGGGAAGGTGTGGGCATCTTTAAACTTTGTTACTCGAAACAAATCTGATCTTCTTATGCTCCTCTCTCTGAGAGTCCAATAACATGTGTCGTTTATAAAAATAACAGCATACCTGCATAAGAAAGATGATACATAACATCACTTTTAAAGAAATACATTATTTTTAAATACAGATTTATGAAAGCATCCTTGATACCATCATAGTATATATATATATATATATATATATATATATATATATATATTTTGCTGTGGTGTCAAATGATAACTTAGAAGTATGTTGCCTAGAAGGACTATTCATATATATTTAATACCATTAGAGTATAATATACTCTAATGATATCTAGGAGTAAATGAGTGGTGTTTTCACTAAACCACAGTCTCTTCATCCTTGATACCATCAGAGTATATATATACTATGATGATATCAAGCACTAATTAAGCAGTCTTTTAATTGAAGCACTGCATGTTTTTCCTTGATGCCATCAAAATGTATATATACTCAAATGGTATCAAGGAGAAATTGAGTAGTGTTTTCACTTTGATGGTATCAAGGAGTAATCTAGTAGAGTCTTCACTGAAATACCATCTCTTCCTCCTTGATACTATCAGAGTATATATTTTTATGGCATCAAATAATAATTTAGTAATTTTTTCACTGAAGCACTACCTCTTCTTCGTTGATACCATTAGAGTATAACAAACAATAATTTAGCAGTGTTTTCACCAAAGGACTACTCTAATGGATATTATGTGTAGGTAACATACCTTCTTTTACAAGATTTTTGAGTTCGATATTAATTATTTTTTTGCATTGAATATTTTTGTTGTGCTTTGATTAGTGTTTGTTTGTCAATGTGGATATGCTGAACTTCAGTATATTGCTTTCTCGTATTCATAATGATCATTTGACCATCTACATGTTCATGATGAATTGCAACACCTTCAATAGGATCAGACTTAATTATGTCTGCAAACTGAATTAGTTCTATACTTTTTGATAAACTTTCAAGCCAATAAAGGTTGGGCATGCTTGTGAGGCAGTCAAGGCTAGGCATGCTCATAGAGATGGATATGATAGTGAATTCTACAATCAATAGATATGCAGTGATCACAGGATTGTGTTTCTTCAATTCAAAATAGACTTTCATATCATGCTATTCTTAAGTTGTTGCGGTGCAAAATTGTGAAAGTGCATATTTGATTTCAAGATTGCTTGCAACAACATCTTTCTGTAGTTGTATTGTTATTGTTTCGACCTTATCGTAAAATTGGAAGTAGAATTGACTAAAATTGCATCAACGTGATAATAATTGCAGTGGTTGTTTGAATCTCAAGTTACATTGTGCTTAAAATTGTAACGTTATCCATCAATGGAATTGAAACTGTAAACCCTGTGAAATTTGAATTTCAAAAGTAGAAGGCATCTTGGAGAGAAGAAGACAGCTTTGAGAAAGAAGTAGGCAAATTTCACGGGACTCGTTTAGTGCTGAGAAGTTAAGGTGCGCTAGTAGTTAAAAACAAGGGGTATGAAAGTAAGGGGGTAGTCGCTTGTAAATAGTTTTTATTTTGGGTATAAGTGTTCTTTGTTTACATCCCTACTTTATTCAAATAGGGCGAAACGTCGTGGTTATTCAAAAAATAATCAATTAATTCAATTTTAAAAGAATTTTAAGAATGAATAAATTTTAAAGGAGTCGCCACCTAATTTTAGGAAAAATTAGGAAACCAATAAAAAATGTCTACAAAACCAATAGATTCTAAGTAAGGGGTTCAAGTTATTCCGAAGGAAAGGTGTTAGGTATCATTCGAAATCCACAACTGTGGGTCCCGACTGACTTCATTTTTTTCAAATTGAGGAAGAGATAAGACAATATACAAGTAAAACAAACATGTGATATACACAAGTAATAAAATAAAAATAATATCAAAAATGGTCTAAGGTTTGCCTAACATCGATAATATACACAATAATGAATAAAAAAATATAATTTGAACTTCATTCAAATAGCTTCAATGGGAAGCATCTCCGGGTACGTGTAAAGACACTTAGTAAAAGTGTTAGTAATAAATAAATATGAATAAATCAAATAATAACTTAAAAATAAAAATTCGTCTTATGAACATGGGAGGCCTTAGAAATCGACAGTAATTTCTTCATTGATCAATTTTGACAATACAATATATATAAACTTAAACTAATTTCCGTCTTTTACAATGGGGAGGCCTTGAAAATCGACGGAGAAATTTTTCATTGACCAATTTTGACAATACAATATATATAAACTTAAACTAAATTTCCGTCTTTTACAATGGGGAGGCCTCGAAAATCGACGGAGAAATTTTTTTATTGGCCAATTTTAACTAATTGTTCATACTAATAACAATAGCAAGAAGATAGTAAAAATAAATAATAAGAACAGACTCTACCAAGAATCCAAGGCAACATCAACAATAATAATAAAAAATATATTAAACCAATATCACATTGTTTCACCTAATTAAAGTAACGTTACGGGAGATCTTTTAAACATTCACAAAACTAAATGAACAAGCCCGAAATTCAATAAAGCAAGTTGAAATAAGAACTAAAGGAAAATGTTTCAAACATAAAAAAATTGGGAAAAAAATAATTAAAAAATTACATAAAATAAATATAAACAACCCATCAGTTATATCAAAATGGTAAACAAATAAATACAAAAATAATGAAACACAACCAAAACAAAAATAATAACAAAGTAATATCTCTACAATCAAAAAGTAAAATCAATCACTTAGTGTAGATAATAAAATTCGCGTCAAGAAAACAATAATCAAGAATGGAAAATTATGCAACAATCGTATTTATTATTTCAAAGTGCGAGTGTTACAATCTCCATAATTCCTCTGAATTCGCCTTTTCAAATATAAATTCAAGGGCTCTTGAGCTTAATCTTGAATTTGTATTGAACTTGATCTTGAACTTAAACTTGAACTTTATCTTGATCTTGACTTTTACTTGAATTCAAGGGTTTCGAGCTTGTTCTTGAATCCGATGGTTTTGATTTGATCGTTCTTGAACTTGAATGCATGAATTATTAAATGCTAGAGAAAAACTTACAAGATAACAAAAAATCAAGATTACAATTGAAAAATAAAAATGAAGAAAGAAATTTCTTCAGGCTGAGGCGCGGATATCTCGATCTCTTTAAGGAGATTCAAGTCCACTGCAGCAAATGTTTTCACCGGTCCAGCAGTAGTCCTTCTTGACTTGTCCCCTCTAGGATACAACAACATATTCACAATATATAACTCAACAATCCTGGACAAGAGTTGAGTTCAAAGCTCCACAAAAAGAACATCTTCCTTCAACTAATAAGAACTCTCTTTTTTGACTAACTCTTTCACTCTATATTTTTCTTGTGTGTATATATACCAAACCAAATGAAGACTATCACTATTTATAGTTGAGGAAGTCTTCCTATCAATGATAGGAAGATAATGGGTAGTAAATAGTGAAGATAAATGGTCTTAGGAGTTACATATGTTACAAGGATAATGGAAGAGTAAAGAATGAAAATAAAGAGAGGTAACAAAGCACCAACGGCAAATGAACATTTGCACCAATTCCAACGTTCACTGGAACGTTTTTGGCCAGCATTTTTATGACCACTAAACAATGGCCAATTCATGAGTAATTAGGCAATATTAAAGATAAAATAATGAGCAAATTTAATAAAAAAATATAATTAAAATGCCTTACACTAATAATCCCCACTCATATTAATATTAGACAAGAGAGTATACAGCTGAAGGAAGACTACTATGCATAATGAAGGTGTGCTGCATTGAACCTCCACTTAGTGAAACATAACTTTTACTCCAGAGTCGTAGTGGTCTAAGACTTGAACTATGACTGCTTTAGGGAAATAAAATATAATTGTCCACACATAATAATCAAGGTGTTGACATGAGCTTTAAAGCCAACACGTTACGATCTTGTGCTATCCTGGTTTCATAAGTGCTTTGAGAATAAGCCCAATTCTCACAGGAAGCGACCTACTTCCACACTTACATAAGTGATATCTGTCGAGAGTGGTCCTGTAAGTTTAACACTCCACCCATACGGGCTACAAATTTTCATTAAGAGTTTTATCAACTCAACCTTCCCAAATTATGCAGCAAACTATGCACTCATATCATAGGGAGGGAATAAAAAATAGTGCATTTTTCACAAGAAGTCATCATATGATTAGTTTTTCCCTTTGAACCTGGTTATAGTATCTCTAGTCCCCTGGTTGGGTTTCCTCATATATGAATCAAGGATTTATAGGCTTCAATCCCATCCCCTCGATGTGCTCCAGACCTATTCTCTTGTTAAGGGCCATAGTAAGAGGATCTGCAAGACTATCACAAGATTTGACACAATCAACATTAATGGTACCATTTGTCAAATACGATCTTACATTACTGTGTTTCCTCCTTATAGGTCTGGATTTACCGTTGTAATAACGATTTTGAACTCTACCAATCACAGCGCTGTTATCACAGTGAATTAAAATATGAGGAATTGGTTTTTCAAAATAGGTATTTGAAATAAAAAAATCTCTTAACCAATTTGCTTCCTCACTAGCTGAAGCTAAAACAATTAGTTCAACCTCCATTGTAGAGTTAGCAATTATAGTTTGCTTTTTTGATCTCCAACAAATAGCACCACCACCTAAAGTAAAGGCATAACCAGTGGTACGTAGAACATGAATCACCTGATAAAGTGTTCCAATCAGCATCACAAAAGCCTTCCAATGTTTTTTATAGAACAAACCACAATTTTTTGTTCCAATTAAATATCTCATAACTCTTGTTATAGCATGTCAATGTTCATTACCTGGCTTGTTTGTAAACCTGTAAAGTACTCCTACTGCATATGCAATATCAGACCTAGTGTAATCAGTCACATATCTCAAACTTCCGATTATGCTAGCATATTCCTTTTGATTTATTATATCATTTTCACTTTCAACAGGAAATAAGTGAACACTTGAATAAAAAGGAGTTACAACATGTTTGCAATCATGAAAGTTATATTTTTTCAAAATTTTCTCAACATAAGGTGACTGGTCAAGGAAAATTCCATCACATGTTCTTGTTATTTTTATTCCAAGAATAAAATTTGCCTCACCAAGATCTTTCATATCAAAATGGATTCTAAGAATATTTTAAGCTTCATCAATAACATTCATGTTAGAGGCAAAGATCAACAAATCATCAACATATAGGCAAATAATCACATGTGAATTATTCCATGACTTATAATATATGCACTTATCACACTCATTTGTTTTAAACCCATTTTCAATCATGCAGGAATCAAACTTTTCATGCTATTGCTTTGGTGTATTTTTCAAGCCATATAGGGATTTAGTAAGTTTACATACTTTGCTTTCTTGGCATGCTTCAACAAAATACTCCGGTTGATCCATATAAATTCCTCATTTTAGGTCTCCATTTAAAAAAGCAATTTTTATATCCATTTGATGAATTTGCAAATAAAAAATTGCAGCCATAGCAATTAAAAGTCTTATATGGATGTAATTCTTGTTACCGGTGAAAAAGTATCAAAAAATTCTAGGTCTTCTAGTTGTTTAAAACCTTTTGCAACTAGTCTAGCCTTATATTTATCAATAGATCCATCCGGTTTCAACTTTTTTCTTAAGACCCATTTGCAACCAATTGTTTTACAACCCGGTGATAAATCAACTACTTTTAAGTTTTATTAGAAATCAGTGATTCCATTTCATCATTTACAGCCTCTTTCCAAAATATGGAGTCAAGTGAAGATAAAGTTTCTTTTAAAGTGAGAGGGGGTCATCTCCAACATTAAACACATAAAAATCAGGACCAAAATCTTTTTCTACTCTAGCTCTTTTACTTCTTCTTAACTCAATATCATCAATTTTTTTATTTTTTAAAGTAGAAGTAAAAGAACTAGGTAGTGAAAATATGTTGTTCAATCCTTTGACCCCCACTATTTTTAGAATCAAAAGGGAATTTATTTTCATGAAAAATAGCATCAGCTCATCCAATTATATTATTATCTTCAAGATTAAAAAATCTATAGGTTGTAATATTTGAAGCATAACCAAGAAAAGCACAAGTAGTAACTTTCTTACCCAACTTTGTAATCTTGGGATCCATTAGTCTCACAAAGGCTAGACAACCTCAAACTCTTAGATATCCCAAACTTGGCTTGTGACCTTACCAGAATTCAAAAGGTGTCGGTTTAGATTTTTTATGAGGCACACGATTCAACACATAACAAGCAGTTAAAATACCTTCACCCCAAAAACTTAAAGGTGCATGTGACTCAATAAGCATGACATTAGTCAATTCAACCAAAGTTCTATTTTTTTCCTTTTCGCTACACCATTAGATGAAGGAGAGTAAGGAGGAGTAGTTTCATAAATTATTCCCAATGATCTAACAAAAGAATTAAGCTCATTTGAATCATATTCACGGCCTCTATCACTTCTAATTCTTTTTATTTTTCTTCCAAACTGATTTTCAACCTCATGGAGATAAGTTTTGAAATTTTCAAAAGCATCACTTTTAATTTTCATCAAGTAAGCATATGTAAACTTAGAAAAATCATCAATGAAAGTGATAAAATATCTATTACCTCCACGAGTTAAATTTTCACCAAGTTCACAAATATCATTATGAACTAATTCTAACAAATCAGTTTTTCTTTCAACTTGGAAATGAGACCTTTTAGTGATTTTGGCTTTACTTCAAGCCTCACACTTTTCAAAATTCTTTTTAACCATTGATATTAATTCTAAACTACTCATGATTCCAACATAACGATCATTAATATGACACAAATGAGCATGCCGAAAATTGGTAGAAGAAAGCATATAAACAGAAGTAGAAACTTTATTCATTTCAACATTCAGTTTAAGCATCCCATCACAAGCATATCCCTTCTCCACAAAAATACCCTTCTTCACAATTACATATTTATCAGATTCAATAATCTGTTTAAAGCCTATTTTATTAAGAAGAAACTAGACATCAAATTTTTTCTCATGGAAGGAGTATAAAGTACTTGAGTTGTTTGAGAATCACCAAGCATGATGGTTTTGGACTCCTCAAAATGAGTATATTTTTTAAACCAGTCTTTGTCATAACAGACATGATGGTTTGCACCAGAATCAACCCACCATCCATCAACACTCTCAACCATGTTTATGTCGGTAACGTTTGCTTAGGACCACGTTTCCAGAATCTGTAAATCGAGCAATATGCCCACTCTTTCCACAAACAAAACACGATCCCTTATCTTGAATTTGTTGATTTTGTGCTTGGTTATTTTCACCATTATTTTTTTTCTTGGGAGGTCTACCATTATTTTTCTTGTTTTTTTCTTCTTAGGCTTCAAAGAAGTATTTTTCTGAGTTTCAAGAGTAGCATTATTTGAAGTAATTCAATTTACCTTCGTTGTGATGTTTCACTCTTCTTTTTGTAAAAGTGCATCTTGGTCCCTTGCCTCTTCACCATCGTACTTTTCCACTTTCTCATGATAAGAAATAAGTTCATCATCATCCATGGAGGTGTCATCAATTTTATTAGGATTCTTCTCAGTTAACCCATAAGTAACATTGAGAAGACTTAAGTAGAAAAGTATTTTACCCTTCCATCTTTTGAAATGGTTACCATTGAACCGAAATGGCTTGTTAAGGTCTCCCATCTTGACATCCGCGGTTTATTCAATTGTAGTCATTCTGAATCTCCTTAAAATTGTTAGTGAAAACTTACAAGATTATAATTGAAAATAAAATGAAGAAATAAAATCTCTTCAAGGCTGAGGCGCGGATATCTCGCTCTCTTTAGGGAGATTCAAGCCCACTGCAGCAAATATTTTCACCGGTCCAGCAGTAGTCCTCTTGACTTGTCCCCTCCAGGATACAACAGCCTAATCACAAAATATAACTCAACAACTCTAGACAAGCGTTGAGTCCAAAGCTCCACAAAAAGAACACCTCCCTTCAACTAATAAGAACTCTCTTTTTTGACTAACTTTAATGCACTCTATATTTTCTTATATCTAAACCAAATGAAGACCACCACTATTTATACTAGAAGAAGTCCTCCTAACAATAAATAGAAAGATAAGGGTGTAGTAAATAGTGAAGATAATGGTTTTAGGAGTTACATAAGTTATAAGGGATAATGGAGAAATAAAGAGTAAGAAATAATGGGATAAAAGGCTAAAAGCCACCAACGGCTTGAACCTGCTGCATTTGCACCAAGGAAATAGTAACTTATGCAATTACTCTATGGAGTAATGCACCAACTTAATGGTCCAAACGGCAGAAAAATGATTTCCATTAACTCCCACCCTACTTCAACAAATGAAAGTCAACCAATGCATATTATAATGCAATAATGAATAGAGGAAGTAATAACTTAGGGGTAATCGGTCAATGCTAAAATACAACATTCTTATAATATTAAAATGCCCCTACACGAACATATAGGAATTTAAATTCATCCAATAGATAGATGCCACGTAATAATTAATAATAATAAAATAAAAAAATAAATAATTGTTAGTTTTAAGGGTAATTGTGGACCAAAAAGGTGGATCGAGGGGTATTTTTAACCCAATATGTGAATCGAGGGTATTTTAAACCTTTTTGATTATCTAGGGGTATTTTTGGCCCTTTTACTGTAAATAGTTTAAAAATTTGTATAACTTACTGGATGAGACTCCTATCCATTACTCATTCTCTCCATTTCCCCAAGTTCCTACTCGGATGGAAGTCATGTGTCATAATTAAAAATTAAAGGTTGAGATTTAATTACCTAAATTAAAGTCCTAACCATGATTAAAATAACAAATATTTTAATTACCTCCTCAGGAACTTCTTGACGATCTTTGAAAGTACGTTATGTTGTTTATGTGATTGTGCAAAACTTTATTTTTGCGTTTTTGATGTATCTTTTAGTGGTTCAAGCTATTCTTTTTTCTGGATTTGGTTAAGAAATAGTGTAGTTGTAGCATTCATAAGTTCAAAATTTACCTTTTTCCTGTTGTGTTTCTCAGTGGTTTAAGTTATTTTTTGGATTTGGATGTGAAAAGGTGTACCTGTAGCATTCATAATTTCATAGTTTAGCATTTTCTTGTTGTATTACTCTGTGATTGAAGGTATTATTTTTTCATTTGGGTGTGAAATAGTATACTTGTAGTGCTCATAAGTTCAAAATTTAGCAGTTTTCTCTTGTGTTTGTCAGCGGTTCAAATTATATTTTTGATTTGGATGTGAAATGGTGTACTTGTAGTGCCCATAAGTTCAAAATTTAGCATTTTCTTATTGTGTTTTCAGCGATTCAAATTACTTTTTAAATTTTGATGGAATGTATGTGTCCACTAAATGTAACAGGACTTGGTCCTTTAACTCAGTTAAAGCACAGAAAAGTAAATGCTGGAAACACACGATACTTTACGTGGAAACCTCCTTGCTCAAGGGACTAAAACCACGACCTGCCTCACATGATTTTCAAAACTGTTTTCACTAATCTTCTCAAGCAAAAGCGAAATACAGTTTACAACCACACACTAATATTAACCTCCTAATCTCAACCTAAGTAATACAACATATTACTTAATGAGCCTATGAAATGCATTCATTGCCCACTATACTAACCCTCACTGATTAATATAGACTTTTGACTGTAAGATACAAAGTTACCCTTAACTATGTTCTTACAATGACTTACACAAAGTTTTGAAATGTTTCTAACAGAGTGAAACGAATCTTACAAGTTAAGCACAAATATAAGCAATTAAAATAACAACAGGTTCAGGAAGCAAGTTCTTCAGTCGATGAGGTCCCTTGTTGTTTTTGGTGAAGCTTGAATTTTCTTCCCTTTTGAATGTATGAATTGATTTGTTGTTTGTCATGTTGATTAAATCAATCATAAAGAATTATTAACCGTTGGACAAACAACCTCATCCATTCTGATTGGTGTAGTACGCTGACGACCTCACCAACCTCTGACAAGACAACTTTCCAGTTGTATAGCACACTGCCCTAGACGAGAAGTCTCTGCAGAGGACCGGATCCCTGCATTTGTGAGGATCATCAAAACATTGGAAACATTAAGACTTATCAAATTTGAATGTAAAATAGTGTACTTGTAGAGTTCGTAAGTTCAAAATTTACCATTTCATCCAAGTCGAGAGAGAGAGAGAATCTGCGGCGGCGAGGATGGTGAAGTTTTTGAAGCCAAACAAAGTTGTTATCATTCTTCAAGGCAAATATGTTGCCCGAAAAGTTGTGATTGTAAGTTCATTTGATGAAGAAACAAGGGACAGGCCATATGGCCATTGTTGGCCTGTCCCTTGTTTGGTTGCATGTGTCTCAAAGTACCAGAAGAATGTGATCGGTAAGGATTCAGCAAAGAAGCAGGCAAAGAAATCTTGTGTGAAGGCTTCCATCAAGCTCGTGAACTACAACCACATCATACCTACTTGTTACACACTCGATGTTGATCTGAAGGATGTTGTCAATACTGATGTTCTTCGGGCACGTGACAAAAAGGTGACTGCTATGAAAGA
Source organism: Solanum verrucosum (assembly GCF_900185275.1). Lineage (NCBI taxonomy): Eukaryota > Viridiplantae > Streptophyta > Magnoliopsida > Solanales > Solanaceae > Solanum > Solanum verrucosum. The sequence goes on from NW_026020705.1 coordinate 1,017,236, forward strand.
GAACAAGGCTAGGCTTGAGGAGAGGTTCAAGACTGGGAAAAATCACCGGTTCTTCACTCGATAAACAAATAATTCTTAATACATAAATCACGTTGTTGTCTACTATCTCTGGTAGTATTATTTAGCTGCTTTTGTTGACAGGTGGTAGATCTACTTGTTCCGTATCAAAGAAGTGAAAAGATTGGACTTTTTGTTAGTGTAGGTGTTGGAGACGCTTATTACGGAGTAAAAAAAGAATCTTCATGTATTATCTTTCTTTAAGGTAATCTAATTTTATATTCACTTCTCGTTTGCATGTGGTTTCTCAGTGTTTACTGGTGTTGGTGAACGTACTCGAGAGGGTAACGATTTGTACAGAGAAATGATTGAGAGTGGTGTTATTAATTAAGCTTGGTGAAAAGCAGGTTTCTGTAGATAACATTTTCTTTTCAATATATAGTGCATACATTTCTTGCAATTGATTGATTTTATACATATGTATGGTGAAAGCAAATGAATGAACCTCATGGGGCTCGTGCTCGTGTTGGGCTGACAGAACTGACAGTTGCTGAACACTTCCGAGACACTAAAGGGAAAGATGTGCTCCATTTTCATGGATAATATTTTACTTTATCAAAATGATTTCTGATTCTCTACCTCTTTCTCTGGGACTGCTCTAGGCGGCTCTGAGGTGTCTTGCTTTGTTGGAGGGCTCCAAGAGAGGAATACTACAACCAAGAAGGGTTCTATCACATCAAATCGTTGTATATACATGATAGAGTTGTTCATTTTTCATTGGTTTTATGCGACTGTCGATTTAAGGGTTGGTTGAGAACTCAATGTGAATGATTTTACATCGCTGTTATGTCTGGTGAGATCTCTAAAAAGCCTTATCCTCAGAATTTCTTTGTGAATATAATTGTCCCAAGAGAACAAGGTAAGCTGCTGGATTTTGTGATTCCTTTCCTTTTAATCTGGTATCACAAGTTAGACATGGGATCTTACCTCGATCTCGTGGTTGTCTATTGATTCATTCAGTGGTGGACTAAACAGACAAGTCGATGGATGACGTCGCACCACCCATATTAATAACATATGATTAACAAAAGGAAGTGTATTTTTTCCTTCTGATGATGGTAACTTTATGAGTGGTGGCGGTGAGAGTTATTGTGGTGGTGAACGGCGGCGCGTGAATGGGAAAAAATAGCTGTGTTTAGAGAAAAGAGATGTTGATCCTTGGAATTTCATATTTCTGTTATTACTCTCTTTGGATGGTCATTACTCTCGTTTCCAAAATATCAAAAAAAAAAATATTTTTTAGAATCAAATGATATATGATATGAAGTTTGATCAAAACTTATATTTATTTATTTTGCTAGTTCTAGATACGTGTGTTGCACGTGTAATCCATACTAATCCTTCGCAAGAACAACTAAATTATAAGTCAGTTTTTTGACAACCTTATTATTCATAAATTGTGAAGACTTGATTATTATGTGGTTGGAATAAAACAAAATAATGTCATATCACTAAATTATTGAACAATTATAAAGGAGGTGATAGTTGTCGCATGTCTTTGATCTTGGATTGGATAGAAGGCGAAGTTAAAATTTGTAAAGATGAATGTTCTTAGTCTAATAGGAATTATAATTATGCATTAGAGATCCAAACTAAATAGATGATTCTTCTCGTTCCTTTATGACTTATTTGCATATCGTAAATTAAATAGTATTGAATTAAACCCCCTTTTAAAGGTATCCAACATAGAGAAGTCAAAAGGCAAATTATAGAGGCAAGATCATTTGAGATATTATCAAAGAAAACAAAGTCATAAAGCTTTGACATTCATGATCATTTAGAAATATTTACATAGTGATATCTACAAAATTTCTACACAACTGTACTTCAAAATGTAACGATGAGTGGAAAAAAATCAAGAGAAATTTATATATCAAATACAATTTACAAAATTAATTGAACCAACTTTTCTATGCTTACCTCCTAGAGATATCTAAATAAGAAGATGATAAATATTGCTACACTATTGAGTATTACTGAGTTACCAAAAGCTTGAGAAACTATATATGACGACAATATTTTTAGCATTCCAAACAAAATTATCTTATTCTTTCATTCATGTGAGAAGCACAACATAAAAAGCACAATAATTTTTTTAGAAATAATAACTAAATGACTCATATTTAAACATGAAAGGCTGAGTTTCTGTTACATACCTGGTAATTTTACACCTTAGATATATTATATTGTTTTATCCAAATAGTGAGAATTAGCTATATGTTAAATGTTCATCTATATAATATAAATATAATTTATCAAGTAGAAAATTCATCATTAATTTATGCTAATTATGATGGAAGGAAATCAATTTTTTTGCAACAATGTTTATTGTAGCTATTACTTGGCACTTAAGATAATTTATGAATATAATTCATTGAATTTTTTATAGCTTTGCGCGGTGGGAGTATCTGAAGAGATTGTTTTAAATATTGCAAACCTTTTGATTTTCTTTTTTCATTTAATAATACAAATATTCATTGTATTTATATTAATCCATGTCATAAGTTGTGTTTTAACTTCCGAAAACTTAAGTAATATTAGGGGTTTTCCATTTTAGAATGTTGTTGTTGTTGTTGTTGTTGTTCTTGTTGTTGTTTTTCCATTTTAGAATGTTGTTGTTGTTTTTTTGTTTTTCCATTTTAGAATGTTGTTGTTGTTGTTGTTTTTCCATTTTAGAATGTTGTTGTTGTTGTTGTTGTTTTTTTTCCATTTTAGAATGTTGTTGTTGTTGTTGTTGTGTATTTATATTTTTATCCATAAATATATAAAATAGTGTTTAATAGAATATGATAATATTTATTATTAATTAATGTGTATTTACATTTTTGTTCATCAATATTATGACATTATAAGGACATTTTCCTAATTCAACTTTTGACCTAGCTTTTCATTTTTTTTGGTCATATATCCGATGTATTTAATTTATTGTTACGCAGAAAAAGGAAAGGGTCTGACCTCCTCAAAACACAACACAAGGATAGATATCTTCAAATGCACCACATTATGAATCTGGTCTATTAATTGGTTATGATGCATAATGAAATTGGTCATTTAGTTAGTTACGTTTCATTCTATTAGTTAGTTACTTTGTGATGAGCTAACTCCAAGTAAATTGTATCTTAAATCATGACACTCACTCAGCGACTGAGTTAATAATTACTTCGAGCTTAAAACCCTCCTTAATTACTTGTTTTTATGAACCATATTATTATTAACATTTCTTCAACCCTAACCCTATTTTAGATACTATCTTCTTCTTTTACGTAATACATTATGAAAACTCTTCATTTCTGACACTCTTGTTTCTACCAACTAAAGCATCAAGATCAGTAAACAACCTTTCTATTATATTCACTATTATCAAACACAACATTCATTACCATTGTAATCAATACAAATAAACTACTTCTATTAATTTCTCAATCAATTCTAGTCTTTCTAAACATCTCATTTTAAGATGTAAAATCAGAAAATTTTCAAATGCAACATACAGCAATACAATGCATTCCTCAACTCCTAATCACATACTTCAAACCTCAAAATCAATTAATTTCTCAATATGGCTCGTATGCCACACTTTAGAAGAAATGTCTTGGAAGGAACAATAACAAAATCCAACTTAAACAAAACATTTGTTGTTGACAGGAGTAGAAGGATCAGCACCTTGGTCTGTGCATTCAATTTCCTACAAAGTTGTGGGGGGATCAACGAGTCTAATACCCTTGGGAGCATCATCATCACACTTAGACTCAGGCTTTTCCTTTTCTGGAATGAAGCTACTCACAACCACCTGATAGTGAACCGAAAATCATTAGCAAGTCCACAATAAACACTCAACAATAAGATTTAGAACATCTCAAGGCTGTAAGTTTTGCACACAATAAGGTTCAAAGTAAGCTTTCTACTTAAGTAACCAATAGAGGGTGGAACCATTGTCCACTGAATTTCGAGTCATAAACTACTAATCAATCCAAAAGAGTAAGAAAAGAACATTAACCCAAGGATAGAGATAGTTAGAATAACACCTGTATCGGAGTAGCAGCTGTGAGCTTTCCAGCAACGTAACCGCCGAAAACAATATGATCTGTCCTAGATAACATCACGTTAAGGTCACATGTTCTACTACTTTCTGACAACATGACTGACCCTGATAATGAGATGATGAAAAATTGACCCTGCATATAAATAAAAAAAGATATGCAAACTTTATGAGAATAAGTAGAGTAGAAACAATTAATGTACACTCGGTTATCATCTTTATAAAATTTAAGCATTAATATACATACGTAACTTCACAACGTTTCCAATAGATGCACATCCAACTACTTGTGTATAGTATATAAGGTAGAACCACCAAAACAAGAAAAATCAATTGATAATTGATATGATAACTCGTTCCAAATAAGTTCAGTGATAAATACTACCTAAAGAAATTATTAAAGTAATCCTTCATAAAGTAACATGATCGATACACCCAAAATTTATCACCTAACTACTACTAATTCATGTATCTCAAATGAAAATACTAGGGTGCATATAAAGGAAGAAAGTATTTGTCAATCAGCAGAAAGAGAAAAAAAAGGGAAAATGAAGCCTCAACTAAGTCAATTTGTTGCTATATGGGCATAATACCATCTGTTAAATGTTTTATTGTGTTTCTTTACTCAAGTACATTCATTATACTTATGACTAAAACAATTCAAAGAGAAAAAAAGGACTAGGGGTCGAGATAAATAAGATTTCACACCCGGATGCATGGCTAACTGACTGTCATTAGAAGTGGAGCTTGAAGTCCATATAGGTCGGCCAAATTCAGTAGATTTTGCTAAAATAGTATATTAAATTTAGAACACAATTATTAATAATTAAAAAAACCATTTAAAATTAAAAATCCATACAATTGAAATTTATATCTGCAAATGAGTTAATCAAGCAAAATCATAAATCTAACTTATGGTAAATAATTTGACAGAATACCTAATTTTATTAAAGATGCAATGTATTTAGTTAATATGTAATTATTCAAGTCTGAATCTAAATGCTAACATTGAGACTGAAACATCAATATCCACTAGGCTAGTCATGATATACTATAAGAATATTGACAAAGAGTGATAAAACATGTCCTTGGGCATACATAGTTGGTGATAGTTTAGGTAGAAAGGGAAAAGACATGATAGTTTAGTAAGAAAATTGTAATCATAAAAACAATGATACTTCCAATGTGTTTTTGATCATTTTCTTTAGAATTAGACTTTGATTTTAAAAATAGTAGTTAAGAAAATGAACGATTCTTTAAAAGGTAATAGACATAAAATGGGCTAAAGGGAGTACATCTAAAAGGATGTACTCTACCGTTCTATTTTCTCAAGTCAAAAGAAATTGTCATGTCAATATTCATTTAAATAAATGCCAAAAAGTCAAATTTCTGCATCACATAGCCAACAAAATCTAGTGGAAGACAAAAACATATACATAGAGTCATAAACTAACTAAGCATAAACTACCACACATGCCTCAACATAAAGGCGGAAAAAAAAGTAAGTGTGTCTAAGCTAAAACTAATACACACCTCATATGTCGCAATGCCACCACCGTTGCAGACTCTTGTAGGGGGACGTTACATATGCCACCCCTTGCAGAAGAATACAAATTTTCATAGGTCCTTCTTGTGATAAATTCATTATCTTAGACACAATGTCCTGCGTAAAAGATAATAGGCTTGCATCATTTAGTAAAGTCAACCCAAAAATTCACAAGACAGGAACTTCAATTCATGAGAACTATTTGATCATGGTTATGATATAAATGTTATTTTGTAGTTACGTTAAACTTTTCATTTTTAAGAAATGGAGCCATAAGCCCCATAATATTTCTTTCATGTTTCACTGCTTTTTCTTCACCAATCCACACAAGTTATTAACCTTCATTCGTAACTTCAAATCCTTCAAATAATTCATTAAAATATTTGAGATGAAAGTATAATTTTCCCAAAACATAAGGAGGCCGACGAAAAATAAAAATCAAATGCATTTAATAGAGTCGCTATGATGGAAGGATCAAGATCTAGTCTATGCAAATAAAAAAAAAAGAATAGTAATGATTGAAGGAGCACACAAATAAGACTATGATGTGTCACGTGAAAAAAGTTATAACTTATTGACAACATGAATTTATTTTATGATTAGAGAGTCAATGAATTATTGTAGTTTGGTTCTTTTATTTCATCCTTGAATATTTGTTCATCAATAATTATTGATGTATTAAATCAAAAGGCATAACAAGAAAGTCAACAAAAAAATAAATGCAGAAGTAAATTGATTTCTTCTTTTTCTCTCATATGAAATACAAAACTCAAGCTTGTTGCAGAACAACAAAATCTCATATCGGTTAATCTAAGATCTGTAAATCATGTTATGAAAACACACGCTTTAGGCTAAAAATAAATAATTAAAACATATTTTACCTCCCCAATGTTCACATGGATTAACTGTGGCTTACCAACTACACCTGACAACCATCAAGAAAATCCAATAATCACTAATTACAGTAATAAAGGTTATAAAAATATATAAATGATGTATATAAATCAAATCTTTCCCAAATTAGAAGAAACAATGAACACATATATACCAAAAAGTTCTCCATGATTCGATGAAATTTGAGCGGTTTTAACACCCGCAGAGGACTTTTGAGAATCCATATAGAAAAGTTGTTTTCGTTGTTTTATAAAGAAATTTGATGAAAGAGGAAAAAAGTTCTATAAATTGTTGGGTTTTATCATTTGAATTTTGTGTTTAAGCTTAAGTTGATCAAATGTAGAACTTAGATTTTCTAAATATAATTCTTTTAAATGTTTGCACAAATTGTCCCCTACCTTGTGATATTTAATTTTTTGACCCTTCTTTTTGTTCTTCAAAAATAGTCATACGTAAATTAATACCTCATTTATTTTCGTTAAGATTAAAACATCTTAAATGTGCATCTGAATGATTAAGATCTTGTCTCTTGATCTGAACACTAAATTATTAAAATGACTTGTTATTAAACATCTGAATATCTAATTAATCTATTTAACCAAACAAAAATAAATCTAAGCCTATGTTAAGCTTGTGCCTTGTGGACTTGATTTTCTGATGCCTGGTTTTATTCTCTTTAGGCAGCACTATTTCCACACATCTTTGGTTGACAAGCCCATTCTATCCTCATGTGCATAACATAGATGGATTCTTTGTCGCCAAGTTGAAAAACATGAGCAATTGCAAGTCTGCTGCCACTGCAATATCAAAAATGATATTTTGCTGCAATTAACTAACAATAATTGCTTAATTGACACAAATATGTTTTCATAGAGACAATTAACACTCTTTGTAATTATTTCTATTTTTAGAGATAATTAACACTTTTTGTAAATGTCCTAAAATATATAAAACATTGGTTTCAATGACAATAAACTAATCCCGATTAAAATTTTAGCACTTTTTATTAATATGCATATTTATCATTTGTTTTGTTGTTTAAACATATTAGGATTGACAAGTATTATATATACTACATAAACATGTGATACTTTTTTTAAAAAGAAAAATTATTAACACATTAGAATTCAAAATACATCATATATTAGGTAAATGACACGTGCTTCGCACGGGATTGAACTATTTTACAAAAATTACATATGATCATTCGGTAATATTCATATTTTCGATACATACACTATATTGTCAAGAACATAATTAACTAAATTTAAACAGAGAACCTTCGGTTTCTTTCTTATGAACCTCCATCATTCTCTTTTTATTATTGTATGTTGTATTATGTATATGTTTAAAATGACACTAAAATTGTTAGTATCATAAATGTTTTTCCTCATTATCAGAATAGTCATTACTATTGCTTAGGTTTCATATCACGGCCCCAACTTATTTGAAATTGAACCATAGTTATTGTTATGGTTATAGTATGCAGTTACAAAGAATTAATCTAATTATCAACCAAGCAGTAGGTGACATCTGAATGAAACTATTAATAACTGGATATTCTAAACCAAAATTTTGACATATAACATATTAAAATCTTACAGCATAATTTTGTGAGCACTTGAACTCACAAATATCCACAAATAATAATAAAGACAACCCTACTTTCCTAACAATCAGGAAGAAAAAGGTATGTTGCTCAACATATATTTCAAAAAGATAGTCTGTCGAGCCGTATCCAAGTTTACAGTTCACAAATTAAATTGAAAGAAGCTAAAAGAAAGAGTTATTACTTCATTATAAAAAAAACAAAACTTAATCAAAAGAAAGAGATATCACTACAACAAAAATTATCTTTAACGGCAATTAATAGCTTAATTGTCGTTAAATATGAATTTTCAGAGGCAATTGATACTCTCTATAAATGTCCTTAAAGTCTATAACAACATTGAATTTAATGACAATTAATTAATGTCGAAAAAGTCTCTAGCACTCTTCATTAATGCGCATATTTATTGCCGATAAAAATTATTTTTTTTATAGTGTATTTTGGCCATTTGTTAGTTTCAAGAAAACTCGATCTCTTATTATGCCCAAAAAAAAGAGACGAAGAAATATGACAAATTACTTAATTTGCGATAAAAGTAGTGGACTAATTGTCTCTATACTAATATTCTAGGAAGAGTGCAATGACATACAAAATGTTTGTACCTAAGAAAAAACAATCAAAATAATATACTAATTGTGGAAAGCAAGAGAGCGATCTTTTTGGTTCTTTTAACAAACTTCATCATTAGGTTCGTATTAGTTATCACATATTTGTTGTTGTGTGCTATCAAATATAACACAACCCACAAGCAATTTTTCCAAAAAGTATATATGAAGAAACTTGTAGAAAGGGACAAAAGAAAAGATAAATTTTCAATCATCCTCACAGGAGCTTTTAACAGAGTTAAAAAAGTCACCAAAATAGCAAAATGAAATTGTAATATACATGAATCAATATAACTTACAATAAAAGATTAAGCTTCATGAAATAGGAGGAAGAAAACTTTGAGAAATGAAACACATTTCATAAGAAGCTTGAATAATGTATTTGAATTTGACTCCCTAATAGCGAAAAATGCCTACAAATAACAGTGGCAGAAATAAAAGTTTTGTTTATTAAAGAACCAAATTTAATGAATTCGACAATTTCAGCAGCGTTATGAGGTTTGGACTGAGAGGTGCAAGAGTAGTAATGTCGCATTGCAATTAAAATCGTTTTTATTTGTTTACGTGAAGAAACCTGTAGAAAGGGACAAAAGAGAAAGATCAATTTTCAATCATCCTTGCTGAAAGTCTTAACTTAGTTAAAAAAAAAAGTCACCAAAATAGCAAAAAGAAATTGCCATAGTTACATGAATCACTATGACTTATAGTAAAGATTAAGCTTCATGAAATAGGAGGAAGAAAACATTGAGGAATGAAACAAACTTCATAAGAAGCTTAATTCATGTATTTGAATTTGACTATCCTATAGCGGAAAAAACCTACAAATAATAGTGGCATGAAATCCCTCTATTTATACACAACAAAAGGTAGTGTGAACAAATGCTTATTGTGCCTTATCGGAAAGATCACAACTCTTTGAAAAAGTTAACCCTTCGAAAAGGTCACAACCTTTCATAAAAGTCACAACCCTTCATAAAAGTCACAATTTTTCATAAAAGTTATAACGTTTCGTAAAAGTCACAATTGTTCATAAAACTTACAACTTTTCGTAAAAGCCACAACTTTCCGTAAAGTCACAACTATTCATGAAAGGGAATGCTAGTTTAGGAAATAAATAAATTCAAAGGGAATTCTGGTTTGTGGTGGCGCCACGTAGGTGGGCCTAGGTTTCTCTTTTATATGATATATGATTATTGGAAGTGGAAAGCTAGCTCTAAAGTGCAAAGTTGAATTACCATTTTATCCTTCCACTAAATTAAAATTTAATCAAATATTAATACATAATTAATTAATGGAAGGATGTTACTTTAATTCTTTCATCGTGATATTATAAATATAATTGATTAGGGAAATTAATTAAATTAAAGTAGAAGACAAAAACAATACCCTTCAAATACTAAATGATTAAATTGCCTTTAAGTTCAAGTACCATTATTACAAGTTGGTATAGTAAACAATTAATATGAAAGAGACTATTACATCTTGCGGTTCTGTTCCTAACTTACAAATTAAGTGATTGTCACTATTTTAAAAAGAAGATGAAAAAATCTTAAAAAGTTGAATGGATAGTAACTAGTGGTAAAAGAAGAAATAATATAAAAGGAAAAAATAAGAACCTGGCTGAACACATTAATATTATCACTTTGAATCATCTTATAGCCATAATCAAAACATGTTATTTTATTGTACATTTTGATAACGCAAGAGCTATTTTTTACAAGACAATCTTAATTATATAATTCAACTAGTTTTTTTGGTAGTTTTACAGCCGAAAAAACTTCATAATTTTGAATCATCAAAAGGATACATGTACATCTAAGTACGATTCATATACATCCATTTCAACAATTATTATCTTCATCACAAATAATTACAATTTATATGTAGGTGAACACCAAACAGTGGATAATCATCTAATACACATCATATAAGGAAGAAATACATTGAAGTAATTTATGTACAAATTCTAAAAAACACTACTTTCATTTGACAAAAACTTCTTGATATATATGCAATTATAAAAGGAGGAGACTACAATTTTGTAAAAGTCTTACGAAAACTGTAAGACATGAAAAATATGATCATAACCGACGTTCCTCAAATTCATATTTAAATTATGTGTTGTTGACATGTTAAAAACGAAATTATCATCAAGTGAGTATATAATAATAATAATAATAATAATAATAATAATAATAATAATAATAATAATAAAAATAATAATAATACGTTACAGGATCATCGACCTGGCGGTGGTCCGCCCAGTCATAGATCAAGCAAGTCAATATCCTTAGAGGTAGTCCAACTACATAAGAATCGAAATACACAAGAATTTTAACATGGTTTCTCAGACTGCATGGTTTAATTATTTTACCCAAGCAAAGGGCCTGTCAAGAAGCTAATACATACTTTTATTGAGCCCATGTGTCTGATAGTTCTAACCGGGTATGAGGCGCCCTACTTATCAAACTCAATTTCGGGCTAAAAACCACGACTCATCAGACGGAGTCACAAAGACAAAGCCAATAAAAGTAGTACTAGATCCGACTGTACCTCAATCTCAGAACCAAGTCGAGAAGCCATACTAAAATTCTTCTATATTTAAATAAAGCTTAGATCTGTTCATGGTCTATATAAAATAGAAGTTAGTTATCCGGCATACATATAAATTTTTAGCCGGACATAGTCATAGCTTCCAGATCGGAGATATAAAAAGATTTATAAATAAAAGTAGAGAATTAAATTACCTTGTATCAACAACTTTATTTACTTCCGGCGAACCTCCGGCAAACCGAGAGCTTTACAAACTAAGAGAAACAAACAACTTAAAGAAAACAACTTTTGAAGAGAGAGTGTTTTTCGACGCTCCTCCTTCAAACTACAAAAGACCTTATTTATAGAAGAAAAAGGGATTTATCTACAGTGATCTACAGTGACCGATCTACAGTGGTCTATAGTGACCGATTTACAGTGACCATGGGTCCCTTATCAATGGGTCCCAAATGTACACTAACAGATTTTCTACTGTGGTTTAACAGTGTAACTACTGTTAATCAATAGTGGTCATCTTGTCTTTCTTTTTCAACTCCCTAAGTAAATCTTCTGCTTTAGACAACATATCTTCTATCACGGGTTTCGCCGATTCACAAGGCTAGGCCTCTTGAGCATCATCTGCGATATCATCACTTGTTTCACTTCTCATTGAAGTGTCTGAATTTTCATAGTGAGTGATATTGAGGAGTAGATTCCTCCTTATTTCATCCAAATACTCCTTTATCATTTCTTCTTTATTTCCATCTTGAATAGAAATTCTTCTGGCAATATGTTTGACGGAGTTGTCAGCAATTATTCCTTTGTGAGGAATAATACCATAATCTTGGATTCTTTGAGAAATAGAGTCCAATAATTCTTGGCCATATAATGATTTAGTCACGTGATCCTTCTTCATTAATTTATTCCAGAAATTATTATAATAAATCTGATATAAGCATGGAATTTGTTCTTCAGTAAAACCTACTTCCGGGGTCCATTTATGGATCCATGGAATTGAGAATTCTATGAAGAAATAAATTTGTTCAATTTGTTCTATTTAACAAACATGATCTGAGTGGTGTAAATCATTAAGGTCTGGTGAAACCTTAACCCAGTTTTTTATAACTTTAAAAAGGGATCAGGTAAAATATTTACCATCGGTCCGTGGTATGACCACCAGTTCAAGAACCAGTTAGGAATTGGGTCAACAAATATCTTTGCACACACCTTGATAAACCAAGTATGTTTATGCCTTTCATTGTTATAGTAAAGGACTTTTCTGAAAGCGTTAATATAATCCCAATAAGTGAAATTGGTAGGGATTTTATTGAGGTGATCTGCCTCTCTTTCATCGAGGATATTCCCCAATCTTCAATTGATATAATTTGTTTTATGATCATTTTGGAGAAGTTATAAACGTTCTCGCAGGTGTTATAACCTGAGAAGTCCTGAAATTCAACGCTACCTGTATTCGTTAAAATGGTCTCGTATTACAAGCGGGTTTTGTATGACTCTCCTGGGAAGTATAATCCGTTAAGTAAATATCGCTGGAATATCTTCCAGGGTTCTTCTTTTCTCTGTATCTCAGAGTTTTCAATAAGAAATATCATTTCTTTCTTTACTACCCTTTCATAGGATCTAATATCATCAACCTCTTCTTTCGCCACCGATGCAAAAGTATCACTTTGCTTTTGAGATAAATATGCTCTCAGTTGAGCGTATAATGGATTATTTTCTGGAATATCATCCAGATGCATCGAAGAAATAACTTCTTTTGAAGAGCTTGTTAGTTTTACCAAGCTCATTCCTCCCCTTTGTATAATTGGAGAGCTGGATGAGGATCCGTATGATGATCCTGATGTTATTGAGGAGGATGATCTTCCCCTTTCGCAAGTATAACTGCCCCTTCATCTACCCTTGGTTTCCCTAGGAGGATCCATCCTGCAAACATAGCATTTAGTTTTAATCATCTAAAAGTTCATAAACTTCAGAACAATAAAACCTCTCATAAAGTTCTTGTTCAATCATGTAATTAGCGACGATATCCATCACCATTTCATCTATAATTCTCCATAAAATACGTTCCTGTAAATCCCTATTAAGAGGAACTACCTTCAAAATTGTAACCAAAGTAATATTAGTAAAGAAGTCAAGAAAACCCATTTTTTCTAAGAAGAAAGATATTCTCTAGATAAGAAGTCTGGGAGGGAATTATCACTTCCCTTTTTATAATGAATTTTCGAAATCAAAAGGGGCTAATTGTGCCTGCCACCTAGCAAATATTTATTTTGATGCATCATGTTTAAAATCTTTATCAAACATATATTTGACTGATTGAGCATCTGTTTTTATCACAAATTTTTGATTGTAAAGATCATTCTAAAATTTTAAAACAAATTTAACGATAGTTAACATTTCATGAGCTACCGTTGCATATTTTTTCTGAGCATCCCTCCATTTTCCTGAATGAAACTGAATAAGGTATTCATTTTTATCAAGCGGGTTAATCTGTTTTAATATTCCACCATAACCCATATTGGACGCATCTGTCTCAACGATCTTTGGCCAAGCAGGATTAGCAGGGTTAAACAAGGCAAAGATTGAACTCTTTCTTTAATAGTCTTTACAAGATCTGTGAGACTATTAGTCCAAGGCTTCTTATGATATTTTTTTAGCCTGTCGTATAACGGAGCTAAATCTGGAGACAAATTTTTGTAGAAGGGGGAAATGTAATTTAAACTTCCCAGAAACCGCTGCAATTGCGTCCTATCTGTAATAATATCAGGGAATTTTGATGCGAATTCAATAGATCGCTGAATAGGAGTCATTTTTCCTTGACAAATCAAATGACCCAAAAATCTAACTTCTGTTTGAAAAAGACTCATTTAGGTGTAGATATGACCAAACCATTTTGAATAACTATTTTCTTAAAAATATCTAGATGATTAATATGCATTTCAAGAGTCTTTGAGTAAACCAAAATATCATCAATATAAACTATGATGAAATCCAAATAAGGATTAAAAATATCATTCATAATCTTTTGAAATTCCGAGGGAGCATTTTTTAAACCAAAGGGCATTACATTTCATTCATATTGTCCAAATGAAACATTAAATGTCGTTCTATAAGAATGGTCTTTAAATATTTGGATTTGCCAATATCCAAATTTTAAATCAAATTTTGAAAAGATATTAGCATCATATAATCTTGATAATAAATCCCTTTTGTTTGGAATAGGATACCTAATCCACTTAAAAAATTATTTAAAGGTTTATAATTTATAACTAACCTAGGAACACCTCGTTCTTTTTCTGCTGCGTTATTAACATAAAAAGAAGTACACGACCATGGTGATTTGGAAGGCTTTATCAAACCTTTTTGTAATAAATTATCAATTTCCTTTTTGCAGAATTCAACCAATTCGGTATTCATCTGACAAGGACGTGATTTGATAGGGATATTTTCCTCAGAGAAATTATCTTCATATGGAAGAGTTACAATATGCTTTTTCCGATTCCAAAAGGCACTAGGATGATCAGCACAAATATCAATGGCCATTTTTTCAGAAATGAGTTTAATCTTTTTCTGTACTTTAGCAGATTTTAAAGTATCGAATATATTCATACTAAATATCTCAAGTTGTAAATAATCAGCATGCTTTTGTTTCATTTCAATTACAACATTAATATCTCTAGAAATAGGCTCGGTGATAAAAGTATAACTAATTTCTTGATTTTTATAAGTAGCAGAAAATCCTTTAGCATTTATATTAGTAAAAGGATAAATTGCATTTATAAAAGGAGTTCCTAGAATAATAGAAGGGTATAACTGATTTTTTACTAAGAAAAAGAAGTGAGGAATGCAAACTTTATTCTGGTAAATACGAGTATTAGATAATTTATACTTTATATCTAAAGCATGACCAGATGCATATTTAACCATATGAGTTGTTTTTTCAAAATATTTAGTAGGTACTAGACCTTCTTGAATGCAACTCACATCAGCGCCACTATCAATCATAACAATGTTAGTTATAGAAAAAGTATTATCAATTAATATAGTACATTTAACATACCATTTATGAGCTGTAACAATTTGCATCATTCCTAAAAGCATATTTTGTTTCGGATCAATATTCAAAGTGTTGGCAAGAGTATTTTCTTCAGCAGTAGAATCATCAACCTTATTTTTTCCTTTGCTATTAGCAGACTAAATCTGAGTAAGACGGTGATCACAAATAATATGATTTTGTTTAAGAAATTTAATTTCTTCCTTCAAATATTCAATTTCTCCTTTTAAATCATTAAAAGAGGTATCGCGAATAATCATGGTTTGTTTAGAAAAGAGTCTATTATGAACTTCAGACAAAGAGTAAGGAGCAGAATAATTAAACTCATCTTTAACCTTTTTATCATTAGGAATATTAGATGAAGAGCTTGTTTTACCAGCAGCCAATTGAATGATCTTTTCACAAAGAGTATTATCGGTAACTTCTTTTAGAAGTTCTATCACATTGTCTGCAGTGATAGTGAACATATTCAGGTCTTCGAACTGAGATTGTTGTTTGTATAATTCATCATGTTCGCAATGACAACTATCACCATGACATTTGCAAGCATCATTCGAATCTTGTTGAACCTTACTAGATGACTCAGGTTGCTCATCCTCTGTTGCATAACTTGCTCCGGAATCATCATAATCTGATTCGGAACCAGAAGTATATAGAAAACTATAAATCTTCTCTTGAATATCATCATCAAGTTCTAGAGTCTTAAGCTTTTCTAGCTTACAATTTGGAGCTTTATGCCCAAATTTTCCACATTTATAACACTTAATCTTATCAAGATTTCGCCTTGACCTATTCCTAGTAAATCTATGAGATTTACGATGAGCCCTACGCTCATCTCTTTCTTCTCTAGTCCTTCTTCTAGATCTTCTTTTCTTAAGATGAGATCTATGAGATTCTGATTTAGAAGTTTCTCGGTTGGTGCTTTTTGAAGCATTCGGTAAACCGAATTGAGTACAAAAATCTCTTAATTGAGACTTTTCTCTAAGCTTATCCATTTTAAGCTGTCTTGAGAGTTTTAACTCATTGCACAAATTTATGCCTTCTTGTGTACAAGCCCCAATAAGCTTTCCATAAGTAAAATCATTATAGGGAATAATTTCTTGTGGATTTCTAAGAGTCTTCTTGTAACGACCCGGAAAATGATAGAGTGAAACTAGAGCCTCACATGTGAGTTTGGAGTCGAGAACTTAATGAAATGGTTATAATTGAATTTGACCCAAAAAGTTCTTAAAAATGTGCTTCGGAAGTTACCGGAAACTTGTTTAGCTGTGTATTAAAAGATCCATTTCGTTTTTCGAAAATCCGACTTCATATTCTTGTTTAGGGGGTCAAATTGAGTGGGAAATGGGTCTAACCCAAATTTTAGAGCAACCGTATCAAAATCCGAAATTTCTAAGTGAAGCCTTTTTCGAGGGTCTACTTTGGAGGGTCATATCTCCTAGCACAAAAATTATTTGGGTGGCCAATTATATATCCATGGAAATCCCTTTGAGTTAGCTACCTAACGCACTTCGTTTCACCTCATTCGGAGTTCGGACGAAGAAGTTATGCCCATTTTCGTAAAATCTGTCCGGTAGGAAATGGCAATTTCCAGTATGCGGGGTTACTGTTCACCCGCCTCATTTTCTTTTCTAAGTGTTGGACCTTTTTTTTTAAAGGACTTATATTATTTCCTAGATACCATAATCCAATTCCCATCCCTAAAAACATTTCCCTCTCTCAAAAACTCTCTCAAAACCCCAAGGAAGCTCAAGGTGAAAGATGGAGCTAGGGTGGATGGTGGCTATTGATTTCTTCACCAATTTCGTTTGGTTCTTGAAGATAAAGGTATGGGGATCCTTTATCCTTGATCATTCTTTCTTTCAAGGAGCCCAATCAAAAGGTTTTCAAGGTCTTTCAAATACACCAAAATCCTATTTCTAATTCTAAGCATGGGTCCTTGCATTAAATGATTTCCAATGATGTTTTATGTTGTTATAAATGATTATTGATGGTTTTAGGAAAGAAATCTTCATGAACCCATGCCTTTACAAATTCTCTAAATTTGGCCTAAAGTGGGTGTATTGATTTTGTGTAATTTGATGGACGATTATTGTGTAAATTGTTGTGGGCTGTTCATGTATGTATTTATCTATGTTGATTTGTTAAGAATTGTTATTGAATTGAAGGATGTGGATGTTAGCCTTGAATGGGCAAAATTGTGAATTGGTCTTCATGTTGATTATGGGCTTATGCTTAGCTTAGTTTGTATAGTTGAATAGTTGATTTCTATTATTATCTATGCTTATCTATTGTGAATTGTTGGAGAGTTGAGGAATGGTGATTGTGGCTTGGGAAAAAGGGTAAGTGGACCTAACTTCATTGTTAAGGTAGAATTGATATAGAATTGTGATAGATTGATGTGTGATCCACTTATGGTGGAGGTGTTTACTTATTGAATGTATTGTGTTTATGGCCTTGGAGGCATTATATGAGGAATTGAAGTGTTGACATGATATCATATATGTGAATGGGATGTGAAGGACTTGAATGAGAATCAAATGAAGTAAAGGCAATCATGTTGTGAATATAAAGGTGTTCATGTGATCTCAAGGTGATCTTGTTTAAAGTGTTATTGTATTGTGATTGAAAGTGTGTCCTCTATTATTGTTCATATGTGACGATGATGGAATGTGAAGGATCTTTATAATGTGATGTGTGTCTTGACTTGGTAGACTTAGGTGCCTCTTCTTGATACATTAGAAGCTTTGTTGAATATGAATCGATAGGATATGGCATTCCTTTCGGATGTAAGTGACGAAACCTATTTTTGAGCTGGATAGTGTTTGGTATTTTAGGCATATCTCTTACTCTAGAACTTAGTTTGCGGTGAATAAATATGATTTGGAAAGCTAACTCGTATACCTACAACTTTTATGTTTATGTAAAATTCTAATTTAACTGTTATGGATACGAAATATGGGTCCTTATGATCATTTATGAACTCTTGAATTATGGAATTACTACTACACATTCTATTAGGGTCTATTTTTGCATATTATCATGAAATGGAATTATTATGTGATGTTTATGGTTTTCATGCTTCCATGATCAAATTATGAAGGTTGATATATATATGTATGTTGTTGGTGGGCTGATTTATATGTATTTCGGAATTGGTTGGACTTAGTACTCTTGAAAGACATGATTTTATCTACATGAACAATAGCCCACCATGTGTTTGATAAAATGCCATTTATAGAATTCATAGGAAATGGAAGGTCCAATGTACATCCTATGAGTCGGATGATTATATAATTATTGAAATGATGATGAAAGGGATACATGTATATGATTTTCTCAATATAGTGTTGTGAGTCGACCAAGCCTAGTACGGGGGGTAGTAGGCCCGTATAACCATATCGAGGGGTTGGTACCTTGGTTGCCTAGTACGGGGGGTAGTAGGCCCGTATAACCATATCGAGGGGTTTGTACCTTGGTCCCTAGCTCGGGGGGTGGTAGGCCCGGGTAACCATATCGAGGGGTTGGTACCTTGGTTGCCTAGTACGGGGGGTAGTAGGCCCGTATAACCATATCGAGGGGTTTGTACCTTGGTCCCTAGCTCGGGGGGTGGTAGGCCCGGGTAACCATATCGAGGGGTTGGTACCTTGGTTGCCTAGTACGGGGGGTAGTAGGCCCGTATAACCATATCGAGGGGTTTGTACCTTGGTCCCTAGCTCGGGGGGTGGTAGGCCCGGGTAACCATATCGAGGGGTTGGTACCTCTTTCGCCTCTCCAAGGGGGTGGTAGGCCTTGGAAATACTATATTGATGGTCACTCACCACACATGTACTACGCCCCACTAAATATGATTTATTTTATGTAAGCATCATTATACATATCATCTCATTAATATGCTATCTATCGGGTATGATTATGCACTTTGCCTAGAAAGTCCTTATTTAAGGTAATCTTGGGGAACACTTAAGTGTGCTTGAAGAGGATTGTGTGGGCGGTCACTTCTTGTCTCACTCAAGTGTGCCTTAAGGTTATATTAGGTAGAGGTCCTATGGTAATAAAATGACATGTGTCCTTCTAAAGTTAAGCATGGGTTGTATATGGACTTATGTTAAGTATATGTATGGTTAGCTATGGTCTTATATGTTAATGTTGACTTGTATTATGTCTCTTATACTTGTAACGGAAACGTTTTATCAAAGGATATGAAAGCATACATTTCTTGTAAATGTCCGTTGTGCATATTTTCTTGCATGGTCTCCATACTTAGTACTTAATTGTGCTAACCCCTTTCTTTTGCTTTTTGACTAAAGTGTAGGGATTTGGAGATGGTGATATGTCATGGCTACTTGTTAGGTTTTTAAGAGTTGAAGATGAAGACTTGGTGAGTCCTCATAGATTCGAGGGCAATAACCAACATGTTCTTTTTTTATGTCTCTCTAGTATTTGCTTAAGTTTTGAGTGGGCATAGTCCCAATGTTATATTCAGGTATTAGATGGTTTTGAGACATATTGTATAAAGTCTAGAAAGTCTTCCGCTTGCTATTTATTGAAAGTATCTTCGTGTGTGAAGAAAGTTTTTAATTCCTTATGGTTTTGGTGTCTATGCAATGAATGAATGCTAAGAGGCTTGTATTAGACCTCTTCGAGGTCGAGTACGCCGGTTACGACTAGGGGGTGCTCCCGGGTCGTGACACTTCTTTACTCTTTCTGCAAATAAAGAAGGTAAGCCATCAATAAATTTGGCTTTCCAGAATTCTAAACCATTTTCGGGAAGTTCCATTATCCGACTTAAATAAGTGTCTTTATACCATCTAAACTCACCTAAATGTCTACATCTAAGACCATTTAGTAGAGATCTAATGGTTTCATATTGACTGGTAAATCTACCACTAAAATGTTCAAGAATAGTCAAAATAAGTGTATACACATCGTCTTCTCTATTTTGAACAAGGGCAAAGCCTAAATTATCAACTCCTTCATTTACTGCCTTAGCATTAATTACTGCTGCTCTCGCATCAGAGGGCATATAATTATCCCACCATCCTCTTAGTTGACCGGTAAATCCTGCAATAATCATCTTGCAAATAGTCTTGTCAGTGTTACTAATACTTTTGCAGATAGTAGCATATATAAGCATCCTATGAACCATAATCATCAATTGCCTATCAATTTGCCCATCGAGATTCCATTCATAAATCTCACTTCCACTATAAGAAGTGTTAGTTTGATTCCAATCTCTTTCCTCTATCAAATCATCTTAAGTAGTAGGTCTTGGATAGTAATATGTTTGCATGCTAGGTTTTCTAGCATAAGCAGTATTACCACTATTCTTCTTTCGAGATACCCATGAAGTTTATTAACTTCCATTTCCATTTGAGTTTTGAAATCGAAAGTGGCTTCCATCTCATCTGCAAAATCTTCAGCGAGACTTATTGGTTTCGCACTTGCACCAAATTGAGAAAACTTTTTATCAAGAAGATATTCAATGTCGTGCAAAGGTCTAAGAATAAAATCCTGAATCTCAGGAGGCTTTTGAATATGAACATCAGGCTGTTTTGACGAAGAAGCCTGTTCCGAAACTTGTTTCACATATTTTAGCTTATTATCAATTTGAACAATGATATTAGACAGGCTATCTAATTTTTTGTCTAGAGAACAAATATGTTCACCAATAACTATAACATAAAGACCCAAATAATTATTTTGAGAAATAAGACGATTAATTTCATTTATACTTATTGCGGCGACTTCATTATCAATAAATTTATGAAAAGCAGTAAAAGTAATACCAATATTATTTGGTAAAATAAACGGAGCTTGAGGAGGATAAATGGATTGAATAATATTACCTGATTCATCTTTGTAAGATCGTTCAAGAATGTTGATGAATAAAGACAAATAAGTGGTTATAAACCAAGGCACAAAGAACATAATATGATTATGTAATGCACAATTTTCATGAAACTCTTGAGAAATATTATATCTTCTTTACTATAAGTGTCAAAAAACCAAGTTTTAAATCGGTTCCATTTTTCATTTAAAAATTTGTTTTGAATATATTTTCTTGCCAGTGAACCTGGACTAAAATCAATTTGATGTTCACTCATCATTAAGTATCATTAAGATTAAAATCCATCTCGGATACAGAAGGAATATCCTTATCAGAAACATCAAATGATTTATCATTCGTTTGAACAATGTTTAATCGAGGATTAATTTTATTTGTTTTTCTGCAGATATAATTGTTGATTAAGTATGTAATGAAGCAGCGCGATTTCTAGCTGGACCATAACAAGGTTATATCGGAGAAATATGTTGAATAGCCAGTCTTCTATCAGAAGCAAAAAAATGTCTATTATAAGGAACACTTTTTTCATCAAACTGCATACAAATTTTTCCATCTGAATTTTGACTAATATGAGAATATTCAGAATTAGTGACAGCATCAGTCATTTTCTCAGGGGGTATAATAGAATCTAAAATCCAAGTGATAGGAAAATTAATTTCTTCCCATTTTATAGGTCTTCTAGTAGTGACCTTAGATCTGGCGAAATTAGTTTCTACCAAAATAGTTTGATCAGATGTATCATATAACTTACATCTAGGATTCAAAGTAGCAAGTAATTTATAATAGATTCTATACGACAAGAAAATTAATTCAGAACCAGGTGCATAGTTATAACCATGCGTTTTAACATTCAAAGTTAAAGCATCTAATATATTAGAATCAGTCAAAGAAAACTGCAAATTGGGCTGAGCATTAAAATAAACTGGACCATAGGCCACCGTAGATTCGATCAAACCCATCAAGGATTGACGAAAATTTAAATTCCTCGCATCTCGTAGAGCAGCTAAGAAAGTCTCTGGTAACCCTTTAAGAGTTAAAGGTTTAAAAGCAATTTGAACCATGCCAATATGCAAAAATTTATACTGAGATTTATATAATTCAATATCACGCTTATTTAATAAACGAATAGTTTGTTCGGACGAGTTTAACGCCAATAATTGTTCAGTTGTTTTAATCAACTGTTTATTAGAAATCTTATCAAACCAACCATAATCATAAATGGTTTTTATATTAACTTTCGGAATAGTCCATTTGTTTAACAAATCAAGATTTTGAGGTATATCTACATCTTCTAGACGAGTGTTTTTAATATCTTCTTGATCCATAAAAGAGAGAATATATCTATGCCGAAATTATTCACATCAATTATATATATACCATGAAAGTTCCTTGGCTCTAATACCAACGTTACAGGATCACCGACCTGGCAGTGGTCCGCCTATTATTTTTTTTACCTTGTATCAACAAATAATAATAATAATAATAATAATAATAATAATAAAGAAATTATTCAATATGGTTTCTCTATAAGAAATCGAAATTAGCAAATTCTACAAAAAAAAACAATTGTAAGATCACGACCAAAATAAGGCACATACCTTCCAAAGGTATATGAGTGACAAAAAATATCATCTAAGGAATTGGAAGAGTAGATAGATAATTCGGTCATATATGGGTCATATAGTTTAATAATTACAATAACAAACATTGTAATAAAAGGTACATTATATATCTTTTTAAAAAGGAGTATTAAAAGTTAACTAATGAAAAAAATCGTGATAAAGAGGCTCTTTTTTATAGCATATTATTTTAGTAATAGTTTTGCATATCTACTTAATAGCTATTCATTTTACAGTAATCTGTTATTTTTTTAAGGATAAATCTGCCCTATATGAAAATACATGCCTGAATTGATGTATGTGAAAGGTATCATTGTTTACTTCTGTTATCTCATGTATTCAGATTATCAAACCAGAAACAATTAAGATGAAAAGAATAAGAAAAGAACTATCTAAGTCCACATAACCCACTGTGTGTTCTTAAGAAATTTAATCCCCTCAAGTACATGAGGTTGTAGATTAATTCCTTCCAAGATAAAATAAATTAACCTACCACGACCCAAGCTTACACCCTGGACGTGGCCGAAATTCAAGAACTATTGCTGGTCCACAAGCGAACCCTCATCCTGACTGACTACAAGTGGAAGACTAACTCAAGCATACAAAGCTTAAAAATGAACAAAAATTCATGATACTCAAATGAAAACTCTGAATAAAAATAAATTATTTAACTCGCCATAAAATAGGCAACTTAAATCATTAAAACATTTAATAAAATAAATGAACTGACTTCTGAAACTCTATAGACTATCTATGAAGCCTCTAAATGATAAAGATGGAAGTATGGACAAGACCCACGACATCCTAACAACTGATATAATTGAAAAGTAAATGAAATCTTCCGGAAGCTAGAAGGCTCACCATAGCTAACTTGAACTCCCTGTGGTATCAACGAAACTCCTATTGATGATCCAGAATACCTGAATTTGCATCATGAAAGGATGCAGGTCAAATGGCCGAGTACATGGAATGTACGAGCATGTAAGGGGAATTCTAAATCATAAACATAAGCTAGAAACTTGATAAAAAAAAAGGTAAACATACTTACCTCTTCTCAAACTTACTCGACTCAAGGAATACTCAAGGATACTCAAAACTACTCAAACTTACTCAACTCAGAAGTACTCAAGGATAAGATACCCAACTCAGTAATAAGGTTCTCAACTAAGATACTCAACTCAAGATACTCAACTCGAAAGGCTCAACTCATGATACTCAAGGATAAAACAATAGTAAAAGATGCAATCTATATGGAAAGCTGTAAAACTGCAGATAGCAACTCAATATATTGAAAAATACAATAATACTCAATGTGTAAATAAAAATACAATATAACTCTGTGGGAGTTTCTCTTATAACCGACAACCACCACTGTGAGCCTAAGTGATGATACAACGTCTTTCCCACGCTGCCAGAACTGTCCTATAATTTTCCGTCATATAGAACGCCTTAACTAAGTGGATCCACTAGTCTATACTAAAAAACACTAACGAGTCATCTAAACAGTATGATCCTTTCTACCCACGATGGCAACATGGTTTATGGGAGCTATGAATTATCTGAGCACTCCCCCATATCGGTGCTCAATACGACTCCCAAAATATACTAGCTCATATGTTTAAAAACATAACTTTTCTGTGGTTTGAGATAATTACTCAAAAATCTATCTCTTAAAAGAGATGGTACTCAAACTGCTCAAAACTCTTTTGGAAATCTCAGTTTTCCCTCATCTTAAATGTAAAAATGTTTACTCTTGGAAATACTTAGTTTCCAAGTAATCATTGAAGAAATGAACTTTACTCTTACTCTTTACTCAACTCAAAGCTTAAGTCTTAAAACAAAGTTAAAACATTTGTAAAAGACTTCTTAAAATATGGTTCATGCCGAATTATGGAGATGAACAATTCAATGCAAGGTTTTCAATAACCATAGATAGAACTCAATACTTGGAACTCAAGAACTTCATTGATACTACTAATTTCAAGAATTCTCAACTCAGAGGGTTCATGCGAAATTATGAGCATGAACTACTCAACTCAAGAACTCAAATATACTTCTCATTTCAAGACTGTTCGACTTATAGGGTTCATGCAGAATTATGGGCATGAACAATTCAACTCAAGGACTTCATGGGTAACATGTAATAGTCCCATGATTATAAATATAATCTCAAAGGGGATTAGGAACTTAATACTTAAGACTTAGAACTTGAAAATACTACTCCTCTCAATGATACTCAATTTATGGAGTCCATGCGAAATTTATGGGCATGAACGACTCGACTCGAAGGTCTACAAACTATATAGAACTCATGTGTATGACTCTTCTCATTCTCTTACTTACTTCCTCAAAACTTAGTTCAAATCGATAGTTGATCTCAAAGGATTCACAATTGAACTCAAAGGATTTCTTGAACTCTACTATTAACTCTCTCTTGAATATGAATTATGAATTCAAGAGTTATGGTTCACGATATGAAGGATCTAGGTGATAGTGTAGACTCATGAATACATTCTCCTCACTCTCATGATCACTTACTTGAGTCTTGAAACAAGTTATTAGAAGTTGTAGAAGACTCCACTAAAGGACTCAAAGGGACTTTCTTAGAATGTTCGAAAGAATTCTCAAAAACTTAACTCTTAAATCTACCTTGAATTTGAATTATGAATTCAAGGTTATGATCATGTTATGAATGATTTCTAGGTGTTTAGAAATAGCTTAGAGTAGTTAGAATCGAAAAGGAGTGAAGGTACCCTTCGAAAGAGCTCAAACGGAGCACCCAATTACAAACTGGATGGGGCATGTAACGACACGAATCGTCGTTAATTAGAAGAGACAAAGATTCGGAAAAAATTTGAGCCACTGTCCCGCCAGAGCGGGCCAGGTACCGCTAGGGCGGCGGCACCACAGCGGGGTAAGTTGGCGCCATAGCGGGATAGGCGGGGCAGAACGTAAATTACAAGAAATCCTACTTTCTCCATCTTCCTAAAATACCTAAATAAGTCGTAAAACAACTTAGAAATCACAGAAAAGCTGCTCTAAGCTTGGGAAGGAAGGAGAAGGAGATTTCTAGCGTGAGGATGGCAATATATTGCAAATTCTTGGCCAAATTCACCGTCACGAAGCTCGAAAAATAGGAATCGAAGTCAAAAACTCTGTACAACTACTTGGCGCCCAGGTAGGCTAGGTTTTACAATTGAGTAGTTATAAATCTTTGCGTACTACGTGATATATGAAAATCAATGGTAGGTTTGTGTGTAGACCTTCGTGCACCGAGTAATTTCCATGGGTAATCTCTAAAAATCAAATAATTGGGTTTATGCCTTGAGAAGAGAAATTGATGACTTGTTAGGGCTTCTAGAATTGCTATCTGGGATAGAATTGGTTCAAGAATAAGACTATAAAATCATGAATGAAACTAGATTTATGAGCATATGCTAGACTATGAATTGGGGTGATTGAGGTATTACATAAATTGTGGGTAAAACCTAGAAGGAAGCCTTAGATGATAAACTAGGGATAAGCATGACAAATTAGTGTATGCTGATAATGTTGCATTGTTGCTCACACTTGTTGTGAATAATATGGGGAAATTATCATTGACATGAAATCATGACTTAAATGTATGATCTTGTGTATCTACTTGTGATTGTGATTGTGATTGTGATTGTGGTGTGTTTGAAGGGATCGGTTGCCTTCGGCATAACTAACTAGGATCATTTTCCACGTTCCGGCATAACTAACTAGGATCGGTTGCCACGTTCCGGCATAAATAACTAGGATCGGTTGCCACGTTTTGACATAACTATGGGATCGGTTGCCACGTTCTGGCATCCTAACTGTTTGGGTTGGGTTCCATGAGAGGACCAATGATGTGATATAAAATGTGTTGTTGATTCTTCAAGTTGATAATATTGTATATGCTTGATATACGCTTGTGAGTATAGTGTTGTATTAAGTTGTATATGTGGTATTTAGTGGAGACATGATATGATGATTTATATTGATTGTTTGTGGGTTGTAAGGGCGAGAGTAGAGATAGTTTATATGATGGGATATGCTTAGGTGGATTTCACCTTGGGGAAAGAGATTGGGTTTAGTGTTAAGAAAGCTTGAATCAATGAGTTATGTGACTATGGTTGGTAATGTGGCGAGGAAGCAAGGGTAGGACGTGAACGATTAGTTGAAATGTTGGTGGTTGTAATTGGAGGATTTCTCTATGTGCTAAAATGGTTAGGCTCTGATCAAGTACCTGGTAGGTAGGTTGATTGAGAAAAATGTGAGTGGTCGGAATACTAGTGCATATTGGAAGTATTTCAAGAAAGGGTCAAAGGTGGAGAAACGAGTGTTTATTGCATGACCTTTTTAGTTGGTTTCCTATATTGTGTGGTGGGCATCGGGTTGACAGATGATGCCTACCAGTACGTGTGTTTTGTATTGATACTACTCTTGCTATGTCTTTTGACATAGTCTGGATGCAGGATTGGTGATGTTTCATTAGGAGAAGACGAAAAAAATCTCTAGCAGCTTCCATTCCTCTTTCCACATGGTGAGACCTGTGTCTTTTTTTATCTGTCCTATTGTACTCTTAGTAGCTCTTGTACCTGTTTAGAATAGATCCATGGGAGTTGTTTAAATTACCTTACAAGTTTAACTAATAGTGTGTCCAAGGATATTAATTATAAATCATAGTATATTATTATATTTATTTCTGTTTTCTTTAAATTCCACTTGTTTTTACTATAGAGATATGAGGGTTCTCCTACTTAGGTGTTAGAGTGGGTGCCCGCACGATCCGGTGGGTTGGGTCGTGACAAATTGGTATCAGAGTCTAGGTTACCAGTCTCCTAGTACAAGAGCAAAATATGGACTAGACTCCTACGGATTGGTGTGTTGACGTCCACATCTAATCTTTAGGAAGCTAGGAAGCATTCTAGGAATTGTTCCACTCATTCTCTCATTTCGTGCGAGTGTCACTTGTAGTATGAGATGCGTCCAATTGGTATCTCTCGATTTCAATTGGTATCTCAATGAGGTGAACTAGACGTCATTGATACGACTGAAGGGACACCAACAAGTTAATTGGAACTGGGAAGGTTCCAATTGGTATCTAGCCTTAGGGTTGTAAAGGGCATGGATGACCAGTAATGGTCATCTATGTAATGAATTAACTAATAATTTTAATTTGTATGTGCGTTGTGTCTTGGAATTTGTGAATGTGTGCTTCTTGTCAATTGAATTAACTGTGGATGTAGAGTGGAACCAGTTAAAATGTGATGATGTGATTTCATGTACTATAAATGTGTGTCTGAACCTTATTATGTTCGATAAGTTGGCCTGGTTGATTCAAGATGTGCGAGTTGTACATGCTCGAGTATCGTGAAAAACTCGTAATAAAAAGGAAGTTGTTGGTTGGGTGTATTCCGGGAATGTGTGGGTTTTTGTGCTAAAATAACAGACCAAGTATTTGTTCGTGTATCGTCAGATTGACTCGAGTTAGCTACTGATTTTCCTAGCTTGAAGATTATCTTAGATTGTTTGGTTAAGCTCGGAACCTTGGGAAATTTTAGAATAATGAAAAGAACCCAGAAATTATTAGCTTGGGTTCTTGTCTCATCTGAGCCACTGGGCGGGATTATTCCCGCCATAGCGACAGCGCCAGAGCTGGATTTTTCCCGCCAGAGCGGGATAGGGCGAGGTAGAGCCCTAACCTAGCCTCGCATGTTTTCCCTAACTTCCAAATGTCAACCCAAAAAGGGATTCGAACAAATCTCTACTATCCTTTCAGTGTTCAGCAAATCAGAGTAGATTATAAATGCCATAAGATTAAACAAAAGGCTGCATCAGTTAGCAAAAAACAAGCATCCATGTGCTACAGAAACTTAGGAGAACGAAAAAGAAAAAACTGAGTTGTCCAAATTACAAGCCTAAGAGGGGCGAAAAGGAAGCCAATCAGAACTCTCGGACTGGGTGGTGTCAATGTCAGAGTCGAGGTCCTCCGGGGGTATCACGCCGGCCTAGGCCTCATTCAGCATTGGGAACTGTGTAAATTCCTTTGGATCTAATTAAGGAATCTCTTTGCCAGGGGCAACAATGGTAAATATGGCCTTGATAGTCTTCCACATCCGAATCATCAGACGATCCCTATCCACACCCTTCCTCCTCTTCTGACGTAGCTGGCGACGGAGGATCTCGACCTCCAGAGCAGTGCTAGGTGGAACTGCAGGGAAGTTGACATAGGCACTCCCCATCCTCTTCCGAACAACCTCCAGGTTCTCTTTGACCCGTGCACCTGAAAGTGGGTCATCATCATCTGAATTAACGGCCGCCTTACTGTTGCTAGCCCTGCCCCTCCTTCTCATCTTGCTCCTAGAAGTAGAACTTGTCCTAACCAAAAGAGGGTGAAGGGGGAGATCCATGGGAAGTACCTCATCTACATCAAATAGAGGCACCCCGTCCTGTTTGCACAAGGCAGTGATAAGGCCAGGGAGAAAGAACACCTTCTTGTTACCTCGATAGAACATCTTCTATTCTGAGATGATTTTCGCCCCCACATTCAGTTGTATACCCTGTATGGCGCAGGCCACCACCAAAGCTTGGAGAAAGGTCACGTTGGTGTGGTTTCCAGATGGGCGGATCCTCCTAGGCACCAAGTGCAGCCACTTCTTAGCATCAAGTGACCAGTCTATGCTAGTAATGACGTCCGTAATAGCCCAGTATACCTTATCCTGGCGCGTGGGCTCCACCAGAGTGTCTCTCAGCCACTCCAGATCCATCTCTCTTAGCTTGGCCTCGAACTCCGCATTTAGAATATCGGGTAGCTCTAGTACTTCATTGATAGCGATGGCATTCAAAGGGATGTCAACTCCCCGGACACTGATGATAGGGTAAGAGTCATACCAACGGACAGTAGGTAGGATGGCATAGAACTCCTTCACCCAAGTAGAGCTTGCATCTGAGGGAACCTCAGTCAGTCGAGTCCACCCGAACTATCAGACGAGCATAAAAGGCAGGTGTCTTCTCCTCTAGTTTGTGCAGCACAAAAACCCTCTCGCAATAGAACCCAGTGTTGTGGTTATCGTGATGTCTCTCCCGACTCGCGGCATCAGGAAACCGGATGAAAGGTAAGTGTTTGTAGTTTTGCCAATCTATTTTGAGAACTTGCAATTACAAGAATATAAATTAGAACGCGAAAGTATAGTCGGGGTAAGGCTAAAAAGTGGGAAATAAGAAAGAAAAAAAATGGTGTTAAGGGTAAGGCCACTGCCTGGCGCATCGCGCCACAGTGTCCATAATCCCGCCCCAGGCGGGATTATGAAGGCCATCATAGCGGGATGAAGGCCGCCAGAGCGGCCTTCATCTCAGACGAACACTAGGCGTGTCAATGGCGCCTTTTCATCCCAAAACCCATATTTTCGATAGAATTTTAGCAGATCAGAGTTATTTAACAATCCTAGAACATAAATAAGCAATTATTTCGGCAAAATAACTCCTAAAAGAGGCCTAAATCAGAGTTTTACAACAAGGGACCCTCCAACTTCCCCCACCCATTTCGGTATCATTTTACCCATATTTTTATGAAATCTTTATGCCTAGGATATTGTGGGAACGTAGGGAAGTAACCATGCTACGTGTATTATATCAATCTAGCAACCTAGTTAAAATTCAAAATAACTACCCGGAAAACCATCTTTGATTCGATCAGTTAACAGCATGCAATTGTATGTGAATATCTACGGAAGTAAAAAGTGTAAGAATGAGAAGCTTACCTTAAATTCGACATTTGGAGCGAGGGATTAGAGAGGTTTTAGGAGAGTTGAGTAAGGGAGAAAGGGAGAAATGAGGAAAATTTGTTCCTCATTCCCCCTTTATTGTTTCCAATCTCTCGCCTCAGCAGGAGATCTCTCACCACAGCGGCCCCGCCTTAGCGGGAGGGTTGTCGCACTGGCGGGCCAGGCTGTGTAAATTTAATACGTTCAGTTCTTCGTGTGGGTTTCATTTGTTCCTCTAGTTGGTGGGGTACAGTACCCTTTTCGTGTGCTAATTCAGTGAAAGGTCGCCATTCGTCGTGAATCCGTAGTGGAACAATCCTTTAATTTAGAAATAAATCGAAATGGGGCGTGTGATGTCCCATGCGTTGGTCGTTCAGGGACGAACGAGGGGTAAATTGGTATCTATTGTAATGATCCGGATCGTCGTTAATTAAGAGAGACAAAGATCTGGGAAAAATCTGAGCCACTATCTTGCCAGAGCAGGCCAGGTGCCGCTAGGGCAGCAGTGCCACAACGGGGTAAGTTGGTGCCATAGCGGGATAGGTGGGGCAAAACGTAAATTACGACAAATCTTATTTTCTCTATCTTCCTAAAATACCTAAATAAGTCTTAAAACACCTTAGAAACCCCAGAAAAGTTGCTCTAAGCTTGGGAAGGAAGAAGAAGGAGATTTCTAGCATGAGGATGGCAATATCTTGCGGATTATTGGCCAAATTCATCGTCATGAAGCCCGAAATATAGGAATCGAAGTCAAAAACTTCGTGCAACTTCTTGGCGCCCAGGTAGGCTAGGTTCTACAATTGAGTAGTTATAAATCTTTGCTTACTACGTGATATATGAAAATCAATGGTAGGGTTGTGTGTATACCTTCATACACAGAGTAATTTCCATGGGTAATCTCTAAAAATAAAGTAATTGGGTTTATGCCTTGAGAAGAGAAATTGATGACTTGTTAGGGCTTCTAGAATTGCTATATGGGATAGAATTGGTTCAAGAATAAGACTATGAAATCATGAAGGAAACTATATTTATGAGCATATGCTAGACTATGAATTGGGGTGATTGATTGAGGAATTATATAAATTGTGGGTAAAACCTAGAAGGAAGCCTTAGATGATGAACTAGGGCTAAGCATGACAAATTAGCGTATGTTGATAATGTTGCATTGTTGATCACACTTGTTGTGAATAAGATTCGGGAATTATCATTGACATGAAATCATGACTTAAATGTATAATCTTGTGTATCTACTTGTGATTGTGATTGTGGTGTGTTTGAAGGGATTGGTTTCCACGTTTTGGCATAACTAACTGGGATCGTTTGCCAAGTTCCGGCATAACTTAGGGATCGGTTGCCACATTCCAGCATAATCATGGGATCGATTGCCACGTTCCGGCATAACTAATTTGGATCGGTTTCCACGTTCCGGCATCCTAACTGTTTGGGTTGGGTTCCATTAAAGGACCAATGATGTGATATAAAATGTGTTGTTAATTCTTCAAGTTGATAATATTGTATATGCTTGATATACGCTTGTGAGTATAGTGTTGTATTGACTTGTATATGTGGTATTTAGTGGAGACATGATATGATGATTTATATTGGTTGTTCGTGGGTTGTAAGGGCGAGAGTAGAGATAGTTTATGTGATAGGATATGCTTAGGTGGATTTCACCTTAGGGGAAAGAGATTGTGTTTAGTGTTAAGAAAAATTGAATTAATGAGTTATGTGACTATGGTTGGTAATGTGGCGAGGAAGCAAGGGTAGGACGTGAACGGTTAGTTGAAATGTTGGTGGTTGTAACTGGGGATTTCTCTATGTGCTAAAATGGTTAGTCTATGATCAAGTACCTGGTAGGTAGGTTGATTGAGAAGAATGTGAGTGGTCGGAATACTAGTGCATATTGTAAGTATTTCAAGAAAGGGGCAAAGGTGGAGAAACGAGTGTTTATTGCATGACCTTATTAGTGGGTTTCCTATATTATGTGGTTGGCATCGGGTTGATCGATAATTCCTACCAGTACGTGTGTTTTGTACTGATACTACTCTTGCTATGTCTTTTGACATAGTCTGGATGCAGGATCGGTGACGTTTCATTAGGAGAAGACAAAGAAAATCTCCAGCAGCTTCCATTCCTCTTTCCGCATGGTGGGAGCTCTGTCTTTTATTTATCTGTCCTGTTGTACTCTTTGTAGCTCTTGTACCTGTTTAGACTAGATCCATGGTAGTTGCTTAAATTACCTTACAAGTTTAACTAATAGTGTGTCTAGGGATATTAATTATAAATCATAGTATATTATTATATTTATTTCCGTTTTTTCTTTAAATTTCACTTGTTTTTACTATTGGGCAATGAGGGTTCTCCTACTTAGGTGCTAGATTAGGTGCCGACATGATCCGGTGGGTTGGGTCGTGACAGGGAAGTCGACCATGGGGCTATGAGTGGCGCGGGGTGCCAGCCCCTAAACTTCAGAACATACTTTAGGACTTTAGGGCTTTATGCCTGGCGCGTCCCTAGAAAACCCGACGAAACTCTTTGCTCATTTTCTCACCCTAATTCGCCTAGAATCGAACGGTTTCTTCCCCAATCGCTTGGATTTGATTACTTAATATAAGTACACTCTAATCTACTCAATACAGCCCTCAAAACACCCACTTTAATCTCAAGAAATCATCAAGACCCCAAAAAACAAGATTTAGAATGAACTTCAAGAACTCATCAAGAACTCTAATCTTTCAACTTTGAAAATGAAATTGCGCTGAAAATAACATGATTGACGTGTGGGTGAAAAAACGCAACCCTATGGAAGCTTACAAATCTCTTATGGATTAAACCCATGGCGAAAATCCACAACAAAACACAAGTCTCTCGACGAACGTTTGATCCTCACCTCTTTTCTCCTCTTGAACTCCTAACTAAAACCCTAGGCATATTTTAGGATTATTGAACCTAATAGGATTAGACCCCTAAAATATTACTAAAAATGAATTAAATCTGATTGGGTAAAGAAAAGACCAAAATACCCCTTAGTATTTTCGGGTAACTTTCCTTAACTGGACAACCTGAATTCAAAAGGGCATATCTCACTCGTCCGAACTCGAAACTTAGCAAACTCGGTGGCGTTGGAAAGGTAATTCAAAGACCTTTCACTGGGATTCTTGTAGCCCACCTAACTCATCTTTTACTGGATTTTATGGTCATTTGAAGTTGACCCAAAACTTAAAGGAACTTAGAAATAACTTGAATGAACTCTCTTTAATTCTTCTTGGAACTCAAAGTGCTACATCTAGTGACCTTAACACTCAAGAAAATTTTAAATTCCTTGGTAAAAATCTCACTCACTACGAAGAACGGTTCGAGTCTTAGTTCAAAAATTTTCTAGGGTGTTACATAACCATTAAAGAAGTAGTGGTACCTCAAACTTCAATAATTTCAACAAATTCAATATGATAGTGACGAATCACAAACATAGACATGATCGATCGATTTTGTTCTGTAAGAAATGTATGCTGAAGAAGGGAATAATTCAATGCAGAAAAATAAGAGAAAGTCTCTCTATTTATAGCCAACAAAGGGTAAAGGTGACAACTCTTTGGAAAAAAATACAACTTTTCAGAAAGGTCACAACCCTTTGGTAAAGGCACAACCTTTCAAATGGTCACAACCCTTTAGAAAAGGCACAACCTTTCATAAATGTCACAACCCTTCGACAAAATCACAACCCTTCAAGAGAATCACAACCCTTCATTTCCTTTTCACACGTTTAAAACCCAACAATCCCCCATGTAAATAGGGAATGATTATTGTTAAAACATATGCATGAAAAATGGTGTGATCCGTAAGTAAGGATTGAATGCATCTGGATAAGTGGTTTTCCCTTTGAACTCTCCATAGTGAGCATATATCAGATTTACTCGGTCAATCAATAGATTTGATATCTTTGAACCGTCGAGCTTTGGTGTATACCTAGACAACATAAGCCACACAATCAACCCTTGAATTGTTTTTGGTTCTCATTGTTTTGTTCGTTTCAGCCATGAACACGTCTTGGTTTATAAGTGCGTAGAGATGGCCTTACCAGATTCTCCTTGAAGCGGCTTACACTTCAAAGTTACATTGGTGATTTCTAAATGTGTTATCCCATAGATATACTATTTGATATACCATGTATCAAACTTAGAAACCATTAAAAAGTCCTAATATGTTTATCCTTGTTACTTAACATTGTCTTATCATGAGAATGGACCATAAAAAATATTTTGATAATGTTGAACTGTCATCAATGACTTTGTTTGATCTCCTTGAACCTAGATCTTAGAATCTACAGTCTTCTAGGTAGAGTTACCACCACAATATCTTGTCCTCAGTCATAGTCTCATTCTCTTGAATAATCTATCAACTCTCTCTCTAGTTAGGCCTTTTATGTAACATCCGGAAATTTGAAATAACTATGAAAAAGCTTGAAATCGGAAATAGTCATTTTTGGAATAAAATTCGAAATCTGGAAATTTGGTCAAGTGTGGGAAATCAGTGAGTTTTGGCCAACTTTGAGCAGTCATAACTCCTAGCTCAAGATGAGTTAGGAGTAGTTCCAGTTATGATTTCGAAGCTTGTGGAATGATCTTTCCAATGCCACCGAATTTTCTAGATTCCGAGTTCGTATGAGCGAGTTATGCCCTTTGAAAGTTGGGCAGTTGGGAGGGAATCCGTCCGGAAATTTTAAGGGCATTTTGGTCTTTTCCCTAGCTATTTCTTTTGGGGTTATATTGTTGTGTTAGGCTGATTTTTGGATCATTTTATCCCATTTTAAAAGAGTGAGAGTGAGGGTTTTGAGTGAAAAAGAGAAGAAGAAGAGAAGAAGAGGAGAAAGAGGAGATCAAGCAAGTTTCCGTCGTGGATATCGTCGGGGGTGATCCCCACTAGGTATGTGAGTTCTTAGTGTTGGGTTGATCCTTTCCCCTACACACCAAACTCATTTTTATTATTGAGAAAAGATTGGATATGTTGTTGAAGTTGTTGGGTTGTGTTGTTGGTGTTGTTGATTGTGTTGTTGAAATCCCTTATTGATTTGGGCATGTTTCCGGTTGTGTTTGGGTTGAAATCTATTGTATGCTGAGGGATTTATGATTCTAAATGTTTGGGGTTGGAAACCTTGGAGTTTAGGAGGTTTAGAGTTGGAGAAAGGAAGTAGAAAAGTCGAAGTTGTCGGGGAAAAGGGGTGGCGCGTCTCGCCTTGCAGAGCGCCCCAAGAAGTGTTCTGAACTTCATCCCTTGGGGCGCCGCGCCCTACAGAGCGCCTTAGCTGGCCTTCTGAGCTTCAAGGGCTGGCGCTCCGCGCCTTGCAGAGCGCCAAGGACACCAAGTTCCCCCATTCTTTTCACTTTTTCATACATGTTCCTAGGTATTGTACCTATGTTTCCTAGTTGTTTTCAACACTCCAAGGTACATTTAAATGTCAAGAAATCGTCCATGAAATGTGATCTAACACCTTGAATCCACAATTCCAATTCAAGGAAAGCTAGTTTCCAAGCCAAGTGAAGTTAGAAGTCAAGCTTAGAAGTGAAGTTAGTCAAAGCAAGTCTTTAAGGTTTTCCAAGAGTCTTCATTGAACATTATAACTTCTTTTTAAGGCTCAAGTTCCAAGTTAAGTATAGAGTTTCAAGTCAAGCAAAGAGTATAGAGTTTCAAGCTAAGTAAAGAGTATCGAGTTTCAAGTTAAGTCAACGGTATAAAGTTGAGTTCATTCCTCCAAAGTTATTAGGGAACTAAGTATTCCCAAAGAAGTTTATAAATGTTTTCACATTTAAGATGAGAGGAAACTGAGATTTCCAAAAGAGTTTTGAGAAGTTTGAGTACTATCTCTTTTTAAGAAAAGATGAGTTTTGCGAAAGAGTTTCTAAAACATGATTAGTATGACAAATCGAATATGTCATCATACCATCAATGTTTAAGTAGTATGAATATCTCGAGTCATCAATGATCATATTAAAAATATGGTTTTGATTTGTTCTTTTTAGAAAGAGTTTTCAAGAGGCTTTGGGCTATGTTTTGAGTAATTATCTCAAAATAAAGAAAGATGTGTTTAAAACACTTATGAGCTAAAGTATTTTTGGGAGTAGTCTTGAGCACCGAATTGGGGACACGAGTTCATATTGACTCAACTCTCCATAAGAACCATGTAGCCAAACATGGGATTTCTCGGATCATACTTTTTAGATGATCACGAAAGTTAAGCTAGTGGATCCACTAAGTAAAGTAAGGTCCTATATCACGGCAAGGTATAGGATGGTCCTTGGGCAACGTGAGGTAAAACGTTGTATCACCACTTAGTTTCATAGTGGTGGTTGTCGATTAGAGAAACTCCCACAGCAGTAGAAAGAGCTTGGTTCCTCGAGAAGTTCTGCTTAGTGTGGATGGGGGTATGGGACTTCATTCATGCATTGCACAAGTAGACTTTGAGAGGAAGCATGGTATTTTCATGATATTATAAATATGATTTTTGACGTCATGTTTTAAATAGTTTTGTAAGCTTTAGATATATTGCATGTGTCTCATTGCTTTATATTTAGGTCAGTTATTCATGAGTTGAACAGAGCCAAGGTAAGTTCTCTTTTGTATCCCTTTCAAGCTTAAGTGTTGTTTAGCGGTCCAGCTCGCATACTCGTACATTCAATGTACTAATGTCAGTTGGCCTGCATCTTTTGATGATGCAGAAACAAGTACCCAGGATCAGCATCCAGCACGTCGTTGATCCAGCTGAGCACTCCAGAATCAGTGGTGAGCCTCCTTGCATTACGGAGGACTCAATTATTTTGTATTCTTAGTTTTGTTTTATTAGGGTGTTGCGGGGTCTGTCCCAACATCCATCTCAGTATTTTAGAGGCTTCATAGACAGTCAATCAGTTAGTATTGAGTCTCTCATCTATGTATATATGTAAATATTCTATTTTGAGACTCGAGTTGCCGTTTTGGCCAGATTTATCAGTTGGGTTGTTTTTAACCTTCCATTGCATTGAGTTATGCTATTGAGTTAAGTTTCCGCTGAGTTAAAAAAACCAGGCCAAGGGTTCGCTTGGGGACAACAATGGTCTCCGAGTGCCGGTCCTGCCCAGGGTGTAGGCTCGGGGCTTGACATTTTATAAGTGGATCTGACACATTATCATTTGACTTTATATAGTCAATTAGGATAATTACACTAGAGATTAGTTCTCTAATGATATTATGTCTACATCATATATGATGAGACTTTCCGTTATAGATCATGCTCCATGCCCTACCTATTGCAAATTAACTCTCACAATGTATGCATACTTGAGCTAAAAGTTTGAGCCAAAAATCTTTCAAGAAATTTTGGACTCATTCAACTTCTTCACCAGCCTTATTAAGAGTGATAAACTCAGATTTCATAGTAGAGAGAGCGATACATTTCTATTTGGATTATTTCCAAGAGATTGCTCCTCCACAAAGAGTAAGTACACATCCATTTGTGGATTATACTTCATTTGACTTGATGATTCAATTTGCATCACTTATAAAAGGCCTAACTAGAGAGATTGTTTTAAATATTGCAAAACTTTTGATTTTCTTCTATCATTTAATAATATAAATATTCATTGTATTTATATTAGTTCATGTCATAAGTTGTGTTTTCACTTCTGAAAACATAAAGTAATATTATGGGGTTTTCCATTTTAGAATATTATTATTATTAGTATTATTTATATTTTTGTCCATAAATATATAAGAATAGTGTCTAATTGAATATGACAATATTTATTAATAATTAATGTGTATTTACATTTTTGTTCATCAATATTATGACATTATAAGGACATTTTCGTAAGTCAACTTTTGACTTGGAGGCTTCCCACTTATAAGATAACTAGTTCTGGATATGTGTGTTGCACGTGTAAGCCATACTAATCCTTTGCAAGAACAATTAAATTATAAGTCAGTTTTTTGACAACCTTATTATCCATAAATTGTGAAGACTTGATTATTATGAGTTGGAATAAAACAAAATAATGTCATATCTATAACACCCCAGAAAATTTTCGAACTAAGACTCGAACAGTTCTTCGTAGTGAGTGAGATTTTACCAAGGAATTAAAAATTTCTTTAGTGCAAAGGTCACTAGATGTAGCATCTTGAGTTTCAAAAAGAATTAAATTGGAAATAGCAAAATCTGAAATTTTGCAAGTTAAGCTAAGTATGAGTTTTGAGTCGACTTCAAACGACCATAAATTCTAGCTCAAGATGAGTTAGGTGTGATACCAGATACCATAGGAAATATCTTTGAATTATATTTCCAACGCCACCGAGTTTGCTAAATTTTGAGTTCGTATGAGTGAGATATGTCCATTCGAAGTTGGGTTGTACAGATAAGGAAAGTCAAAACCGGATTTTAGAGGGGTATTTTGGTCTTTTCCTTACCCAATCAGATTTCATTCGGTTTTAGTAATATTTTAGGGGTCTAATCTGATTAGGTTCAGTTTTATAATCCTAGTTTACGCCTAGGGTTCTAGTTGAGAGTTCAAGAAGAGAAAAGAAGAAGAGAGAAGAGGAGAAAAGAGAAAGGATCAAAGCGTTCGTCGAAATTCTTGAGAGTTGTTGCGGATTGTCGCCATGGGTTTGATCCCTAAGAGGTATGTAAGCTTCCATATGTTGGGTTTGTTCACCCACATGCCAAACATATTATTTTCAGCGAAGTTTCATTCTCAAAAAGTTGAAGGATTTAAGTTCTTGATAGGTATTCTTGAAGTTCATTCTAACTCTTATTTTGTTGAGGTTTTGATGATATCTTGAGATTAAAGTGATTGTTTTGAGTGTCGTTTTGAGTGGATTAGTGTGTACTTATGTGACATCTTGCAATTTGAAATAACTATGAAGAAGCTTGAAATTGGAAATAGTCATTTTATTTTATTTTGGAAAGAATCCAAAATCTGGAAATTTAGTCTGGTATGGGAAAAAAAGTGAGTTTTCGGTCAACTTCAAACAGTCATAACTCCTAGCTCAGGATGATTTAGGTGTATTTCGAGTTCGTATGAGTGAGTTATGCCCTTTGGAAGTTGGGCTGTTGGCACAGGGAAGTCGGTCCGAATTTTTAAGGGTATTTTGGTCTTTTCCCTAACCATTTCTTTTGGTTATATTAAGGGTCTAGACTGATTTTAAATCAGTTTTCCCTTTTAAAAAGTGAGTGTTAGGGTTGTGAGTGAAGAGAGAAAGAAGAGGAGAAAGAGAAGAAGAAGCAAATTAAGTTCATTGAGATCGTCGTGGTTTTCGTCGGGAGTGATCCCTATTAAGGTATGTGAGATCACAGTGTTGGGTTGGTTCATTCCCCCACACGCCAAACTCATTTTAATTTCCGAGAAAAGATTTGATTGTGTTTGTTGAAGTCTTGTGGTTGTTGAATTCTTGTGGTTGTGTTGAAGTTTCTTGTTGATTTGGTACATGTTTCTAGATGGAATTCCGAGTTGAATCTATTGTGTATTAAGAGTTTTAATGATCCCAAGTGTTTGGGGAAAGAACATTTGAAGTTAAGAGGGTTTAGAGTTGGAAAAATGAAGGAGAAAAGCCGGGCAGCTTGCATGAAACAAGTCCGCGTTGCAGACTTGTTCTCCCTGTGAGCAAAAATCTTCTCCGCGTCGCGGACAGGACGCGGACTCCACTGTTTCAAAATTTAAATTTCGTAACTCTTATTAAGTTTAGCTGTCCTAAATCATTCCTAAACATCATAAGGTCTTTCCAAACACAAATCATAATCCTTGAATCCATAATTCAACTCAAGGATCAGTTAAGAGTCAATTCAAGTACAAGCTAGGATCGAAGTCAAGTGAAGTTAAGAAGCAAGTCAAAGCAAGTTTTTAAAGTTTTTCACGAGTCTTTATTGAACGTTTTAACTTCATTTTTAAGGCTCAAGTTCCAAGCAAAGTATAGAGTTGAGTTCATTTCTCAAAGTATGTAGGGAACTAAGTATTCCCAAAGAAGTTTATAAATGTTTTTACATTTAAGTAAGAAAGGAACTATGTTTTCCAAGAGAGCCTTTGGGCTAAGCTTTGAGTAATTATCTCAAAATAAAGAAAGAGGTGTTTAAAACACTTATGAGCTAAAGTATTTTTGGGAGTAGTATTGAGCACCGAATTGGGGACGCGAGTTCATATTAACTCAACTCTCCATAAGAACCATGTAGCCAACATGGGACATAACGAGTCATTCTTTTTTTATGATCGCGTAAGTTAAGCTAGTGGATCCACTAAGTTAAGTAAGGTCCTATATCACGGCAAGGTATAGGATGGTCCTTGGGCAACGTGAGGTAAAACGTTGTATCATCACTAGGGCTCATAGTGGTGGTTGTCGGTTAAAGAATCTCCCACTAAAGTTATATTACTTTTATATAAGTAAAGTTGAGTTTGTTATTGTTTTATCCTTAAAGAACTACGTTGTTTACACTGTTTTACAAGCTTTATATATATTGCATGTGTCTTATTGCTTTATATTGAGTTTGGTTATTCATGAGTTGAACAGAGCCAAGGTAAAAGTTCCTTTGTACTCCTTTCAAGCTTAAGTTGTTGTTTAGCTTTCCAGCTCGCATACTCGTACATTCAATGTACTGATGCAAGTTGGCCTGCATCTTATGATGATGCAGACGCAGGTACCCAGGATCAGCATCCAGCACGCCGTTGATCCAGCTGATCACTCCAGAGTCAGTGGTGAGCCTCCTTGCCTTCCGGAGGACTCTGTTCTTCTGTGTTCCTAGTTTTGCTTTATTAGGATGTTGCGGGGTCTGTCCCAACATCCCTCTCAGTGTTATAGAGGCTTCATAGACAGTCAGTCAGTTAGTATTGAGTCTCTCATCTATGTATATATATAAATATTCTATTTTGAGACACGAGTTGCCTTTTGGCCAATTTTTATTAGTTGGGTTGTTTTATGACCTTTCATTGCATTAAGTTATTCTGTTGAGTTAAGTTTCCACTGAGTTAAGAAAGTCAGGCCAAGGGTTTGCTTGGGGCCAGCAATGGTCTTCGAGTGCCGGTCCTGCCCAGGGTGTAGGCTCGGGGTGAGACAACTTAGGTTGGGTAATTGAATCTAAGGAAAACATGAGAAAAGAAATCGATTAAAAGTGATTTAAGGTCAGAAAACAGAGGAAAAGTTCGTTAGTTTTTGCTTGGGGCAATGCTGGGGCGACGCACCAGCAGTGTGCCAAAAATGAGCTCCAGTAAATTGGGGCCTGGCGCAGCGCGCTAGCGACACGCCCGGATTGGCATTTTTCACCAGTTTTTCATCGTTTAGCCTATTTAAGTTATTCTAAAGTGTCCTAACACTTTCCATTGATTGTAACTACTTTAAATGACTTCTAAAAATCTAGAAATCATCCATGAACACGAATCATAACCATGAATCCATAAATCCAAATTCAAGGTAGAGTTAAGAGTTAAGCCTTGAGAGTTCTTCCGAACATTTGAGATAGTCCCTTTGAATTTTCTTTGAAGAACCTTCTACAAATTTAAATAACTTATTTCAAGACTCGAGCAAGTGACTATGAGAATGAGGAGAATGTATTCATGAGTCCACTTTATCATCACGATATCCTTTTTACCATGAACCATAACTCTTGAAGTCATAATTCACATTCAAGAGAGAGTTAAGAGTAGAGTTCAAGAAATTCTTTGAGTTAAATTGTTAATCCTTTGAGATTCATCATCGATTTGAGTTAAGTTTTGAGGAAGTAAGTAAGAGAATGAGAAGAGTCGTATACATGAGTTCCTTATTGATATTTTGACCCTTGAGTTGAGTCGTTCATGCCCATAACTTCCGCATGAATATCATAAATTGAGTATCATTGAGAGTAGTAGTATTTTCAATTTCTAAGTCTTGAGTATTGAGTTCCTAACCCTACCAAGATTATAATCCATGAGTTGAGTTGTTCATGCCCATAATTCTGCATGAACATTATAAGTTGAACAGTCTTGAGATGAGAAGTATCTTTGAGTCATTGAGTTAAGTAGTTCATGCTCATAATTCCGCATGAACCCTCTGAGTTGAGCATTCATGAAATTAGTAGTATCATTGAAGTTCTTGAGTTCCAAGTATTAAGATCTATCTATAGTTATTGAAACCTTGCATCGAGTCGTTCAGGTCCATAATTCGGTATGAACCATATTTTAAGAAGTCTTTTACAAATGTTTTAACTTTGTTTTAAGACTTAAGTTTTGAGTTCAGTAAAGAGTAAAGTTGAGTTCATTTCTTCAAAAGTATATGGGGACTATGTTTTCCCAAAAGAGTTTAAAATGTTTTCACATTTGAATAAGAACGGAAAACTGAGATTTTCAAAAGAGCCTTTGAGCTAGTGTTTCAATAAAGAGCCTTTGAGCTAGTTTTTCAGAAAAGAGCCTTTGGGCTAGTTTTCAGTTAAAGAGTAAATGCTTTCATAATAAAGCAATAGAAGAAACCTTGATTTCCAAGATAGCCTTTGAGCTAAGTTTTTGAGCAATTATCTCAAATCACAGAAAGAAGTATGTTTTTAAAACATAAAAAGCTAGTATATTTTGGGAGTAGTATTGAGCACCGATATGAGGGAGAGTTCAGATAACTCACAGCCCCCATAAACCATGTAGCCATCATGGGTATAAAATGTTCATACTTTTTAGATGAATCCTTTTCGCATAGACTAGTGGATCCACTTAGTAGTTCAGGTCCTATGCCCTTGGCAAGGTATAGGATGCGCTGGCAGCGTGAGGTAGATTGATGTATCATCACTATAGCTCTTATGAGATGGTTGTCAGTTAGAGAAACTCCCACAGAAGTTATTGTATTCTTATATACACAGTTAATTGTAGTTTTACATACATTTCAGAGTTATGTTGTATCCTTGCATACACACAGAGTTGACATCGCGTTTTTAAATAGTTTGTTTCTTTATATTGCACTTGTTTTAAATTGCTTTATATTGAAATGAGTTCAGTCATATTGAGTTGAGTATCCAGAGTTCAATACCCAGAGTCGAATATCATATCTTTGAGTTGAGTATCTTATATCTGAGTTGAGTATCTTATCCTTGAGTATTTCTGAGTTGAGTAAGTTTGAGTAGTTTTGAGTATCCTTGAATATTCCTTGAGTTGAGTAAGTTTGAGAAGAGGTAAGTATGTTTCATTTTTATCAAGTTTCAAGCTTATGTTTATGTTTTAGAATTCCCCTTACATGCTCGTACATTCCACGTACTGAGCCATTTGGCATGCATCTTTTCATGATGCAGACACATGTATTCACGATCATCAACTGGAGCTTCATTGATACATCAGGGAGTTCGAGTTAGCTATGGTGAGCCTCCTTGTTTTCAGAGGATTTCATTTACTTTTCATTTTAGTCAGGATGTCGTGGGTCTTGTCCCCACTTCCATCTTTATCAGTTAGAGGCTTCATAGATAGTAAGTATAGTTGTGAAGTATGTATTATTCATTTATTTTATTAAATGTTTTAAAGACTTAAGTTGTCTATTTCATGGCGAGTTGAATGTATTATTTTATTCTAAGTTGTTCATTTGAGCTAAAGTTTTGAAAAGTTGAGTTTATTGAATTTTATTCAATTTTTAAGCTTTTGCATGCTTGAGTTAGTCTTCCGCTTGTAGTAAGCTAGGATGAGGGTTCGCTTGGGGACCAACAATGGTCTTCGAGTGTCGGCCACGTCCAGGGTGTAGACTCGGGTCGTGACAATATCACTAAATTATTGAACAATTATAAAGGAGGTGATAGTTGTCACATGTCTTTTATCTTGGATTGGATAGAAGGCGAGGTTAAACTTTGTGAAGATAGAATGTTTTTAGTCTAATAGGACTTATAATTATGTATTAGAGATGCAAAATCAATAGATGATTCTTCTCGTTCCTTTCTGACTTATTTGCATATAGTAAATTAAATATTATTGAATTAATCCCCCTTTTAAAGGTATCCAACATAGAGAAGTCAAAAGGCAAATTATAGAGGCAGGATCATTTCTAAGAAATGATCATTATCAACAAATTAGAGATATTATCAAAGAAAACAAAGTCATAAAGCTTCGACATTCATGATCATTTTGAAATATGTACATAATGATATCTAAAATATTCCTACACAACTGTACTTTAAAATGTAACGATGAGTAGAAAAAATTCAAAACAAAAATTACATATAACACAAATAAAATTTAAGAAATTAATTGAACCAACTTTCTATGCTTACCTAGAGATAGCTAAATAAGAAGACGATAAATATTGCTACACTATTGAGTATTACTGAGATAC
The DNA here is from genome assembly GCF_900185275.1 of Solanum verrucosum. NCBI lineage: Eukaryota > Viridiplantae > Streptophyta > Magnoliopsida > Solanales > Solanaceae > Solanum > Solanum verrucosum. The sequence goes on from NW_026020705.1 coordinate 1,062,109, forward strand.
CAAAAGCTTGAGAAACTATATATGATGACAATATTTTTAGCATTCCAAACAAAATTATCTTATTCTTTCATTCATGTGAGAAGCACAACATAAAACACACAATATTTTTTTGTAGAAATAATAACTAAATGACTCATATTTAAACATGAAAGGCTGATTTTTTTTTTACATACGTGGTAAGTTTACACCTACGAGATATTATATTGTTTCATCCAAATAATGAGAATTAGTTATATGCTACATGTCCATCAATATAAAATAAAATAATTTATCAAGTAGAAAATTCATCATTTATTTATGCTAATTATGATGGAAGGAAATCAAAAGTTTTGCAACAATGTTTATTGTAGCTATTACTTAGCATTTAAGATAATTTATGAATATAATTCATTGAATTTTTTTTTATAGCTTTGCGCAGTGGGAGTATCTGAAGAGATTGTTTTAAATATTGCAAAACTTTTGATTTTCTTCTATCATTTAATAATACAAATATTCATTGTATTTATATTAATCCATGTCAAGTAATATTATGCGGTTTTTCATTTTATATTATTATTATTATGTATTTATATTTTTGTCCATAAATATATAAGAATAGTGTTTAATAGAATATGATAATATTTATTAATAATTAACGTGTATTTACATTTTTGTTTATCAATATTATGACATTTTAAGGACATTTTCGTAATTCAACTTTTGACTTGGAGGCTTCCCACTTATAATATAACTAGTTTAAGGAACGTTCATTGCACATTTGTCCCCTATTACTATATAAAATTTGTAGCCAGTATAAAATCCTCACTTGTAATTAAAAATTATATATTCATCCACATGACTATATACATATACATACTTGTTAAAGGAGTAGATATTATGTCCCAATTTCTTGAATTTGTAAACAAAGGATTCATTACTATTATGGAATTGCTAGAATATGTAGCTACAGAAGAAACAAAAAATTTAAGAGTGTCAAGAAAAAGGAAAATAGAAAAAGGAAAAAATTGACGTAAACATCTAATCTCATTGTGTGTATAAATAAGAGAGTATTAAATTCAAGAAAGCACACTATTTTTGTTTGATTTGGAGAGGAAATCAAAGGAAATATCACCATTCAACCACTATATATTTTGTTGGACAATTTCAATAGAAGTGAAGGCAATGAAGCAGTTTCCCTCTCCTTGCTCATGCTCTTTCAAACATAGGAATTCCATTCTTATAAATATTTGTCATCTACTCGATCCACCCAGATTTTTCATTGTTGAGTCGACTCTCCAAGCTAAAGCCATTTCATTGACAAAAGGAGGCAGTCTGAGTGAATCAACAAATATTGTGTACACTTGAACAAACTTACTGAAAGAACAAGAAATCTCTCTTCTCTTGTCTCCGTGTTTCTATTGCTTTCATAACCAAGGGTCCAAGAAATTGTGTTTGATGGTGAAGAAAGAAAGTGTTGAGACGAAAATGTTTTTTCTTCCTTCAATTCATAGTGAAATTCTTGATTATGAAGCACACTAGCTAACGAAAATACTAAATTTACTTGAGAACAGAGAGTTAAGTAGGAAAAAGAACATCGAAGCAAAGTTAAATAGACTGATCTACATAATTTTACAGGAATTCATATTAACATCATGGCACATAACAACATAATTTTAAAGAAATTCATATTTACATCATGACACATAACAGCTCGATCACTTTTTGACACCATCTAAATTGTACCAAGTCCTAATATGCATGAGAGAAAAATAAAAATAAGTTAACATGATATAGTCCCAAAAAGGAAAAAGAAATAGGAAAAACAACGATTTGTTATCATCTACTATTACTCAAGATTTAATCAAACAAAATAGAAAGAAAAAATATACCAGGCCCGAGAGCATGAAAGTAGAAGGTGATGTATATGAATCCTAATTACTGAGAATATCTATTTCAGACGTTTGATTTCTGGAAAGATGTGTAGCCGTATAGGAGATGGAAAGGTCATAACTTCTGCGAATTTGAAGTGACGGCTAACTCTATATGATGATTAGCATTAACTAGTATAAGAATTTATTAATATGATAGGATTATTGTTTAATAATTAATTAATTAATGTTTTCATTTTTTATTTAGTTGGAGGGTGAAATGCTAATTCAACTTTTGACTTGGATTCTTCCCACTTTTAATAATATATGATATGAATATGAATGAATATGATATGATGATGATTATATTAATATGAGAAAAATTATACTTCTTGTATGTTCTATATATATTAGTTGATCACTTTCCTTTATACATGCATATTAAAAATTATAAATAAAAAGATAATTTTACTAACTCACTTCTTTAAAAAAACTTCTTGAAATCTTACAAAGAAATATGAACATTTTCAAAAAGAATTAATTGCAACGATAACAAGGAAAAAATTTAATTATATGGCGTTTGACGTTTGTATTCGACTAGTCTATTGATCCCCAGTAGTTTTACTTTCATACTTCCTCTTTTAACATTATTTGTTTCATTGCAAATCAGTGATGATTGCCGATGGAGAAAATCTGATCCGAAGATTGACAAAAAAGGAAATTTATATTGCGCACTAAACTTCATAGCATCACGAGCTTATAGTGATGCTATTAATTCTTGGATTGAAATCGCCCATTGTTCTTGATGCCTCCATAGAAAGAGGATATGAATGGTTGTACGTAACGGTAAAATACTTGTACTATTAGTTGCTTCCTCAAAATTCAACGTTATCAAAATGTGGGTCACATTCAAAATTAATACACATTTTGATAAATTTGATATATCTACGATTTAATATCACAAAATTTTAAAATTTCTTTATTTTCATAACCTTCATATCAAATAAAAATATAGCAAATAAATTTTAAAAAAGTGAAAATATTAAATGCACAAGGAACACTTAAGGTGTTTGGGATTCTTAGATACTATTCAAATTGTTCAAGAATTTGTTTCTCTATGGTTAACAGCTGGTCATGAGTGTTAATTTTTTCTGAAATGCACAAAGAGTTTATGGCCTGAAAAATCAAATTAGTCCATTCATAAAATTTGTTAGATTAAGTCATAAGCAACTCATATGGCGAAAGACTTTTCTATTTATTTGATGTAAGCTTTGGACATATATCTCAATGAGCCAAATTTCTTCATATTTGAAGGTTATAAGCATGATGCCATCTCGCATGATAATAATGTTGACTGTGATGTGAAGTGTTTATCAATTAAGTTCAAATTTGTGGTGGATTTGAATCAACCAATTAATCAGAATTACTCTCATCTTTTCATTGATCTCAGGTTGTGAATCCATATAGTGATGAACTCTTCAAGACAATTTTTTTATATTTAATATGAACGGGTTAAACAGTCATTCTATCAACAACTATTGATTCAATCTCACCTTGAAAACATTTACTACGTTTGTTTGTTTAAAGATGACTAAATCTTTGTATATTATTCTAAAGTTCTAAATATAAGGTAAAATTGTCTATTTGACATTGTCACACCCCTTTTTGAAACCGAATTTTTCCAATTTAAGTGACGGTATTGAAAATGGACTATTTTATTATGTTTGAAGTTGTCACTTGGAATTGAGTTATGGTGTTCCCAGTCACATTTTTTTAGTCTCTAATAAAAAATAAATGACTCTTTAAGTTTGGTCTACAAAATTAAAATACGGGTAAGAAATTTTGTAAACCGAGGAAAATGTATGAGGCACCCTCGAGTCCCGTGGTTCTAGCACGGTCGCTTTTATCAAATTATACTATCTTAAATTATTTTTGGATAAGTTGTTACATGCCAACGGTTTGCTCACATATTTTATTGTTGAACTTTTATTGGTTTCAACCTAAATTCATTACTGCATTCTTGGTTTCGACATTTAGAGGCATAAATGTTTCTTTGCATTGCACCTAATAATTTTGTCTACAAGTCTTACTTTAAATTAATGAGAATTAATTATATTTTTTGGACAAGATGCGTCAGTGCATCCTTAGGTTTCTTTTAAATGTCTCAAAAAGATGTGCAACAACATTCTTAATCGAAACAAATATTTTTAATGTACTTAAAAGTTCGTCTAATGTTAAAACCAAATATTCATTTCTTATAAAGAAAATCAAATAACATAAAATAAATCTAAACTTGTAGGGTACAATATAATTTTTTTGAATCATTTTATATCTTTTTATTTTACTTATTCTTAAAGTTAACGTCAAAATTAAGCATACATATATTGCAATTTCATTCTAATCCAACTAAATAATGACGATTTGCAAAAATAAATCTCATTTTTGTTTAATAAAATAAAAGCGGCAATAAATTCTTTGGGCCTAATAATTTCTACTTTATCATTATTGTCATCTAAATCAATACAAGAGCTACTATGACCCATTCATCTTTAAGAGATAACTAACGAATAAAAAAATAAAAATAATCATCAATTAAAACTATCTTCATTCATTAAATAGAGATATTACACTTAGCCCAATATCCATTTCAATAAAATTATGAATAAAACAAAACTATAAAAAATAACTTGTCACTTAATTACATCAAATTTCATAAATAAATTAAAGAGATAAGATGAAGTTTAACCTCAAATGAAGAAAATAAGTACCATGAAATCTTGACTGTAGCTTGATTACAACACCCACAAAATCTTTTTTGTTGCCTTTTGTAGGTGGTATGGAGTAATATATGTATTGTGTTGCCGTGTTGGTATGGAAATAATGTATCGTGTCGGTATTCGGTATTGGAAATATATGTTACTTTGCTAGTGTTCCATCCCGCGTGGGTGCTGCGTCCTTCAAGGTGGATGCAAGCATTTACACAATGCACAAGAAAACTAAATTTCGATTAACCATTGACTTATGCACCATTTTGTTTATTTATAACATATTTTCTACAAAATCATAAAGACATTTCGTTTTGGAAGGGAGAAAACATTCCTGCCAAGTATTATGTTATCTATCATTGCAGCAGCAACATACGAAGTAACAATAGAAACATACATCAAATATAATTTCCTATGGTTATTACTCTTATCATCCAGATTAAAAATTGACATTCAACTCCCCCACAGAGTTTTATCCATTTCTTTGTGTCTAGTTCTGATATTTTCCTCTAATCTTTTCGTGGAAACTGGGGGAATAGGGCAGGAGGTGGGGGAGGAAGAGAAGCATACATCAAATATAAGCTCGTTATACATGATATATTAGTGGAATCTTAATCCCCACTTCAAAAGAAGTGAATAGATGAAGTAGATGATATCTCCAGTTGCTCCAACTTTTGGCTTGATATGCATATTAGGTCCCAGGCTACTCTGTAACAAGCATTTCCATATTATTGACAGGAGCCGGAAGCTGTAAAAATGAGAGACCAGTCAGTTTGAAATATCAAATCCTGACAAGAAGATAAAGTTCAGACCAGTATGCTGGTGTTTTTATTTTTTCCAATATTAAGTGAAAAGAATTGAAAGAGTAAAATATCCCCGAGTTCTACATCTACTCAACAATCTAGATAGTAGTGTCTCCATGAAGGCTAAACATAAAGAAAGAGAAATGAAAACAAGTGTAGCCGTTGTTTTAACATTCCGATCGTTCCGTTATAAGTTAAGGTGTCTATCACCAATGACCTAACCATCAGATAGATAATTACTACCAATAGTAAAATGAACCAAAACAATTACTGTATAATCAATTTATAATAGAATTTAACAGTTGAAAACTGAGATCGTTACAAGTCATAACACCTGGGAGCTTTCCTATATCACGTAATGATTCTTTAGATTTAAAAGGTAAAACTCTTGCGAATATGATTCAATAGGATGAGGAATTGCTATAGTTGGCCTTTGGAACCAAAAAAAGGTGAGGGTTAGACATCTCATCAGGAAGCACTAATACAGTAAAGTTGATAAAGCTTTATAAAGATAAATCCCATCAAGTACCATGTGTATAACGTGTTTTCATTCTCCCTTCAGGAAGTACAATCGAAGTGGTATTTGAACTAGAAGTAGGTTAAAACCAACAAGAGATTATGCTACAATCGCACCGAGGTCCTATTACCATTAATGGCTATAAGTAGTACAATGTCAAAGAAAATTTACTTCCCTTCCTTGTCTAGTTCACTCAACACACTTTACCATCATCTCATTAGAAAAGGAAAAAACCAACATAGTTCTCTGGTTAAAGGGTCAATATTATTGAGCACAAATCTAATGGTTCCACTAGCTTTTTGTCCCCTCCGTCACCTTCTTCAACTGCTCCAGCTACTGAACTCCCTGTAACCTCACCAATATCCCTCTGTGAAGCCCAGCAAATCACAGTGCCCAAGCCCCCTCATGGATGATCAACAGATTACAGGGAGTTTCAATAGGTATGAGAAATTGCAGACAAGGGATGAAAGTGTGTGGAGGGAAGTAAAAGCTACAAAGTCTCAACAATTTTGTTTATTTTGGTTGACCTAGTTTCTGGAGCTAAATTAGCTCATTTTGGACAACTTGAAGATTGTTTGAGCTGAGCTTAACAATAGGTAAATTAAACATCAAAATCAGCTGAAAACTTGGTTTAAAAAACCACAAGAATACCATTAGCCAAGCCCCTTTCCTTTAATCATAAGCTTGCAACGGTTTTTTGGAACTTAAGTATCTTTTTGGGAGGAGAATTGGATTGTTCATTAAAACAAACATATCCAGACATTTACAACTTATGACAACAACATGATGCAACAGTGGCTGAATTATGGTTGGAGCAGGGACGGAGCATACCTTCAGAAGGTTTCTAAATGATTGGGAATTGGGAATAACTGAATTATATAGTACCTTATCTCAGTTCAAAGTCACTACTGGAGATAAGTCCGGAATGGCGAAGGAATAAACATTTTCTGTGAGAGATGCATACAGTGAACAAAACTTGTCCAAGAATCAAGGGTGCTGCTGCCATGGAAGCTGATCTGGAGAGTCCAAGATTCCGTTTCAAAGTAGCATGCTTTACATCGCTGGTGGCCAAAGAAGCAGTATTGACATGGGATAATTTGAAAAGAATGGGGTACCAGCTATGCTCCAGATGTTACTCAGGTGGAGAACAGGCAAAGACAACCAACCATATCTTTATACATTGTAAGTGACAGATCAGATAAGGAAAATCTTCATCAACCTAAGATGAATCAGGTGGGTGAAGCCAGGTAGCACAAGGGAAGTACTAAACAGTTGGAGCAGAGATGGTGTAACACCCCATAAGTTCTAAAGTTATATGTAAGTTATTAGTATCTCCCATAGTCCAGTCTCAGATGTTGCATGACCTTGTAGTCAGTTATCTCAGATTTCAGCATTTATCAATTACAGGTTTTACTACTCGGTCATTGCATTAGTACAAGTTATTCAGCTCAGCACTTCAGACTTATCATGTTCAGTTTATAGTCCTATCGTGCATATTTCACATACTCAGTACATTCAAAGTACTGAACGCATACTCTTTGCACTATATTATCCTATAATATAGGTTCGGACGTTTAGCCGCGGTTAGTACGACTTTCGATCAGCTCAGCAACACGTATGGTGAGTCCTCATCTTTCGAGGACAACTTCATATTTCTTTCAATTATTAAATCCTTTAGTTTTAAGACAGGAATGAAGGCCAGCAAGTACCACCAGCTTGAGCAGACACCTTGAATGAGAAGGTCTCTCATGCCGAGTTCATGGGTGCTTTCCAAGTGTTAGCTCAGGCCATGACCACTCAGGTCGAGCAGTAGATTGCACAAGCTATAACCCGAATGGGAATACGATAGCAGCTAGGATCCAAGATTTTACTAGGATGAATCCTCCTGAGTTTTATGATTCAAGGATGGAGGAAGACCCACAAGAGTTCATGGATGGTGTTTAGAATAGCGCACAGATTATGGGAGTCAGCCTAGTGGAGAGTGCATACTTAGCCGCTTAGCCGTTGAAAGGAGTGTCTCAGATTTGGTACAAGCAGTGGAAGGATGACAAAGGGGTTGATGCAGGCCTAATGGACTGGAAGAAGCTTGTGGTTGTATTTCTGGACAGGTTCTTTCCACTTGAGCTAAGGGAGGCCAAGGTCCAGGAGTTTATAAATCAGAAGCAACGAAACATGTCGGTGAAAGAGTATTCCTTGAAGTTTACCCAACTCTCCAAGTATTTTGCATCTATGGTGGCCGACTCCTAGGACCGTATGAGCAAGTTTGTTACAAGTGTTGAAGAGACCATAGTAAAGGAGTATAGAACTAGTATGTTGATCAAGGAGATGAACATCTCCAGGTTGATGACTCATGCTCAACTGATTGAGAAAGAGAAGGTCAAGGAGAGTGCTAGGGAGAGTAAGAGGGCTAGAATATACAGTATGGACTAGTCTCCACATAAGTCAAATGGTGGCAATCGCTCTCAGTTCTGTCAGAAGTTTTAAGGTCCAGCCCAATCCCCTGCTAGTACCCCAGAACCCAAGTTCAGACAGGAGAACGGGGATATGGCACCAGGCTCTAAGTCCCAGGGTAGTGTCACTAGTGGTCGTACCTTTCTGGTTTGTCAGAAGTGTCGTAAGAACCATCCCTGAGGGTGTATGGCTGCTAGTGGTAACTGTTTTGGATGTGGTAAGTCAGGCCACAGGTTGAGGGAGAACAGGTCCACATCCAGCCCCATCCCCTGCTAGTACCCCAGAACCCAACTTCAGACAGGAGAAAAGAGATAGTGCACCAGGCTTTAAATCCCAGGGTAGTGTCACTAGTGGTCGTACCTTTTTGGTTTGTCAGAAGTGTGGTAAATCCCATCCCTGAAGGTGTATGACTGGTAGTGGTAACTGTTTTGGATGTGGTAAGTCAGGCATCAGGTTGAGGGAATGCCAAGGCATCAGGTAGGGGTAAGGATATTCACCAGCAAACTCAGCCTAACACTTCAGCAGCCGACTCAACAGAGTGCCTCTTCTAGTGCGGGTGGCAGACAGCGCAGAATAGGTTTTATGCTTTGCAGATTCAACAGGATGAGGAAGATTCCTGATGTAGTCGCGGGTATGTTGTGTGTATTTCAACTTGATGTATGCATTACTAGATCTACGGGCCACACTTCCTTTCATGAGTCTTTATATTGCATTGAATTGTGATGTCAGTCCAAAAATCCTATCAGAACTCTTCTCAGTCTCAACCCCTGTTGGTGAGTCCAAAAATCCTATCAGAACTCTTCTCAGTCTCAACCCCTGTTGGTGACTCAGTCTTAGCTAAAAGGGTATACAGAAATTGCCAGTCTCATTTTTCCCAGAAAGTCACCATAGTAGATCTAGTAGAGTTAGACATGCCTGATTTGGATACTACTCTTGGCATGAACTAGTTATACTCTTGTAATTAGAGGCTGACCCACATGCAGTCGTGAGGGTGCACGTGCACCCGACAACTTTTAATTTTTTTTTATATATATGTATAGATAGTCTATAAAAAGATAATATATTTAATTGAACACCCAAATGAACAAAAGTCATTTGGGTGCACTGGTTGAACGCTTAACTTTAAAACTCAACGATGTGAGTTTGAATTTTGCGAAGGGATGTATATTTTTTGCCTTTAAAATCAGTCCTTTCTTACCAGTTAACCTTTTTAACAATAGCCTTTATTAACCACTCATTTTTGCCACCTCATTTGGCCCCACCCGTATTTTACTATCTCATCTGGCCCCACCCCTTTCTTCATTGAAATTAAAAACAAATAAAAGTCCTAACACAATTCTAAGTAAAACATAAGACTTCTAGAAAACCTACGAACTTATAACTCACAAGTATTCTTCACTACAACCTGCATAACTGAAGTCCTATTGTCACTGCATAAATTGGTAAGTTCTTCTTTTTAAGCGTATTTTTTTTTTGCAATGAAAGAAGAGGTGTGATTCCCTTATTAAAAATGTTGTGTTTATTTATAAGTTTATATTTTTATCATCTTATGAAAGGAGTAGTGCCATTTCTCCATTATATATTATTTTTGTTGTTCTATAAAGGGTCTGATTTTTCAATATCTTGTTGAAACAATCATGTTTATTTACTTATTTTAATTTATTTATTTTGTGAGCGGTGTGATTTCTCTACTATATTTTATTTTTGTTGTATTGCGAAAGGAGGGCTTGAGGGGTGTCATTCCCCTATCAACAATGTAATATTTACTTACATTCTTGATTAAATCTTTGTTTTGTAGGAATTTATTGTTGATTCTTGTGATTTGAAATGGATAGATTTTGAAGAAACATAATTCTTCTCAATCAAGTTTTACACACAATTTTTTACATTTTATAGATAAGTTTGATTTGCAATCACTTAAACCGGATCCTAGAGAAAGAATATACATTCATAAATATAGCCCTAGAATACGAGATGAAGTGAGAAGACACTATATTCAACAAAGGCCTTGCAACCGATTATTTCTAAATATTTTTCAAACTAGATCTGTAACAAAAATGAGTCGATTTTATTCGACATGGTTTAAGGGTTCATATTCTAGGTGGATGGAGTATAGTATGAAGAAAGATGTTGTATTTTGTTTATGTTGCTATTTATTCAAAAAATGACTATGTAAAGGGAAATGCATAAGATTCTTTCACCAAAACCGGTTTTAAGACTTGGAATCATAGTATGGAACGAATTGATTTACATGTAGGTGAAGTAAATAGCGCCCACAATAGATAGATGCTAATTTTGAGAATCAATCTCAATCCATTCAAGTTACTTTTAACAAGCAAGCTAAGAAAATAATAAGTGAGCATCGAATTTGTTTAGAGGCTTCTACTAATGTGGCAAGGTTCCTCTTGGATTTTGAGTTAGTCTTTTCGAGGTCATGATGACAGTGAATCTTCCGAATGGTTTGGAAAAATGCTTCAGGAAGTGAATAGTGTTGTTTTAAAATATGCTCCGAAAAATCAAAATGATATTATGAGTGCTTGTGCACAAGAAACCATGAAAGCTATTATTGATGAGGAATCACACCATGAACAAATGGCAGTGATTTGCAGTATGTTAATAAAAAAGGTGAAGTGAAAGAACTAGTTATTACTATTGTTTGTGATGGTGATACATCTGCCAATCATTGAAGGAAACAATATGCTCTTTGCTTTTGAGACACTCTTTGAGTACATCTAAAATACGTGGACAAGGCTATGATGGGGCTAGTAACATGCAAGGAGAGATGAATTGGTCTTAAAGCTTTGATTTTGAATGAAACTCCATCGGCATATTACATTCACTGTATTGCTCACCAACTACAATTGACACTTGTAGCTATTGCCAAAAACCATTTGCTTGTGGACAATTTCTTTGCTATTATTGCTAATGTGTTGAATGTGATTGGAGCATCATTTAAGCATAGAGATCAACTTCGGGACCATCAAGCAGAAATGTAGGAACAACTAGTAGAAAGCGGAAAAGGCTTGAATCAAGAACGAGGGCTTCAAAGGCCAAGTGACACTCGTTCGGGATCTAATTTTAGAACATTGGATAACTTTATTGTTTTATTTTCATCTATAGCTCATGTGCTTGATGCAATTAAATGTGCAGTTTCCAACTGCAACAATAGATTGCAAGAAGGAGGCTCTTCTGAGTATGATCAATGAATTTGAATGTGTTTTCTTGCTTCACTTGATGTTGAAAATATTGGTGATGTCAAATGAATTGACATTACTAAAAAAAGACAATAATTGTTGAGAAATGATGGATGAGAATCTTTGATGAATGATGTTTCTTCTTTTTGTGATAAACATGAAATTTTGGTACCTAAAATGGATGAATTTTATATTCATGGAAAGTCAAAGCATAAATAAGTCTTTTAGTGTTACTTATTCATCACTTACATGTTTAACTATTTTATGCTATTATTGACTAGCAACTGCAAGATCTTAATAATAGTTTTGGGAGTGGTAACTTGCTTCTTCGTATATAAGCTTGAATCCGGCTAATGTTTTTGCTGATTTTAAAAAAGGAAAAGATAATGACAGTGGCCCAACATTATCCAAATGAATATGGTGACCAAAGTTTCAGTATCTCAGTCATCAACTTAATACTTTCATAATACACATGTGGCATGGTGATCTTACATTATCTGATTTGAAAGGAATTGGTTATTTGGCAGAAACACGAGTAATGAAAATCTCATAGAGACTTATTCTCTTGTGATACTTGTGAAGTTGACCTTGATTTTACCTGTTGCTACTGCAATTGTAGAGACAACATTCTGATCTATGAAGCATACCAAGAATGAACAACCTAGTAGTATTAGTGATGAATTTGTAAATGATTATTTAGTTTGCTACATCAAGAAGGACATATTTGTGAATATAAGTAACAATGCTATCATTGATCGTTTTTAGAATATGAAAGTCCCTCGATGTCAAATATGAATGGATGATCTTTTTTTTATATTAGTACTAAATTAATGGCATCCAATCATTTTGAAGTTTATGCTTTGGCCATAATTTTTCTCATTTTTTAAGTTTAAGTGAATTGTATACCGAATTTCGTAGTGAATGTTAGACATTTGTTTGCAACACATCACGTTGGATGTTGATGTTAAACTTTATTTGTTAATATGAAGAGTTGAGCTATTTCATTCAAAGTTCTAAAATATTCTTGATGATAAGTAAATTGTTCTTCTTCCCTTTTTTTTAATTTTTTAGTGTAATGTTCAATAGTGTTTCAAGTAAAATTAAAATCATAAAGTTCACTATTAAAATTTATTGGGGTGTCAAAATATTGGAGGCCTAAAGCAAACGCTTTGCAAGTCTTACCCTTGAGCCACTCCTGGTGGTGCCCCCTATGGGTTCGCCTCTACTTGTTACGCCTCAATTGACTGTAGAACCAGAGTCCTTAAATTTCATTTCACAATGAACTAGCCATAGAGTAGAAAGGTAGTACTTCAGCGCCTATAGGTCGATTCTCTTACCTTAAGGCCAGGAAAATGATTTCTAAGGGTTGTATCTACCATCTAGTCTAGGTTAAGGATTCTAGTTCCGAAACCCCAACCCTTCAGTCAATTCCCATGGCAAATGAATTTCTCGAAGTGTTCCTAAAGGATCTTCCCGAAGTCCCTCCGAAATGGGGAATCGACTTCGGAATAGACCTTCCTCTAGATACAAAACCAAACTCTATTCTTATAGAATGGCTCTACCTGAGCTAAAGGAGTGAAAAGATCAGTTAAAGGACCTCCTAGATAAAGATATCATTAGACCAGCATCTCTCCATAGGGTGTTCAGTTCTCATCGTGCAAAAAGAAAGATGACTCTCTCAGAGGCTTTATCCAAAGGGGGAAACAATAGTATAACTTGTGTTCCATATGTTGACGGATTAAGGCAACAGATTTTAACAAAAGCTCATAGTTTTTGATACTCTATTCACCCAGAAGCCACTAAGATGTATTGTGACCTATGAAAGTTTATTAGTAGACTGGTATAAAGAATAATATTGCGGAATTTGTGGCCAAGTGTCCAAATTGCCAACAAGTTAAGGCTGGATATCATAAACCAGAAGGTATGACTCAGAATATCAACTTTCCTACTTGGAAGTGGGAGAATTTGAATATGGATTTTATCACAAGTTTGCTTCGAACATGTCGACAACATGATTCTATCTGGATGGTAGTAGACCGAATGACTAAGTAAGAACATTTCCCTTATTCATCATCTCAGATAGCGGTACTCAGTTCACCTCACAGTGAAGTCATTCAGAAAGCTCTTGTTGAGAGCTTGTGTGATCGACTTTAAGGGTAATTGGAATGTTCACTTGCCTCTTATTGAGTTTGCTTATAGTAACAATTACCACTTCAGTATTCAGATGACTCTATTTGAGGCGCTTTATGGTAGGAGGTGTAGATCTCAAATAGGGTGGTTTGAGGTTGGTGAAGTGGCTTTGATAGGGCCTAAATCAATTCATGAGGCTATGGAAAAACTTCAACTTATTAGAGATAGGTTGAGAACGACTTAGACTTAGACTAGACAGAAATCATATGTTGATTTGAGGAGAAGAGAGCTTGTATTTGCTATTGATGATTGAGTATATCTGAAAATTTCATCCATAAAAGAGGTAATGAGGTTTGGTAAGAAAGGAAAGCTCAGTACTTGTTATGTTGGTCCTTACAAGATTCTAAGGCATTTTGGTAATATGGCCTATGAGCTGGATTTACCTACAAAGTTGGCCTATGAGCTCACTACCCGTTATGTTTTCATGTTTTAGTTCGGAGTCAATCACTCCATTAGTTTTCTGTGTTTATCTTTAAGTCTCGAGTTTGCAGATTTTTCCCTAATCTTTTCAACTTACTAAGACTCCATTCAAGGACAAATGTTTCCAAGAAGGAGATATTGCAACACCCTGAAGTTCTAAAGTCCTGATCATATATTGAAAGTCAAGAAATTTTGGGATTTATGGACGCCATCTATGAGCCGTTAATGGAACTACAAATCCTAGATGGGATCTGTAGATCAACTTCAGAGATTGGGAGCTGCAACACCTCACAACTATATTCTTAGAATCTGAATTTTCCGTCGTAAGTATATAAGCTTGAACTGGGTGATGCCCTACTTGTTCTTATGTGTTAAGGGTCATTCCTATGTGTGGGAAGTGTATTGGAAGTGGTTTATGGTCACAAGAGACCTTTAGTACTTAGTTGAGTTCAAAACCTTCCTACCGACTAAGCTTTTCGCATTAGTTCATGCCAGGGTCAACTTCAAATGATTATATCTCTCAGCATATAATGCATTAGGTGGCCCGTAAACTATCAAATTAAAGATCTAAGAGTCTTCTTTCCAACTCCACCAAGTTTGGCTCATTTACAGTTTGGAGTAAAAAGTTATAACCGTTTTACCAAAGACTACCAAAGTAGAGTTTTCAAAGTCTGTAGCTACGGACTTGATCTACTACGAACCGTATTGTTCACACATGAACCCTAGTTGATGAGATTTTGTTAAAGCTTTTGTGTATTTATTTCCATGCATTGAGTTTGGAATTTAAAGTGAGTCCAAGCATTGTTTTAATGCATCATTTGAGAAGAGTTTTAAGGGAATATTAATGGTCCCAAATGTATTATTTTGCATTGAGAAAGAAAGCACTATTCCAAGAAAAGCATAAATAGTTTTCACAAGCATTTCAGTGAGTTAAAGTAAAGATTAGTTATACCTTAAAGAAGGATTTTTTAGTATAAACTCAACCCAGTGAGTATTATTTAATGAGCATTATTTCATATATTTTGGGAGTAGTATTAAGCACCGATTTGGGTAAGAGTAGAGATAACTCAAACCCATAACCTACATCACCATCATAGATAGGATCGTACCGCAATTCGAATGACTCCTCACCTGCCTCAAGAAGGCTTTTTAGTGGATCTATAAGTTGAGTTGTGTTCTAAACCCATCAAAATATAGGATGGTTCTGGCAATGTGGGCCAGACGTTGTATCATCACAAGGCTCATAGTGATGATTGTCGATTAGAGAAACTCCCCAAGAAAAGTAAAGTATATTTTTAAATATCTTTCAATATTAGCTATCATTGCAATTCTTTATGAAGCTTAAATGCTTTTTCTTCGTGTTCATGCTTTACTTTAGTTGAGTTATTTTTAATTTGTTTCCTTCAACTGTATTACATACCATACATTCCATGTATGACATCAGTATCGTTTTATGATGCGCATACATGTATTCAAGATCATCAACAGGCACTTCATTGAGCTCACATCATCCACTCGTCAGCTTTTGGTGAAGCCTCCTTGCTTTCGAAGAACTCTAGTTTAATTGCTTTAGTGGTAGTAGTATTTTGAGGTTGTCGTGGATCTTGTCCCGACACCCATCGTTAGACAATAGAGGCTTCATGGATAGACACAGAGATAGGAGAGTCATTCAGATGATTTGCTAAAACTTTATCTTTTATATTCAGTATTTTCAAGCAGCATTTGAGATTCACTTTATTTCTTTAAATACTCATCAGTTTAAGCTTTTGTCATGTTTTAGTCTTCCGCTAAGTAGTCAGTCACAAGCCAAGGGTTCGCTTGAGGAATAACAATGGTCTTCGAGTGTGGACCACATCCAGGGTGTAGGCTTGGGGCGTGACATGAATTTAGCCTAAGTTTCACGAGCAAGGACCACGGGTCGTAGATGCTTTTACGGGTCGTAGATGTGCTCGTAGATCAAAGTCCTGAAACTTGATTTTTGGCCGACTTTTACGGACCACATTTACAACTCGTAAATGGAATTACAAACCGTAAATCAGTCTCATAGATCAAACTTCAGAAACCCAGTATTTAGGCATTATCTCTATAAGAGGAATCTATGGCCCGTAGTCCAATCCACAGACCATAGATAGCCCTCATAAAAGTTGCCGACAGTTTTTCCTTCGGGGTTGGTTTGATCTATTCACTCTTTTAATTCGTATACTATATCATTTTAGCCTATTCTAAGAGGGATTAAGTCGAACTTATTCAACCTAAACCTCCTCATGCATGCCCAACACCCAAAGACTAGAATCAGTACGTCTTAACTCCTCTTAAGCAAGAACTAGGGCTCTTAATCTTCAAGATATAGTTCAAAGGAATTAAGTTAGAGTCTATGTTCCAGGTATGTGGAATTTCATCAATGGGTATCTTTTCACCCATTAAGACTCAAAGAAAACCTAGTTTTTTTTCAGATAATGATTGCTATAGAAGTTAGGGTTCTTATGAAAGCATAATTTTCACTATATTTTTCCATTCTTCTTGGATAGTTCAATTATGTCGTTCCATTTACAAAATCAATACTTCTAAATAGTATTTCATGAACCCGTAGAACATAAATATTTTTCGCGACTCAAAACTATGTTGTTTTAGATTGCATGTCACAGATTATCGGTTTTCATGATTTCGAGGTGCTTTTAGATAATCATCTATTAGTCATTATTGGTTTATTAGTATTCATGAGCTATTTAGATTATCAATTTTATCAGTATCAATTCATTTGCATTATAGTATTATCAGTCTTATGTCAGTTGGGAGTGTTACTAAGCTGTGAGCGGATTAAGTGATGAAGGCTCATCTGTTAGTTGGGACTGAGACCTTTAGTAGCAATCCCTAAGTCCCAAAACTACGTCCCACCGGATTATAAGGGTCACTCGTTAGACCAGGACTGACTCCTTAGTCCTTCATGGACATCAACTTAGTGGTACTACACTAGCTCATATTACCCTCTATACCCTAGAAAGGTATATTTGGCCCTCTTTAATGGGGATTACAACATTGAACTCCATGTTTAGCTCACTTGGTTATACGTTGGTTATTAGTATCTCCCATAGTCCAGTCTCATATGTTGCATGACCTTGTAGTCAGTTATCCTAGTTTTCAGCATCTATCAGTTACATGTCTTACTACTCAGTCATTTCATATACTCAATACATTCAAAGTACTGACAACATACTCTTCGCACTATATTGTTTTATAATAAAAGTTCGAATGTTTAGCATTTACCCCGCGGTTAGTATGACTTTCGATCAGCTCAGCAGCACGTTTGTTGAGTCCTCATCTTTCGAGGACAACCTTTATATTGCTTTCCATTATTAAATCTTTTAGTTTTTAGACAATTTGAGTTAGTTGGGGGGATTGTCAGCTTTGTGTTGTTTTCAGATACACATGTCAGCTTTGTGTTGTTTTCATATGAACTAGCTTTTGAGTATTTAAATGTTATATTTCAGACTACTCAGCTATTTAGTTTAGCTTCCACATTCAGTAAAGTTATTGCTTACCTAAATCATAGTGTCATGCTAGGCCATGAGTTAGTTTGGGACACTTGTGGCTCTAAGCACCATGTTACAACTAGGAGGTAGTCATAGGTCATGACAAATAGAAATTTGACCAACCAGAAGGAAAGAGAGAGAGGATTTCCCAACATGTATACAATGCATTGTTAGGAAAGAGAGAAATCAAAGAAGTTTTGACGACAAACACCACAACATCTAGAAGTTGAAGATGAAATGCTTAGTCGCTTATTTTGGTGTAAATAGGAATGTTTAACAGAAGCCGAAGATATTTTTTGATGTTTTAGACAACAGTAAGAAGAAATATAGTTAGGAAGGCTTCCTTTTATTTGAAATTGATTATTATTTTTGGGGGCCTATACAGTTGGTATAGTATACGTGTTGATATATAGAATGTTACCATTATCAAAAAAGAAAAATGAACTCTATTATTCAACTTTTATTACTTCTATTCAATTTTAGTCCTTCGCATTTAACTTATCAAGAAAACCAATTAATCCTATGCATTTTCCCGTAATCTCTTCAGATAGGTCATTAAAAAATAATATGCTTAAGAGTTAAGCCAGTACTTCATCACTATAACTGCCAGCTTCTTTTATGGGTGAATAAAGGCACAAACGACTGGCATTCAAGGACTGTATGATGACTTTTTGTACAGATTTTCATATCTAATATCAATCGAAGTGCTCACCTATTAACTGTCCACAATTACCCAAAATTTCAAGAAACGATATCCAGAAACTTCATTTGAGCGAAATTAGCAAGAATGAAGTTTGACAACCTTGATAATAATGTTGTTGACTAATGGCTTCATCCAATGCCATCATTTTTATCTTTAGTTAACATTAGCCAAGGGAAACAGCCTGTGTCTCTACTTGTCCTTTCTTCTAAATAAATTTTTCGGAAAATTGGCGTTCTGTTGAGGCATGTTCTTAATTAAGTAAAATAGAAACAGTGAGTAAAACCTAGAAAAGAAGGAAGCATCCAGTTCTCCCATTCCTTATTTATCTTTTGTTGCAAAGAAGTTTGAGCAGTAGAATTGGAGCTCAGTCAAAGCCAGTCAGAGAGACAAGAGAAGAAACACTGAGTAAACCAAGAGTCCAAGAGTAAAAATTAGAATCTAGAGAAAACAATTTCTTTTGATCTTGCTATGGAAACAATATAGAACCAACACTAAAAACATAAGCACAATATATAGTTGCATAGGGGACATCCTTTCTCAATTAGAATAAAGACTTGCAACAATTGGAAATACAAGATCATTCATGGGGAACAAATCAATGCAGCTGAGCAAGGAAATTAACTAGACGCTACAACACTAAATACCACCAAACCTTGAAAATTAATCAGCGACATGATTTGACAATGAAACTAACATACGTAAATGTTATTATTATAATCAGGGTTTCCTCAACTAAAGAGTTATTTCTCAACAACTTTGCAAAAAATAAAGTGAAGCAATTTTCAATTTGATATGCTTAATTTGCACAAATACAGAAACAACAACAACATGCTCAATGTAGTCTCACAAGTGAGTTTGGGGAAAGTAGGTTGTACACAAACCTTACCCCTACCTTTGTGGGGTAGAGAGGCTCTAAAGAGAAGTTATTGAAGCTGGAAATTGTGATAGCAAGATACAAAACAAATACAAATAGTATCACACATTGATAAAGAAACTAAGTGATTACTAACTACTACTACTAATAGAAGGGGAAGGGATGATGCTAGCCCTGTCTCTCCCTCATAAAGTGTGGCAACACTTGGTTACCTACTAAATGTCTACTCTCATCATCGACCTTCACACTTTCCTATATGTTCATGTCCTGACCTGAGTAAGTTGGAGTTGAGTCAGGTCCTATCTAATCACCCCACCCCACCCCATCCCAATTCTTTTTCGGCCTACCTCTACCTCTCATAACTCCTACTATGACAACCTCACAAACCTCCTTACTAGCTCATCTACGCACCTCCTCTTCAAATGTCTGAATCATCTTATTTTCACTTCCGTCATCTTGTTTGCCATGGGGGTCACTCACACCTTATCACTTATAACTTTGTTTCTAATAATATCTCTTCTAGTATGCACGCACATCTATCTGAGCATCTTCATCTCTACTACATTCATCTTCTGAACATGGACATTCTTGATTGGCCAACACTTTGTCCCGTATGACAATATCAATCTAACCACCACTTTGTAGAATTTACCCTTAAGTCTTGGTGGTACATACATTACGCTGGATGCACGCCGCAATTTCACCCACATCGCTCCTATACAATGTGAGATATCATCATCAATATCCATATTTCCTTGGTTTACAGACCCGAGTTACCTGAAGCTCCATTTCTTGGGCATGATTTGTGTATTGATCTTCACTTCCACCTCCGTCTCATGTGTTACGTCATTAAACTTGCACTCCAAGTACGCTGTTCTAGTCTTGCTGAACCTAAATGAAGCAAGAGGGGAAACTTTGATTTCCAAGATAGCCTTTTAGCTAAGTTTTGAGCACTAATCTCAAATCACAGAAGAAGTATGTTTTTAAACAGAAGAGCTAGTATATTTTGGGAGTAGTATTGAGCACCGAATTGGGGGCGAGCATGAGTTCAGATAACTCACGTCTCCATAAAACCATGTAGCCACCATTGATAGAAAAGAGTCATACTTTTTAGATGAACCCTTTTCACAATAGATTAGTGGATCCACTTAGTAGTTCATGGCTTATACCTTTGACCGGGTATAGGATGCGCTGGCAGTGTGAGGTAGATCGTTGTATCATCAATATAGCTCTTATGTGATGGTTGTCGGTTAGATAAACTCCCACAGAAGGTATTGTATTTTTATATACATCAGTTTATTGTATTTTTACATACATTTCAGAGTTGTATCCCTGTATATACAGGGAGTTGACAACATGTTTTTAAACAGTTTTTCTTTATATTGCACTTGTTTTAAACTACTTTATATTGAAATGATTTCAGTTAAGTATTCATGAGTTGAGAAAAGTCAAGGTAAGTGTTTCTTTCAGATTCCCTTTCAAGCCTATGTTTATTAGCATTCCAACTCGCATACTCGTACATTCAATATAATGATACCAGTTGGCCTGCATCTTATTATGATGCAGACACAGGTAACTAGGATCAGCATCCGGCGCATCGTTGATCCAATGAGCAGTTCAGTGTCTGTTGGTGAGCCTCTTTGCATTCCAGAGGACTCATTTTCATTGCTTTCAGTTTTAGTATTAGTTCATTAGGATGTCGTGGGCCTGTCCCGACATCCATCTCAGTTGTTTAGAGGCTTCATAGACAGATAGTCAGTTAGTTAATTAAGTTGTCTTTACTTTTCATTTCATATGTTAAAGACTTGAGTTTGCCTTAAAGGCCAATTGAATGTTCCTTTCTAACATTCTAGTTACTTCATAAATGTGTATTGATGAGTTAAGTCTTCCGTTGAGTTAGTAAGCCAGGCGAAGGGTTCACTTGAGGCCAGCAATGGTGTTCGAGTGCCAGTCCCGCCCAGGGTGTAGGCTCGGGGCGTGACAAACTTGGTATCAGAGCATAGAGTTCAAGAGTCCTAGAGAGTCTATGAAGCCGTGTCTGTAGAAGTTATCGGTGTGAAGCGTGCCACATCTATAATTAGGTGGCTGCAACATTTAGGAAATTATCTCACTTCTTTCACACTCTTTTCATGCGTTAGAGTTTGATCTCTAAAAAGTTTCTTCTAATTCGTGCTTGCGCGTGTTTTCAGATAATCATGCCTCCACGAAGAGCTGTCAGAGGTCATCCTGGTAGGCGTAATGTTGGGGAACAAGAGTTACCAAATGCACGTGAAGTACAACCTCAAGGCGAAGTCACCAATGATGAGTTCTGTGAGGCTATCCGGATATTGAGCCAAGCTGTAACTAACCAGGTTGGGCATCAGAGAGGAGCTCTACATGAAGAGGCTGAAACTTCAAGGATTCATGAGTTCTGAGGATGAATCCTCCTAGTTTCATTGGTTCGAGAATTGCAGAGGATCTAGAGAACTTCATTGAGGAACTGAAAAAAGTGTTCGATGTGATGCATGTTACTGATACTGTGAGAGTTGAGCTAGCTACATATCAGATGAAAAATGTTGCTAGGATTTAGTTTGATCAGTGGAAAGGGGGCAGAGCTGAGGATGCACCACATGCGAGTTGGACATGTTTTGAAGAAGCTTTCTTGGGGCGTTTCTTTCCCCGAGAACTGAAAGAGGCTAAGGTACGAGAATTTCTAACACTTAAGCAGGATTCTCTAAGTGTGCATGAGTATGGGTTGAAATTCACCCAATTGTCTCGCTATGCTCCGAAAATGGTTGCGGACATGAGAAGTAGGATAAGTTTGTTTGTTGCTGGGTTAGTCCCGTCTATCAAGCAAAGAGGGCCGGGCAGCAATGCTTAGTGGGGACATAGACATTTCAAGGTTGATGGTCTATGTGCAACAGGTAGGAGAAGATAAGCTAAGGGATAGAGAGGAATTCAAGAACAAGCGAACTAAGACAAGGAACGAGTCCGAGCAGCAGAAGAGTAATGCCAACCGGTCATCCTTCCAACAGAAACAGAAGGGCCCTGCTCCATCATCTACTAGTGCACCTGCACCCAAGAACAAAGGTGAGTACAATAATCAGAACTTCATAGCTAAACATGTTTATTCTCAGGGTAGCGTGGCACAAGGGGTAGTAAGCCTTCTGCATGAGCCAAGTGTGGTAGGAAACATACAGGTATTTGTCGTGAGTGCTCCACTGGTTGTTTCAAGTGTGGTCAGAGTGGGCATTTCATGCGAGAGTGTCCAAAGAACAAGCATGGAAGCATTAATTGGGGCAATAGAGCCCAGTCTTCTTCAATTTCTCCTCCAGACATAACTGCATCTAGAGGGGCTACTTTCGATACTGGTGGAGGAACAAACCGCTTATATGTTATCAACAGTCGTCAAGAGCAAGAGGATTCACTAGATGTTGTCACTGGTATGATCCAAATCTTTAATTTTACTATTTATGCCTTGCTAGATCCATGAGCGAGCTTATATTTTGTAACTCCATATGGTGCTATGAACTTTGATGTTATTCCTGAGCAACTTAGTGAACCATTCAGTGTCTCTACACCTGTTGGTGAGTCTATTCTAGCAGAGAGAGTCTACCGTGATTGTCCCATTCCCGTTAATCACGAGAGTGCCATGGCTGATTTAATTGAGTTAGACATGGTAGATTTTGATGTCATTCTTGGTATGGACTGACTTCATTCCTGTTATGCCTCAGTTGATTGTAGAACTCGAGTAGTCAAGTTTCAGTTTCCAAATAAGTCAATCTTAGAGTGGAAAAGCAGTTCAGCAGTGCCTAAGGGGTGTGTTTATCACTTAGTCCGAGTTAATGACTCAAGTGTTGAAGTACCTCATATTCAGTCAGTTCTAGTAGTAAAAGAGTTTCCAGAAGTGTTTCTAGATGATCTTCCTGGAGTCCTTCCTGAGAGAGAGATAGACTTCGGTATAGATCTTCTTCCAGATATTCATCCCATATCTATTCCGCCATATAGAATGGCACAAACAGAGTTGAAAGAGCTTAAAGAGCTGTTAATGGATCTATTAGATAAGGGTTTTATTCGACCAAGTGTCTCACCTTGGGGCGCTCCGGTCTTGTCTGTGAGAAAGAAAGATGGTTCCCTTAGGATGTGTATAGATTACCGTCAATTGAATAAGGTTACCATCAAGAATAAGTATCCTCTTCCGAGAATTGATGATCTTTTCAATCAGTTTCAGGGTGCTGCTTGTTTTTCAAAAATAGACCTCAGATCTGGCTACCATCAGTTGAAAGTAAGGGAATGTGATATTCCCAAGACAACATTCAGGACCCGTTATGGTCATTATGAGTTTCTGGTCATATTGTTCGGTTTAACTAATGCACCAGCAGCGTTCATGGACCTTATGAATAGAGTCTTCAAACCTTATTTATATAAGTTTGTTATTGTCTTCATTGATGACACACTAATCTACTCAAGGAAAGAAGATCATGCTGGTCATCTCAGAATAGTTCTTCAAACTTTGAAAGATAAGGAGTTGTATGCTAAATTCTCTAAGTGTGAATTTTGGCTCGAGTCTGTGGCATTCTTAGGCCACATTGTGTCTGGAGAGGGGATTAAGGTTGATACTCAGAAAATTGAGGCACTGCAGAATTGGCCTAGACCCACATCTCCAACTGATATTAGGAGTTTCTTGGGCTTGGCTAGGTATTATAGAAGGTTTGTAGAGGGGCTCTCGTCTATTTCGTCTCCTTTGACGAAGTTGACTCAGAAAATAGTGAAATTTCAATTGTCTGAAGCTTGTGAGAAAAGCTTTCAGGAATTGAAAAAGAGATAAACTACTACCCCAAGTTTTGACCTTACCAGAAGGTACGCAAGGCTTCGTTGTCTATTGGATGCATCTAGAGGTTGTTTGGGTTGTGTGTTAATGCAGAATGGCAAAGTTATAGCTTATGCCTCCAAACAGTTGAAAGTTCATGAGAAGAACTACCCAACCCATGACTTAGAATTGGCTGCTATAGTATTTGCTTTGAAAATATGGTGCCATTACCTTTATTGTGTTCATGTGGATGTGTTCACCGATCACAAGAGCCTGCAGTATGTGTTCACTCAGAAGAAGCTCAATCTTAGACAGAAGAGGTGGTTAGAATTACTCAAGAATTATGACATGAGTATTCTTTACCACCTAGGTAAGGTTAATGTTGTTGATGCTGCTTTAAGCAGGTTGTCTATAGGTAGTACCGCCCATGTTGAGGAAGAAAAGAGAGAGTTAGCAAAACATGTGCATAGGCTTGCACGCTTAGGAGTCCGACTTATGGATCCCACAGAAGGGGGAATAGTGGTGACGAATTGGGCTTTGTCATCATTAGTGTCAGAAGTAAAAGGCAAGCAAGACCAAGATCCCATTTTGCTAGACTTAAAGGCAAATGCTCATAAGCAAAAAGTATTAGCTTTTGAACAAGGGGGAGATGGCGTACTAAGATATCAAGGTAGATTGTGTGTACCAATTGTGGATGGACTCCAAGAGAGGATCTTGGAGGAGGTTCGTAGCTCTAAGTATTCCATTCATCCGGGTTCCACAAAGATGTATCGTGACTTGAAAGAGGTTTATTGGTGGAATGGCATGAAGAAGAGCATTGTTGAATTTGTTGCTAAGTGTCCAAATTGCCAACAAGTGAAACTAGAGAACCAAAGGCCCGGTGGTTTGGCTCAAAACATAGAACTTCTGGAATGGAAGCGAGAGATGATCAATATGGATTTCATCACAGGTTTACCAAGGTCTGGCAGACAGCATGATTCTATTTGGGTGATTGTAGACAGAATGACAAAATCATCCCACTTTTTGCCGGTAAAGACTACCCATTCAGAAGAGGATTATGCCAGGTTATATATTAAGGAGGTGGTAAGACTTCATGGAGTCCCAGTCTCTATTATTTCAGATAGAGGTGCACAATTTACTGCACAGTTCTGCAAATCTTTTTAGAAAGGTTTGGGTTCAAATGTGAACTTGAGTATTGCTTTTCATCCTCAGATAGATGGACAAGCAGAGGGCACTATTCAGACATTAGAAGATATGTTGAGAGCATGTGTGATTGATTTCAAAGGTAATTGGGATGATCACCTACCTCTCATTGAGTTTGCTTACAATAACAGTTATCACTCTAGCATCCAAATGGCTCCTTATGAAGCCCTTAATGGGAGAAGATGCAGATCTCCTATTGGATGGTTTGAAGTTTGTGAATCAGGGTTGATAGGACCAGATTTAGTCCATCAAGATATGGAGAAGGTTAAAGTGATTCAAGAGAGGCTGAAAATGGCAAAGAGTCGTCAAAAATCTTGCTCTGATGTTAGGAGAAGGGTGTTAGAGTTCGAAGTAGATGATTGGGTATATCTAAAAGTCTCACCCATGAAGGGTGTTATGAAGTTTGGTAAGAAGGGTAACTTAGTCCCCGGTATATTGGACCTTATCGAATATATTCAAGAGGATTGACAATGTAGCTTATGAGTTGGAGCTACCACAAGAGTTAGTTGCGGTTCATCCGGTGTTTCACATCTCCATGTTGAAGAAATGCATGGGCGATCCTTCATTTATCATACCAACTGAAGGCATTGAGATCAAGGATAGCTTATCCTATGAGGAGATTCCTGTCCATATTCTAGATCGCCAAGTTCGCAAGTTGAGAACAACAGAGGTAGCATCAGTCAAGGTCCTTTGGAGGAACCAATTTGTTGAAAACGCTACTTGGGAAGCTGAAGAGGACATGAAGAAGAGATATCCACATCACTTTGAATCTGAAGAAAGTGTAGATCAAGGTACTAATTTTCTTCTTAGTGCTCTCTAATTTATGAATGAGCATATTGTTTGTTTGCATTTGCTTGTTGCATGTTTGAGTTTGATGTTGCACCCTAAGCCTAGTAAGAGTAATCTCATTCGAGAACGAATGTTCCCAAGGGAGAGATATTGTAAAATCTCACAACTAGAAAGAAGTTAAAAATCTAGAAATAGTCATTTTTGGAAAGTACAAGGAAATTGTCAAAATTTTAAGTAAGTTAAAGTGAGTTTTTGGTCAACTTCAAACGACCATAACTCCTAGATCAGGATGATTTAGGTGTAGTTCAAGATATGGTTGGAAATCTCTTGGAATGATCTTTCCAATGCCGCTAAGTTTGCGCGATTCTGAGTTCGTATGAATGAGTTATGTCCTTTGGAAGTTGGGTTGTTCGAATAAGGAAATGCCCAATCCGGATTTTGAAGGTAGTTTGGTCTTTTCCTTACCCAATTAATTAATTTCGTATTTAATAAAATATTTGGGGTCAAAACTGAGTTAGTTCAGTTCTCACTTTTGAGAAAGAGAGTTAGGGCTTTTGGAGAGAGAATGCAAGAGAAAGGAGAAGAGGAAAAGAAAGATTCGCCAAGATCGTCAAAGTTTAGCTTGTGGATTTCGTCGGGGGTGATCCCTACAAGGTATGTGAGATTACATAGCGATGGGTTAGTTCACCCACGCGCCAAGCATGTTTAATTCAGCGTATTTTCGTCCTAAAAATATTGAGAAATTGATGTTCTTGATAGTTGTTCTTGAATTGATTTCGTTCTTGGATATGAGTTGGGATTAAGGAGTTTCTTGATGATTAAGTGTTGTTTCATTGAGTTGTTTGGGTTAGATTTTTGTGCATATGATTTGGGTACATGAATATACGGTGAATTTGGGGAAAATAATCAGATTAAAACAATTTAGGATCAGAAAACGAGTTGAAAAATTCGTCAGATGCACCTGGGGAGGGCTAGGCGCATCGCGCCCCCATAGCGCCAGGAGACTGGAGCGGCACGCCTGCAGTGAGCCCAAAACAAGCCCCAGTAAGTTGGGGCCTGGCACGGCACGCCAGGGACGCGCCCGGATCGGCATTTTTCAACAATTTTTCGTCGTTTAGCCTATTTAAGTTATTCTAAAGTGAACACTTTCCATTGACTCTAACTACTCTAAATGACTTCTAAACACCTAGAAATCATCCATAAACATGAATCATAACCTTGAATCCATAAATTCTCAAGGAAAGTCAAGAGCTAAGTCTAGGAAGTTTTCAGAGTCTTTTCAAGAAGTCTTTTGCAAATGCTTTTAACCTTGTTTTAAAACTTAAAATTCAAGTTGAGTAAAGTGTAAAAAGTATAGATTGAAGTTCATTTCTTCAAAAGTATATGGGGCTATGTATTTCCAAAGAGATTTTAAATGTTTTCACATTTAAATAAGATTGAAAACTGAGATTTCCAAAGAGCCTTCGGGCTAGTTTTTTCATAAAAAGTAATCGCTTTCTAAATGAAGCAATAGGGGAAACTTTGATTTCCAAGATAGCCTTTGAGCTAAGTTTTGAGCATTAATCTCAAATCATAGAAGAAGTATGTTTTTAAACATAAGAGCTAGTATATTTTGGGAGTAGTATTGAGCACCGAATTGGGGGTGAGCATGAGTTCATATAACTCACGTCTCCATAAAACCATGTAGCCACCATGGGTAGAAAAGGGTCATACTTTTTAGATGAACCCTTTTCACAATAGACTAGTGGATCCACTTAGTAGTTCAGGTCCTATACCTTTGGCCAGGTATAGGATGCGCTGGCAGCGTGAGATAGATCGATGTATCATCACTATAGCTCCTATGTGATGGTTGTCGGTTAGAGAAACTCCCACATAAGTTATTGTATTTTTATATACATTAGTTTATTGTATTTTTACATATATTTCAGAGTTGTTGTATCCTTGTATATACACAGAGTTGACATCATGTTTTTAAACAGTTTTTCTTTATATTGCACTTGTTTTAAACTACTTTATATTGAAATGAGTTCAGTTAAATATTCATGAGTTGAAAAGAGCCAAGGTAAGTGTTTTTTTCAGATTCCCTTTCAAGCCTATGTTTGTTAGCATTCCAACTCACATACTCGTACATTCAATATACTGATGTCAATTGGCCTGCATCTTATTATGATGCAGACATAGGTAACTAGGATCGGCATCCGGCGCATCATTGATCTAGTGAGCAGTTCAAAGTCTGTTGGTGAGCCTTTTTGCATTCCAGAGGACTCCTTTTCATTTCTTTCAATTTTAGTATTAGTTCATTAGGATGTCGTGGGCCTGTCCCGACATCCATCTCAGTTGTTTAGAGGCTTCATAGACAGTCAGTTAGTTAATTTAGTTGTATTTACTTTTCATTTCATATGTTAAAGACTTGAGTTTGCCTTAAAGGCCAGTTGAATGTTCATTTATAACATTCTAGTTACTTCATAAATGTGTATGTGATGAGTTAAGTCTTCTGTTGAGTTAGTAAGTCAGGCCAAGGGTTCACTTGAGGCCAGCACTTACCCCGAGGTCCCCCCGCCCCAACCCCCTCCCCCCGCCTCTGCCTCGACCCCGAGCCCCCCAGCCTCGAGGCGTTGTGCCACAATTTTTGATGTTTTCTACAACAGTAAGAGCAAACATAGATAGGAAGGCTTTCTTTTAATAGTAATTGTTTATTATTTGTGGTGGGGGGGGGGGGGGACTATACAATTAATAGAGTATTCGTGTTAATATATACAATGTTACTATTATCAAAAAAGAAAAATGACAATATGTACAACTGTTATTCATTTTTTTTCCTACACATTTAACTTATCAAGAAAAACAATTAAATCCTGTACATTTTCCCGTAATCTCTTTAGATAGGTCATTAAAAAATAATATGCTTAAGAGTTAAGACATTAATTCATCAGTATAACAGCCAGCTTCTTTTACGGGTGAATAAAGGCACCAACGACTGACATTCAAAGGACTGTATGATGACCTATTGTAGAGATTTTCATATCTAATATTAATAGAAGTGCTCACCTATTAACTGTCCACAATTACCCAAAATTTCAAGCAACAGTATCCCAAAACATCATTTGAGACAAAATTAGCTTGAATGAATTTTGCCAACCTTCTTAATAATGTTGTTGAGTAATGACTTCATCTAATTAGATAGAAAGTAATTCTCTGAGAAGGCAACCATCATTTTTATCCTTAGTTAACATTAGCTAAGGGAAACAGCATGTGTCGCTACTTGTCCTTTCTTCTCAATAAATTTCTCAGAAAATTGGCATTCTGTTGAGGCAAGTTCTTAATTAAGAAAGTAAAACAGAACGATAAGTAAAACCTAGAAAAGGAGGAAGCATTCAGATAACAAATTCTCCTATTCCTTATTTATCTTTTGTTGCAAAGAAGTTTGAGCAGTAGAATTGGAGCTCTGTCAAAGCCAGTCAGAGAGACAAGACAAAAACAATGAGTAAACCAGGAGTCCATGAGTAAATTAGAATCTTGAGAAAACAATTTCTCATGATCTTGCTATGGGAACAATATAGAACCAACTCTACAATAGAACAAAGACTTGCAACAACTTGAAATACAAGAGCATTCATGGGGAACAAATTAATGCAGCTGAACAAGGAAATTAACTAGACACTACAACACTAATTATTAAAGACTGTTGTTACTTTCCTTAAAACCTCCTTGCTTTCACAAACCCCTCAAGTCCAATTTTTCCTTTTCCTTATTGCCCTTTACAGATATTAATCTCTGCTTCATTGTGCATTTTAGGTTCCAGTGATTAGTCTACAAGATAGTACAGCAGAAACAATGAGTAAAACTTGGAAAAGGAGGAAGCATCCAGATAAAAAATTCTCCTATTCCTTATTTATCTTCTGTTGCAAAGAAGTTTGAGCAGTAGAATTGGAGCTCAGTCAAAGCCAGTCAACAGAAACCGCATCTTCCCATGTAATATTCCCCTCTCCTTTCCCCTTCTTCTTTAGTTGTTTAGGGCACCTCTATAGAGCACCCCAATAAAGATTGTTGTTACGTTCCTTCCAACCTCCTCTCTCTTCCAAACCCATCAAGTCCAATTTTTCCTTTTCCTTATTTCCCTTTATTGATCTTAACTAGTTAATCTACGCGCGGGCTAAACTTCGTTTTAAACTTTTGTTAATACCCAAAGATAAAAAGCAAAAATATAAATTTAGTTATATAATGTTGACATTCAGAAGAAAAATTTAAAAATCAAATGTATTAAAAAATAATTATTTGGGAAGAGATAATCAAAAAGTTTAATCCAATATAAAAGCAAAAGCATTACTATTGAAGAGAAGGGAACATATTTCTGGCAAAAAATTAATGAAAATCTATGTTAATTCTCTAAAACATGAACCTTGAAAATATGTATTATGAGAAGTTTCTGGTGCTTCAAAAATTTGATCGAGATTTAGGAGCATATTCCGTTTGATCTAATTCACACCATGATTTTTTTAAGCTATAGATGTTCTTCCTAATATTCTTTATTTGTTTAGTTGGTATCTTTTTGTCGCACAAAGTATGTAATTTCTCCTGTACAATTTCATTGCAGATGAGTATTCAAGCAACATTCTATGAACATATAATTCTCCTAAGATATATGTTGTGAACTCTTTCCTACAGTTAATAGGAAATTCTAAGTTATCATATCTATAGTGTATTTATAACATTAATTACTACTCAAAAGTGTCTTTCAAATTTATCATCCAAACACAAACTTCTTTTTATTAAAGGCACTTCTTTAAAAAACACTTTTTAAAATAAGCTAATTTTAAAAGTTTGGTCAAACAGATTAGTGATTCTATATGTGTTAATGCCACATCTGAATTTATATCCTGGACGTGGCCGGCATTCAAAAATTATTTACTGTTTCCAAACGAATCTTTAATCTGGCTTACTATTGAACAGAAGACTAAACACTTATGCGAAAGCTTTAAAAAGTAATAAACATTCACACGGCTAACTATACCGAACACACCATTATTTTGACTTTTGTAAGGTATTCCAAGTTGCAGTTGCAAAAAACTTCCAAGTCAGATTAAGAATTAAAAAGAAAAAAAGGAGTCAATAATTAGGTTGCGTTCCAACTTTAAGAATTCCAAGTGCTCAATATACGGCAAATTTATGTGTGTGTATATCCGTTCACATGTGAAATAAAGAAAAACCCAAAAAGGAGCTTTTTACACTAATTTTGCTATCTCAACAACCACTTTAGTTTAAGGAAAATGACCATACTTCTTTCTGTATATATAGGCCATATATTCACTCATCATTTCCATCAATTCAACTTCTCTTCTTCATTAGCATACACAATCTTTCGATTCAACACACTATAGACATACACAATCTTTCGATTCAACCAACTCTTATATTTAACTTCAAGTATTTATGGTGGATCACTATAAAATAACATAACATATGGTTGAATACCTCCAATATTAAAAGATATGAAAGACTTTTTAGTGTACTATTAAGGGGAATTTGGAAATTTTTTATTTTCTTTTCTCCCTAATATGTATGTATATGTAATAAGCAAAATGTACTGTATTGTTCCAATGCTTATAAAGAAATTTCATTATGATCGTGGCTAATAAGCTCATCAATATAATTGTTGTAAAACTGTTAAGATCTATCTGAATTTATAGGTCCCCTTCCATCTAATAAGAGAACCATCACGATATAAAATGGATGGAAATAAAGTGAAAGTATGTATCTTGTTTTCACATAGTATTAAAAGCATAAAACTATCAGCCTATCAGGAATAAATCTAGATCAATTGATAGCAGATGTATAGGTTTCTAAGCTCAGGGCAACCATGAGTTGGACATCATCCTGAAATGAAAATTAGATGTACTCAAAATATCTTTCTTTATGAAAAAACTAAATGAACTAAGTGTTACCAACTCTTTAAAAATCATTTCTTGAAGATTGTAGACCACAAATTAGAAGACACTTGGGAGTCATTTGGTAAGATGTAATAAGAAAATCTACTACATGTATTAGTTATATACAACATATGCAATATTATAGGGTGCATAACTAATATGTATAAAATTATATTTCCTATTAATTATTATCCAATATATAGAAAAACTATGGTGTCAACAATACAATGACTGTTAATTTATGGATAAGCATGATTAAAAATAAAATCACCCTTAATATATCAAACCACCGATCTTGAGACTGCTACTCGTATTTCCTTTACTACTCTTTCTCTTTGCTTAGTTGCATGTTGAGCCAACAAAGTTTTTGCTTGTCTTTCCTTGCTACTTTCAATCAATCAGGAAAAGGAGGATTGAGCAGTGGCTTGGGAAATAAGATAGCAATAGATAAGAAAAAATCTTCGCATAACTAATCTCAGCATTTGTTATACACTCTATTCAATACTATTTTTAAACACTCTACCAAAAGACCCCGGTACCTATACCTAAGGTTAATTTAACGTCTGAAGGACCTAAAATACGTAAGGTCACTTTTAAGATAATTAAACAAATATGATTCAAGAGTAATGCTTAAAAATCCTGGGTCAAATGCTTTCTTTGGAATGTTGTTAAGAAAATTGAAAAGTAGGAACTTGTATACATTCCACAACATTGCAATTCTGTAAAATACAATAACCAAGAAATTTATTTGACTCTAAATTTTAAGACGGATCTGAATATATATAATTTACACGGTGTAATTGTTCATTTTATCATTGATATCAATCAAACTTCTACGCAGACAACCCTCTCCTTTAAATTATGATTATACCAAATTATGTTATATCAACTTAATTTATAGCAATGAATGGAACGTAAAATAATTAGATTAAAACAGAGTGATTTTATACACCTTATTTGTGATACAGATCACATGCTATGTCTCTGTTTCGACGCTTTGCATGTCCTTATTCTTTATCTTGTTCTGCATTCAAAGAATCTGCAATTATGATTAAGTTTCACAATTCTAAAATCATAAGTTACTATCGAACAAAATATGCAGCCTACAAATGATCATGACAAAATTTAAGTTAAAATATATAGAAGTTCATATATAAAAATTAAAAGGTCCATTGAATAAAAATTACCACCTAAGTAAAATTGAAAAGGTAGGTGTAAACATCCGGCAATTTTGGAATAGCTATGAAGAAGCTTAGAATTGGAAATGGTTATTTTTGGAAAGAATTTAAAATCTGGAAATTTTAGTTAAGTATGGGAAAAAAAGTGAGTTTTTGGCCAACTTTGAGCAGTCATAGCTTCTCGCTCAGGATGAGTTAGGTGTATTTCCAGTTATGTTTGGAAAGATCACGGATCTTTCCCAACGCCGCCGAGTTTGCTCGATTCCGAGTTCATATGAGTGAGTTATACCCTTTGGAAGTTGGGCTGTTGGCAGGGCAGTTTAGTCCGAATTTGTAAGGGTATTTTGGTCTTTTCCCTAACCAATTCTTTTGGTTATATTAGTGTGACTGATTTTTTTGATCAGTTCTTCCCTTTTTAAAAGAGTGAGAGTGAGGGTTTGTGAGTGAAGAGGAGAAAGAGAAGATCAAGCAAGGTTTCGTCAAAGATCGTTGTGGATATCGTCGGGGGTGATCCCTATTAGGTATGTGAGTTCATAGTGTTGGGTTGGTTCTTTCCCCCACACGCCAAACTCGTTTGATTTCGAGAAAAGATTGATTATGTTTGTTAAAGTTGTTGGTTATATTTGTTGAAGTTGGTTGTGATTGTGTTGAAGTTCTTGTTGATTTGGGACATGTTTCCGGTTGTGTTTGTGAGTTGAAATCTATTGTATGTTGAGGGGTTTATGATTCTAAGTGTTTGGGGCTGGATCCATTGAAGTTAAGGAGGTTTAGAGTTGGAAAAATGAAAGGAGAAAAGTCGAGTTTTCAGGGAAAAGGGCTGGGGCGTCGCGCCAGCCAGCGCGCCCCAGAAGGGACTCTGAAGTCCAGCCCTTGGGGCGGCGCGCCTAGCCGAGCGCCAGCAGGCCCCTTCTGAGCTTTGTGGTCTGGCGCCCCGCGCCTCTCAGAGCGCCAAGGACGCCAAGTTTTCCCATTCATTCCCCACTTTTTCATACATGTTCCTTGGTAATGTACCTATGTTTTATAGTTGTTTTCAACACTCTAAGGTACATGTTCCTTGGTAATGTACCTATGTTTTATAGTTGTTTTCAACACTCTAAGGTACATTTAGACATCCCGAACTCATCCATAAACATGTGATCATATACCTTGAATCCATAATCCAATTCAAGGCGAGTTAGGATCAAAGTCAAGTGAAGTTAGAAGTCAAGTGAGTGAAGATTCTTTCATGGACTAAGCAAAAAGGGTCGTACTAGACTTTTCTCTCAGGCACTAATATCGAGATGATTGTCTAGATTGATATTTCTTTCTTTCTTCTCCGGTGATCAGAAGGATCACCGGAAGCTACCTCTCATTTCCTTCTCTTTTCCCTCCTAAATTTTTTCTAGAATTAACCCTCAATGGACGACACTATATACTTCGCAGTCGGATTTAAATCCTACGATATCACACGAACACCCGGAACAGCAGGTGATTGGTATGACTGGACAGAAAGAAGCAGAAACTTCGTCACAAGAACAACCTTCAACGCCAAAGCATTGGAATGGATCTCTCAGACTCTACGGGAGGCCTCAAAAACAAAGGGGAATACGGTGCGAAGATGGAAGAAAAAGGATGCTTTCTCAGAGATTTATTGTGCCAGAAATTACAACAAGTATGGAAGGTACATTAGCTTGATAAACATCAAAGGCAGAAGAAGGGATGTTATTATCATCCCTGAAATGACTCTCAAATCAGGATGGTCAGGAATTGCAGAAAAGATTGAGAGATTTATCAGCAGCCATAAACACGTGGGGAACCGAGGAGTACATAGGTTGGTGGATAAGAATATACCGTATGCAGAAATTCTAAAGAGCATTAAATGGGCAAACAAGGGGAATATTGGTTCTAGGGAAGAGGGAATACTCAAGAGGGGAGATAGAATATGCATTAATGATAATGCAAACTCATACAGTGAAGTTTTAAAGAAGAGTTTAGTGGGAAAATTTGTATACAGTAAAGGTGAAGCCCCAACCCTTGCAGATATTAGAAGGTGGACAAATGACCTTTGGAAGCAGACTTATGGCTTGAATATTTACGAGATGGGAAACGACTACTTCTTATTTGAGTTCTCCTCCATGATCACGGCAGAACAAGTAGTTGAAGGTAATTGGAGTTGGAGGAACTCTCCAGTGCTTTTCCAATGGTGGAATCCGACGATATGTACATCATTGGAGACAGAGAGAGCTAGAACAACATGGGTCAAAATCGTTGGTATGCCCCTTCAGTTTTGGTCCCACGGGGTGTTCAAAGCCATCGGTGATTTCTGCGGAGGATGGGTCGAAACAGAGGAGGAAACACAACTACGAAATCACCTAAAATGGGCGAGAATCAAGGTCGAAGGTGATGGCACCAAAGTACCTAAAGAGGTCACAATAGACGATGGAAACCTCCAATTCACAATGCAAATCTGGACTGAAAGTCCTGCAAGGGTGTTCGCCGGAGAAGAACAGAGCCAAAAAATCCCTTCGAAAGTGGATATTACCCAGCGGTCCAAAATATTTGTACCAAAGGATCGTGAGTTGCATCATACTTTGGACAGTGATATGTCAGCCACAGCTGGACAACCACGTGCAAATACAGAGACACGTGAGGAGGGTTCCAAGTTTAAATTAATGGGCCAAGACCGACTTGTAGGTCATGACCCAACAATTAACTTGGGCCTCAATTGTAAAGGTGGGCCGTTCATAATCCCTCAGACAAAGGAGAAAGCATGTGAGGGTCACGTGACTTTTAATGAAAGGGCAAAGGAGGGCCTGACTAATCTTAAGACCCTGGCTACGCAATTCCTCGAAGCTTTTAGTTCCTGGGAATCGTCGTCAGTGGTAAACTTGGTTGAACAGACACCAATTTCCAAACAGAGAGAGGCATACGACATCCAACAGGGGGTAATGGCCCAAAACAGATTAGATAAAAATCTGGGAAAGCAATTACAAGAGGTCGGGGAAGGCTCAAAGCCGCCGGAAAATTTTGAAGCTGGACACAGTATGCAGATACAACAGATTCACGATGTCGAATCAGTGTCTACCAATATGCCTGAAGTTCGGCAAGATCAAGAGGGTGAGGCATCACAATGGATCAATGCCCATATCATGGAACTGAGTGCCGCATATGGGGTTGCTTTCGAAGGATTTAGGGAAGAAACACATGCCCTACTGATGAGATTAGATGAGAGAAAGGCAGCACTGGAAAACAAGAAGTCTGATAGTTCAAATGCTACGCCCAGAAATAGGGGAATTGGAAAAAACGAGCTTAAAAATCTGCAGTCCTGTCTGAACCAAGAAGTGGAGGGATCCAGAACAAAAGGGAGAGTCTTGAGTTTGACTTTCAAATGAAGGTAAAATTACTATCTTGGAATGTAAGGGGGATTAACAATATTTCTACAAGAAATCTTGTTAAAAGTGCTATGCTCAAGTGGAAAGCAGATGTTTACTGCTTCCAGGAAACAAAGGTGAATAAAGATGTGGATAGCTTTGCCAAACATCTATGGCCCAGCAGGTGGATGCGTTGTGGGTATTTGGAAGCTAATGGAAACAAGGGGGGGATCTTGATTATGTGGGATCGCAGGGTGTGGAAAGGTAGCGTAGTGGAGACAGGGCAGTTTTCAATCACCTATAAATTCGAAGCAGTGCATAATTCTTTTAATTGGTTTCTCACTGGTGTATATGCTCCTCACATCAGAAGTGAGAAGCTAGAGTGCTGGGAAGAAGTAGCAGCGGTTAAAGAATTATGTGAAGGACCTTGGGTGACGTGTGGCGATTTTAACACAGTCAGAACTATGGCAGAAAGGAGAGGCTGTAGCAGAATCACTAATGTAATGACCGACTTCTCCAAGTGGATAGATGAAATGGAGCTACATGATCCTCATCTATGCGGGGGAAACTTCACATGGTTCAGAGGGCCAAATCATCACAGTGCCGCTAGATTAGACAGATTTCTTTATTCAGTAGAATGGGAGGAGTTTTTCAAGAACATTAAACAGATGGTCATGCCTAGAGTGACGTCTGATCACTGTCATATTTTGCTACAATGTGGTGACTGGGGAAAACAGAAACCCTACTTCAAGTTCGAGAATTGGTGGCTTGAGATAGAGGGTTTCCGAGAACAAGTACAGGAATGGTGGGATGAATTTGAAGTGATGGGATGCCCTGATTATATACTTAGCATGAAGCTAAAGATGCTCAAGCCAAAAATCAAGGAATGGAGCAAGCGAATCTGTGGTGAACTAGGAACCAAGAAGAACAACCTATTAGCTGAATTGGCTGATATTGATCTAGCTCAAGATACCAGGAACCTAAACGAAGACGAAATGATGGTAAGGGCAACTGTCCTAGTAAGAACTGGAAAAGCTGGCAGAAAATGAGGAAGCTAGGTG
The DNA here is from genome assembly GCF_900185275.1 of Solanum verrucosum. NCBI lineage: Eukaryota > Viridiplantae > Streptophyta > Magnoliopsida > Solanales > Solanaceae > Solanum > Solanum verrucosum. Next base: position 1,099,700 of record NW_026020705.1, read on the forward strand.
GAGACAAAAATCCAGAGTTCTATGGCTAAAACAAGGCGACAACAACACAAAAAATTTTCAGAGAATGGCAACAGCACACAAGAGATACAATGCTATTGACAAACTGTTAGTCAGAGGGGAGGAAATCAAAGATCCAGAACAAATCAAAATTAGCATGATTGAGTTCTATAAGAACTTATACACTGAACTAGAAAGTTGGAGGCCAGCTTTCGCGATTGCAAATTGCCCCAGAATCTCCGAGGAAGATCAAGAGTGGCTGCAAAGGCCATTTACTGAAGCTGAGGTACTGGGTATCTTCAAACAGTGTGATGGTGACAAAGCCCCCGGCCCAGATGGATTTACAATGCGCTTCTACAAGGAATGTTGGCCGACCTTGAAAGAAGACCTGATGCAAACAATACAGAATTTTCACCAGAACGAGTTTTTTGAGAAGTCTTTCAATGCTACCTTTGTAGCACTTATTCCCAAGAAGCATGGAGCAGAAGAGCTAAAAGACTTCAGACCAATAAGTCTAATTGGTGGAGTCTACAAAATCATAGCCAAGCTTATCACTGAGAGATTGAAGACAGTTATGGGAACTCTAGTGGACGAACATCAGATGGCATTATTGAAGGGCAGACAAATAATGGATGCGACCCTTCTGGCAAATGAGTTAGTGGACTCGAGGGTGAAACAAAATAAACCAGGAGTGCTTTGCAAGCTCGACATTGAGAAGGCCTACGACCATGTGAATTGGGCTTTCCTCCTCAAAGTATTGAAAGATATGGGGTTTGGCGACAAATGGGTCAACTGGATTAAATTCTGCATATCCACTGTGAAATTTTCACTTATAATTAATGGTAATCCAGAGGGTTTCTTTCAATCACAGAGAGGTCTGCGACAAGGCGACCCCATGTCACCTTTTCTGTTCATTCTAGTTATGGAAGGCCTAAACTCCATGATTAGGAAAGCAAGGGAGAATGGACGGATTAGAGGTTTTTGTGCTAACATAAATATGAACAATGCTATGGAGGTATCCCATCTACTGTATGCAGATGACTCCCTTGTATTTTGTGATGCAGAAGTTACACAAATAAGGCACCTGAGAGCTATCCTAACAATCTTTGAGGGCATTTCGGGACTTCATGTCAACTGGCACAAAAGCTGCCTCTATCCAGTGAACCAAGTCCCTAATATGCAGACCCTAGCTGAGAATCTAGGATGCCAAGTGGCCTCCCTTCCTACTAAATACCTAGGAATGCCTCTTGGAGCAAAAAATAAAGAGCTAGAAGTGTGGTGTGAGGTTCTGGAAAGAAGTGAGAGAAAATTAGCAACATGGAAAAGCCAGTATCTATCTTTGGGTGGCAGGCTGACTCTTATAAAATCAGTCATGGACAGCCAACCTACCTATATGATGAGTCTATTCCCTCTACCAGGTAACATAGAGAAGAAAATCAACAAGGCTAGAAGAGCTTTCCTATGGCAGGGCAACAAGGAGAAGAAGGGGTACAATCTAGTAAAATGGGATAAGGTGATCCTTAACAAAAAACAGGGTGGGATGGGCATTAAGAAGCTAGGTGCACAGAATGAAAGTCTACTGAAGAAATGGTTATGGAGATTCTGTTGTGAAGATGTGGCACTATGGAGGAGATTCATTTCACAAAAATATGGGCTCCAGAATAGTTGGACCACTGAGGAGGTGACTGGTACTTTTGGATGCTCCGTGTGGAAAACAATTAGAAGACTGTGGCCCTCTTTCATTAACAACCTGAAGTACAGAATTAGGGATGGGGAGAAGACAAGTTTCTGGAATGAATTGTGGATTGGGGAAGAGGTTCTGAGGACTACCTTTCCTGATCTATACATCTTGAGCTTGCAACAGATGGATAAGGTGGCACAAGTATGGAGTCCTCAAGGGTGGAACTTGATTTTTAGGAGGGCCATGAATGATTGGGAAATAAATAGAGTAGCTGATTTGCTGCAGACTCTAAATGCTTTCCCAGGAGTAAGTGTAGGTTCTGATTTGCCAATTTGGAAACTACATAGCAAGGGGTCTTTTACCATGAAATCATGTTATTGGAGTTTGAACTTCAGCCAGACAATGACAGCAAAATGGCCTTGGAAACTGATTTGGAAGGTTAAAATACCACACAAAATCTCATGTTTCAGTTGGCTGGTGGTCAGGAGAGCCTGTTTAACACACGAAGTACTACAGAGAAGAGGTATTCAGATTTGCTCTAGGTGTTTTATGTGTGAGCAAGAGGCAGAGATAAATAGTCACCTGTTCATTCATTGCAAAACAGCTGTAAATCTGAGGAACATGTTCTTCTGTTTACTTGGGATAAGTTGGGTAATGCCCAGGACCTCCTTTGACATGTTGAAAAGCTGGGAAGGAGTTGGAAGAAGGGGATCACAAGAAGATTGGTGGAGAAGTATCCCAGCATGTGTTTGGTGGACTTTATGGAAAAAGAGAAATGAAAGATGTTTTGAAGGAAAAGCTAGTTGTTTCCAGAAGATCAAGACGAAGAGTATAAGTCTTTTGTATTTTTGGTGTAAACATGATATAGTGGGGGAAATAGATAGTTTAGTTGATTTCAAAAGACAATTGTAAAGCCTCTTATCTAGTCTTTTAATCTCGATGAAGCCCTTAGGGGTTGTAAATCCCACCCCATCAGCTTTTGATTGATGGGTTTTTTGGTGTGAATACACAGTTACTATTATCAAAAAAAAAAGTCAAGTGAAGTTAGAGCCAAGCTTAGAAGTTAAGAGGTAAGTCAAAGTAAGTCTTTAAAGTTTTTCAAGAGTCTTTGTTGAACGTTTTAACTTCATTTTCAGGCTCAAGTTTCAAGTTGAGTAAAGAGCATAGAGTTTCAAGTTAAGTAAAGAGTAAGAGTCAAGTGCATCTCTCAAAAGTTATTAGGGAACTACGTATTCCCAAAGAAATTTATAAATGTTTTCACATTTAAGATGAGAGGAAACTGAGATTTCCAAAAGAGTTTTGAGCAGTTTGACTACTATCTCTTTTTGAGAAAAGATGAGTTTTAGGAAAGAGTTTCTAAAACATGATTAGCATAACAAATCGAGTATGTCATCAATGTTTAAACAATATGGTCTCTAGATATACCATCAATGTTTAAGTAGTATGAATATCCCGAGTCATCAATGATCATATTAAAATATGGTTTTGAGATGTTCTTTTTAGAAAGAGTTTTCAAGAGCCTTTGGGCTAAATTTTGAGTAATTATCTCAACTAAAGCAAGATGTGTTTAAAACACTAATGAGCTAAAGTATTTTTGGGAGTAGTTTTGAGCACCAAATTGGGGACACGAGTTCATATTAACTCAACTCTCCATAAGAACCATGTAGCCAAACATAAGATTTGACGGGTCATACTTTTTAGATGATCACGTAAAGTTAAGCTAGTGGATCCACTAAGTTAAAGCGTCCTATATGACGGCAAAGTATAGGACTTCTGGCAGCGTGGACAAGACGATGTATCACCACTTAGACATGTAGTGGTGGCTGTCGGTTAGAGAACTCCCACAGTAGAAATTGCATGGTTCCTCGAGGGGTTCTGCTTAGTGTGGATGGGGGTATGGGACTTCATTCATGCATTGCACAAGTAGACTTTGAGAGGAAGCATAGTATTTTCATGCTATTATAAAAATGATTTTGACGTCATGTTTTAAATAGTTTTGCAAGCTATATATATTGCATGTGTCTCATTGTTTTATACTGAGTTCAGTTATTCATGAGTTGAACAGAGTCAAGGTAAGTTCTCTTTTGTATCCCTTTCAAGCTTAAGTTGTTGTTTAGCTGTCCAGCTCGCATACTCGTACATTCCATATACTGATGCCAGTTGGCCTACATCTTATGATGATGCAGACGCAGGTACCCAGGATCAGCATCCAGCATGCCGTTGATCCAGCTGAGCACTCCAGAGTCAGTGGTGAGCCTCTTTGCATTCCGGAGACTCTGTTATTTTGTGTTCCTAGTTTTGCTCTATTGTATGTTGTGGGGTCTGTCCCAACATCCATCTCAGTATTATAGAGGCTTCATAAATAGTCAGTCAGTTAGTATTGAGTCTCTCATCTATGTATATCTGTAAATATTCTATTTTGAGACTCGAGTTGCCTTTTTGGCCAGATTTTATCAGTTGGATTGTTTTATGACCTTTCATTGCATGAAGTGATTCTGTTGAGTTAGGTTTCCGCTGAGTTAAGAAAGTCAGGCCAAGGGTTCTCTTGGGGGCCAGCAATGGTCTTCGAGTGTCGGCCACGTCCAGGGTGTAGGCTCGGGGGTGACAGTAGGCATAGTTCATAAGATTTATATCCTACTGTGTACACTTCTTATCCATGAAAAAAAAGGACTTGCTAAAAATGTCATAAATTTGTTATCCCCAGAAATAATAGCCACTAAATTATAGTCCATTTTCATTCTAAGTGAAAAGAAAAAAAAAATAGATTGGATATCAATTGTTTGATTACTTCATGTCTTGTTTCTAAACTACCATAAGTCCCGCTATTTTACACCTTATTTTATACTTTCTCTTGCATTCGTAAAATCTACATTAATGGTTAACTTTTATGACCCTGAAATTGTAAAGTGACAGAGCAAAATGTATAAAAAGAAATTATGGAAAGAACTCATTATCATTCAAAAATCATCTGGAGAGCAAAATAGAAAATATGAATATATTTTTAGTAAATTCCATACATGAAGAAATTGTTAATAACATCTCTCCTTATTATCATCTAGAACCACTTCACAGACAGCAATAAGAAACAATGAGACAATGATGTATGTTAATTTCTCGTAAACTCTAATTCTAATGAATTCAAATGGCTGTATTTGCCACAAGAAAAATTATATGCATGAAAGATTATTTAAGAAGACGAATATGCGTGCCTTTTGAAGAATGAAATATCTAATGGACCATCAACTAAATTTGAAATGTTAAATATTTTATATCGAATACTAATGTAGCTTGCAATTATATCAATTAATAGTAATAAATATTCAAGGAAAATTTTCATAAGATGAAAACATACTTGAAGTAATATCCTGCATTAAGAAACTTTTGGTTGATCAATATGTGTTTGAATCCTGAATTAATAGACGGATGTCTCAAAAGCAAAAGTCTCAAAAAGTAATAAACTTACAGCTCCATGATAAAGATCTCTGTTTTGAGTCATTGCCGTGTATACCAAAAAAATAATAAAATGTCGTAAATTGGAGCATTCATGGGGAACAAATTAATGCAGCTGAACAAGGAAATTAACTAGACACTACAACACTAATTACCACCAAACCTTGAAAATGAATCAGCGACATGGTTTGACAATGAAACTAAGATATGTAAATGTTGTTGTTACTTTCCTTCCAACCTCCTGGCTTCCAAACCCCTCAAGTCCAATTTTTCCTTTCCTTATTGCCCTTTACAGATCTTAATTTCTGCTTCTTTGTGCATTTTACGTGCCAGTGATTAGTCTACAAGATAGAACATATACACAATCTTGCCAGACAATTTTTCAATTCCCTTGCACAATTATTAATTCCATTAAGGCTCACTCACATTTTGAACAGCAATATCAATATTAACCCTAATTAAAGAGAAGAACCATCCAACTTGATAAAGAATATCTTAATACAATTTTAGAAAAAAACAATGAATCAAACAGAATGTAATGTGAAAATCACCTGTCTCAGAGATGTTCCTCCACACAAGGCCAAACCATTGTCCCGGCAAGAATGAAGAGTTTCAAACTGTTTGATATCAAGCTTCTTGTTAATAAACCCAACTTGGAAGTAAATACTCCCAGATGATGGGAAATCCACACGGAACTCAAACAGAATGGAATTTGAAAATCACCCTGTCTCAGAGATGTTCCTCATCCACACAGTTATTTATTCCATGAAGGGCTTACTCACACAACAATTATATATTCAATATTTGCTCAACAGAAACGTGCCTGGCTTGGAGAGTTACACTCTTGATCCTGATTTGAATCACAGGCCTCGAATACTCCTCAGGGAAGAGACCGGAGATGGGCTAGATTACAAGCTGCTGCATTTATTTCAACCATCAACATCTCAACAACACCATTTTCAGCAAGAAACGCCTCTTCTATGGCAGAGCGAAGATCATCAGGCGTGCTGTCGTTCAAGTCAGTCTGCCCCTGCAACCTAAACAAAGCTAAATTTCACCACACCCAGACAGTACCAAAAATTTATATCAACATTAGAACATATGTATGACTGTCACAAACCTGTCTACATGTTCCAGAAATGGAAATAGCATCCTGCATCTAATCCATGCATAATCCTGCTCATGAAAATGTGTCATCTTAGTAGATACACCATACTTCATCTTAATCAATGACATGGTTTGGCAATGAAACTAAGATATGTAAATGGTATTATTATAATCCCACCTATCACCTATGTATTTCCCCTTCTTCTTTAGGGCACCTCTATAGGACCCCATTAAAGATTGTTGTTAATTTCCTTCCAACCTCCTTGCTTCCAAACCCCTCAAGTCCAATTTTTCCTTTCCTTATTGCCCTTTACAGATCTTAATTTCTGCTTCTTTGTGCATTTTAGGTGCCAGTGTTTAGTCTACAATATACACAATCTTGCCAGACACAACAATTTTTCAATTCCCTTACACAATTATTTATTCCATGAAGGGCTCACTCACATTTTACACAACAATATCAATATTGACCATCACTGAAGAGAAGAACCATGATGAAATATGCGAGACAACTTGATCAAGAATATCTAAATACATTTTTAGAAAAACAGAATGGAACTTGAAAATCACCTGTCTCAGAGATGGTCCTCCACACAACGCCAAACAAGAATGAAGAGTTTCAAACTGTTTGATATCAAGCTTCTTGTTAATGAACCCAAGTTGAAAGTAAATACTCCCAGACGATGGAAAATCTCATTCACATTTAACCACACAAAGAATCTCTTAACTTCAAATCAGTAATCGACCCAAGACTCAGTTACCTTCTCAGCGTAATAAACCAAATATTCAAAGCTTCTCCAGTAAAACTTCAAATGTTCCATCATCGGAAAGGGAGTAAGATTTTACAGAACCCTTGAGGAAGGTTGAATTTAGTGAGGATTCCGTATACATTTGTCTTGGGGTTCGTGGGTAGATTGAAAGATAGGGAAGAAGGAGATGAGAGGAGGAGGAGGAGGAGATTGAAACCCCCATAGAAAGAGGAGGAAGAGAAGAATAGTCAGTTGGATTGAAAAACCCCATTGTTCTTGATGCCTCCATAGGAGGAGGAATTGGAGGGGATATATACGGAAAGTGATGCTGTGAGTTGTTGTACATAACGGTAAAATAGTTGTACGATTAGCTGCTTCTTGGAAATTGAACGTTATAAAATATGTGGCTCACATTCAAAATTTCTATTGTGTCACAAATCAATCAATAAAGTTAGGTCCAAGTCTAATAAAATTATTAAAAGAAATAAGACCCTTTCCGTTTATATTAATTAATTATCTTAATAAAAATAGTTGTTTGATATTAGTTATTTATCCACTAATCAAGAAAACATTAATTAAGATTTTTCTATATTATCCGTGAGATTAGTACTTTTTAAAAGTGTTCATATTTATCTATAAATTTTCAAAATATTTTTTAAGGAGTGAATTAGTAAAATTATACTCTTATTTATGTATTTTTAATAGATAGATGTGTAAAACGGTAAATGATCAACTAATATGAGACAAAAGAAATAATAATTGATGTTAAAGTAAATGTTATACTATATGTATAGTGTTAAGAAAATCTTAAAAAAAACATGTATATGTAGAAATGGATGCACGTGAATATTTATAAAAAAAAATAGTAGTTAATAGTGATGCATGTATGCATAAAACACGTGGATATATTTTAGGAGTTATATTTTATATTTAAAAAGAAAGTGAAAAAAAGTTTTGAATAAAGTTTTTAAGCCTGATTTCCACTGATTTAATTACGAATCGTAAACCCAGAGGCCGTAATTTGGGCCCATAGGTGGTACTTCAGAAACTTAAATTTCAGTCTAACTTCCATGAATTGGATCTACGACCCGTAGATCAAACCAGAGACCGTAGATGGCCTCGTGAAAGGTTTTCGATAGTTTTTTAATTGGGATTTCTTTTTTATTTTTCCAGCTTTCCTAAGTCTAAGCCACGATATTACGCATATCCTATAAGGTTTTCAAACTTAAGACTTAGTTCCTATAGTTTTATCTCCCTCAAACTCATAAACCACTTTAAGGAAGAAGCTAGGGTTTTCAAGCATCTTCTTCAAGTTTCTTCAAGAACGTTGTTCTTCCAGGTATGTAAGAACAGTTGAGAAGAGTTTTTTAAGGGAACACTAATGATTCAAAATTCACTATTTTGTATTGCGAAAAGTATTGCTAATCTATCTATATATATATATATATATTACCTTAAAAGCATGAACTTTCTAACTTAAATGTTAAATTACTATAATATCTCTAACTTAGGTTGTGACTTTTACGATGAGTTGTGACTTTTCCAAAAAGTTGTGATTTTTTCAATAAGTTGTGACTTTTCGAAAGGGTTGTGACTTCTCGGAAAGGTCATGACTTTTTAGATAAGACACAAAAAACACTTGTTAATACTACCCTTTGTTGATTATAAATAAAGGGATTTCCTCTCATTTTCCAACCACAATTTTTTTAAGCTTCTACTCTTTTTCTTCTTGCATTTTAAAAAATTTCATGTGATTTATTGTCGTTGAGTAAGTTCGAAGTTTAGTGGAATATGAGGTACCACTATTCTGATGAAGTAAATTGTTCTATCCTAAGAGGGTATATTCCTTAACCTCCAGTACTTGAGGAAAATAATTGTGATGATATAATAATTATTTTTTTGCTTAGTATATACATTAGTATGTAATGTTCCAATATATGAAGTTAACATGATGTAGTCTAAATTCATTAGTTTTTGTTAACAATTTCTCTTTTGATGTAGATATATGCTTCTGAATATCTTTTTCAAAAATTATTAAACTTCCCAAGAGTTATAGAATTGTCATGATTTTTTTTTATGTCAAGACAAAAGAATGACTTTATTTATCAATGTTTCTTATATGATTTAGATTGTCAGGAAGTTTGCTTCAAAATAGTTATTACTATATAAACATAGCCCTTTTGTTTTACTGATTTACTGTTTCTTAATACTTAAGGATTTTCGACGAAGAAAAGTTTATATGACTTATAATAACGCCAATTGAAATTTCTATTCATTTAATTTTTATTGTAATCTAAATTCATTTGTTTTTATTAACAATTTCTCTTGTGATGTAGATATATGGTTCTGAGTATCTTTTTTCAAAATTATTAAACTTCTCAATAGTTAGAGAATTATAACGATTTGTTTTTTTGATGCCCAAGACAAAAAAATGAATTTATTTATCAATGCTACTTATGTGATTTAGATTGTCTGGAAGTTTGTTTCAAAATAGTTATTACTATATAAACATTGCCCTTTTGTTTTACTGATTTACTATTTCTTAATATTTCAATATTTTTGACAAAGAAATGTTCATATGACTTGTAATAACGCTAGTGGAAGTTTGTATTAGTTTAATTTTTATTGTAGTCTAAATTCATTTGTTATTGTTAACGATTTCTCTTGTGATGTAGATATATGTTTATGAATATTTTTTTCCAAAATCATTAAACTTCTCCAGAGTTAGAGAATTATCACGATTTGTTTTTTTTTATGCTCAAGACAAAATAATTACTTTATTTATCAATGCTACTTATGTGATTTAGATTGTGAGGAAGTTTGCTTTAAATAAAAATTAATATACAAAAATATTCTAAAAAATAAAATGTAGTTGTTCTCCACATTATCATATGACATCTAAACAAACTAAGTGGAATACACATCAAAGCACATCTGGTTAGATGACAAGAAAAATACACAACAAATATCGTCTATAAGATAATATTAGTGAGTTATGACTAATTAAATGATTGAACCTCATCAAATTGAAATAAATATGTACATTATTGCATTTAAATAATAAAAAAATTCATTGACTATCTTCATATGTTCGTGTGAATAAGAGATATATATGACGATCCACATTGAACATTCACAAAAGAATATATAATATTATTTTGTGCAAAACTTATTATTCAAATCTTTGCTTAAATTTTCTGAATTGATAATCATGTGCAACGCACGTGTCGAGAATCTAATTTAATAAAAGCATAAATAGTTTTAAAGAAGTTTCAGTAAGTAAAGTAAAGATCAGTTTTTCCCTAAAAGGGTCTTTCGAGTATTAACTCGACCCAATGAGTATTATTATATGAAAATTAATACTTATATTTTAGGAGTAGTATTGAGCACCGATTTGGGTAAGAGTTAATACAACTCAAACCCAATAAAATGTGTCGCCAACATAGATAGGATCATACCGAAATTTGGACGACTCCTCACCAGCCTCAAGAAGGCTTTTAGTAGATCCATAAGTTAACTTGCGTCCTATACCACGGCAAGGTATAGGACAATTCTAGCAATGTGGAAAGATGTTGTATTATCACGAGTCTCATAGTGATGGTTGTCGGTTAGAGAAACTCCCACAAAAAGTAAAGTAGATTATTTTAGTATTTACTATCATTGCATGCCTATTGTAAAGCTTTTTAATTATTTCATTCATATTCACGCTTTACTTCAGTTTAGTTATTTTTAGTCTTTCATTCAAATCAACTATTTGTTTCCGTCATCTTTATTATATATTGTACATTCCATGTACTAACATCATTCGAAGATCCATAGTTTTATGATGTAGATACAGATAATCAGGATCATCAACATGTGCTTCATTGAGATCACATCACTCACTCGTCATCTTTTGGTGTGGCCGCCTTACTTGTGGAGGACTCCAGGTTTATTGCTTAGTAGTAGTGTTTGTAGGTTGTCGTGGTCTTGTCCCGAAGCATATGTTTAGAAAGTAGAGGCTTCATAGATAGATAAAGTTAGAGACACATTTCAGTTTCTTTTCAGATATTTTAACAAACTTTTTGTCATTTATACTCAGTATTTTCAGACAGCTTTGAGACTCAGTTTATTCTTTAAATGTTCATCAGTTTTAAGCTTCCGTATGCATGTCTTAATCTTCCGCGAAGTAGTCAGTCAGACCAAGAGTTCTCTTGGGACCAACAATAATTTCTAAAAGTCGCCCACGTTCAGGGTGTAGGCTCGGGGTGTGACACCTATTTATCTTGTATGTACTCTCAAATGGGCACAACTACTTCAAGCTTCCCTCTGTGAGCATTACATCTATACTTTACCTTAAAAAATGAGCCTTCCATAGCTAGTACTAGAGCAGTTGACAGGTGACTGACAAAAATTGCCATGGTTTTCACATTATGCAGAATTGTGAGGTTGAGTCAAGATCGCATCCTCATTGGTGTGATGACGACGAAACCAATGAAGAACTCCATCAACAAATTTACCACTACCCCATGTACACAATCCAGCTTCTCTCCAAAACTTTTGTGTTAATTCGTTATTCTTCGTTAAACCATGATTTATGCAGAGATGGACATAAGGAGATAATGAAGATTCATAAGTGTTTCAATGGAGGAAGGAGATAAAGAATATTAAAGAAATGGGTTTGGAGATTTAATTTGGTATGAATTCATTTGATTAAGTTGATCGGATTTGGATAAAGAAAGGAAATTGGATAATTTTAGTTGATTTGGGGATTTTCATCCAATTGAGGGGGTACATATAATAAGTTTATTAATGGTAAGGGTATGAATAACTTGATATTATAATTAACAGTAAGCTAAGGTCAACTAATAAACGAAAGGTGGGGGGTATTTTTTTTTAATCTTTTTTCCTATATTAAATTTACTCAAGAATATTGTTTGGTAAAAGGCAATAATTCACCTCTAAACCTGCTCCAAAAAGTCAGTTTCACGTTTAAATTATCATGACAACCTATTACACACCTTTACTATTCAAAAGTGAATTCATTTACCCCAAAAACTAATGTGGCAAAAAAAAGAAAGCATATTTGGTAAAAAATAATAATCAAAATCCTCTTCTTCCCCCATGGCTCCACCCTATCACCCCATGCCTCCTCCTCGTCTTCTTCTTCACACCGCACCCACATCTTCTTGTTCTTCTTTATTTTTTAAATTTTTCATCATCTTCCATACTCGATTTACATCCACCCCACCCCACCAGAATGCTCCCCCCTTCCAATCATATTCTATTTTAATGTTTATAGATTTCACCATCTCCATTATATTCGATTTTCTCTTAGACTCTTTTAGTGGTTAATAAAATTGATGGTTGAGTTTAAAAAATAAAATATAATGATGAATTCATTGGTGATGGGTGGTGGGTGACAAAGAAGTGGGAATGAAGATGGTGAAGAAGAAGAAAACGATATTGATAATGGTGGTGGTGATATTTGGAGGTGGTTTGTACCTTTGATGGTATTTGTCACGACCTGAGCCTACACCCTGGACGTGGCCATCACTCGAGAACCATTATTGGGCCCCAAGAGAACCTTCATCCTAATTGACTACAAACGAAAGACTAACTCGAGCATACATAAGCCTCAAATTGAAAGAAACGTTTAAAAACAGTTTATTGAATTGAATATACTGAGTATGAAACATATGTTTTAAATAAAATATCTGAAACTGAAAAACTTTCCAAAACTGTCTGTTTATAAAGCCTTTACTGTATATAGACGAGTGTTGGGACAAGACCAGCGACTACTCAAAACAACTAACTAGAAAATAAATGTGAAGTCCCCCGAAATTCAAGGAGACTCACCCAAGCTATCTGAAGTGCAAAGTGATCTCATCGAAATGCATGTTGATGATCCTAAGAACATGTACCTGCATCATTAAAACATAAACTCAATTGAATGTAAAAGATTAAAGGAATGAAATCATTTAAAACTTTACAAAAACACTTACTCATCTCTGAACCTGAACATGATAAGTGATATAATAAAAATACACTTTTTAACTCTATTTGGGAGATTCTCTAACCGACAACCATCACTATGAGCTACGTAATGATACAACGTCTCGCCCACGCTGCCAGAATTGTCCTATACCTTGTCGGGATATACAACACCTCAACTAAGTGGATCCACTAAGATATGCTTGAAAGCAATAAAAGTCATCTAAAAAGTATGATCATTTACCCATGTTGGCATACATAGTTTATGAGGATTTTGAGTTGTCTGAACGCATCCTCATATCGACATGAACGAATCATCTCAAGAATACTCAATTAATAGGGTTCATGCTGAAATATAGACATGAATGAATCTACTCAAGAATCTTAATACATAACATATAACAACTCAATAATTAGGAATAGAATTTCAAAAAGAATCATGAACTCAAGAACTCAAAATCAACTCATCTCAAGAACACTCAAATCTAGGGATAAAATCCTAGATTAATCTTTGCCTGATTTGAAAGTAGATGTAGGGCATGAGGACGAACTAGTCTAATACTATGATAGTCTTACATACCTGGAAGAACAATGTTCTTGAAGAATCTTGAAGAAGAACTTGATAAGAAGCCTTGAAACCATGGCTTCAAGGAGAACAACCAAGAAAACCTTTCTTGAGTTTCTTGAAATCTTTGTGGCCACGAATTATAATTTTTATTAGTGGTTCATAATTGTATGAAGGAATTTGAGTTGGAAAGAATGAAATTCTTGGGGAAGGACTTATCTTGAAGAAGAATCTTGTAAAAACCTGAAAGAATCTTGAATGTAAGTCTTCTACTTTGATTTCCCCTTTTTCATTAATAATAGAATATCCTTCACTATTTGACTAAAAATGGAACGAAATGATCTTTCCTTAGGGTTTGAAAGAGAATAGAATGAGGGATTAAGAGATGAAAATCTAATTGTTTTCGGAATTTAATTAGTCAAGAGATTCGTTTAGGATTTTCTTAGAGGTAAAAAAGACAAAAAAAAGACCCCTTTTTAATGTTTTCCTGTCGGCTAATTCGTCACTGCACTATATCAGGTTAATAAAATGGTCATAACTTTCTACTCGGAATTCAGATTGACGCAAAATTGGTGGTGTTAGAAAGAAGATTCAAATACCTTTAGTTTGATTTATTATGGTCCACGTAACTCATTATATTCTAAGAGATGTGATCATTTGAAGTTGACCCAAGCAGGGGCGGGTGAACCCCCTCAGCAAAAAATTACGTTGTATATTTAAGGTATTTTAAAGATTTTTTATGTTTATATATTGATTTTGAACCTCCTGAATATAAGATTAGAGGTTGGTTTAGTGGTTGAGGGGTTCAAACCTCAAATCTTAAGCACTGCTCTCTTGTTTTCCGAACCCCCTTAATGAAAATCCTGGATCCGCCACTGGACCCAAGTAGAATCTTACATAAAAACTTAATCGGTATGGAAACTTTCAACTCAACTTTATGCTAGCGGGTTTTAGTGACCTTAATTCATATTCAAATCCATTCCATATTAAAGAGTTGACCTTTAAACATATGAGTAATTTAAGAATCACCCAATACGACCTTACCTGCAAATAAAGAAAAGTTCGGGCCTTAGCTAAGAAATTTTTGGGGTGTTACAATATCTCCCCCTTGGTATCATTCGTCCTCGAATGATGGTCAAACTGAGAATGGAAAGGGTTTCCTTTTACTATCTTTCTGAATTCTGACCTTGCCTTCTAACATAGGCGAAACTGATTTCTAGTAAGAGTTTGAAACTGTCTATGGCACATCAATCAAGATCGATATGAGTTTGAACTTAGCCAAGCTCTATTTGAAGTTATCTTACATGAGACATAGGAATCTGGGCATGAAGTAAGAATAAGACTATTACGCCATAAGCAATACAACTGCTAGCTTTCAAGACTAGTAACACCTCTATATCATGACTTCATTTATGAATATCACACCTCATAAGTTGCAACTCATAGCTCCCACAAGGGTATATGACTACTATTTCCAACATCTAAGTCAAATTGTTTGCTCTTACTGTGTACAAGCCTAATCTCTAATTCACAAGGTGTTAAACATGAGATGGTATACATATCTAAACCACAAGATTCAGTTTCTATACTTCTATAGGGAATCTCATCCCAAAAATACTTCTCCTTATAACCGTATTCAACCAACCTTGAGCCCATATCAAGAAACACCTAATGCATCATGCATTAGTCCACATGTTAACAAAATCACATTCAAGCCTAGTACTATAACCACTCCATGGACTTATACTAACCAATCCTTCTAAAATTTCTCATTTTCTCATGATCTCTACCAACTGAAATTTCAAGCATTACTACCAGGAACTGACTAATTGCTCTCATTTCACTATTACTCATGGTAAAATCCCATCCCTTTTTCCTCCATATTTATAATCTTAGATGGAATAAACACACTACCACTACCACAATAAAAAAACACCAACCTTCTCCTTCTGTCACTACTCAACTACTATCACCAACATCGCTATCAAAACTAAATAGGACCACTAAAAGAACTTTGGGGCGAAAATCATAAGCACGATCCATTCGAGATATCTGATATAAGAATATGCATGACATAACATTATCTTGCTAGCCATTTAGATCAAATCATGAATTCGCGAGACTGAGCTTACTATGAGACATGAGTGCTTATATGAATAAGTCCATATCATGAGTTTCTATCAATGAATTTATAGAGTAAGATTGAGATCAATGGGCTAAAGTCTTTACCCCTCGTTTTGGAAACTGAGCATAGATGTGAATATTTTTTAAGTGTATAAGCATAGGTCATCGACACAATTATGATATTATAAACATCAACAAGATACTGTAATGACTGAGCTTTAAGGAATACACAAGAGATTATGAATGGATTCATATATCTCTAAAACTCTTTGCGGACACATCTCTATCTAATTCTCCACACTTGACTTGGTTTCTCATTTTATGATTTCCCCCTTAGGTTTGAAACGGACACTTTAAAGATATGGATCTATTTCACCAACTCCAAACTGGTCTACATTCGCTTTTCTTACTCAGAAGATGCAAATCTTATGCCTACTGAACTCCCCATAAGTAGGTACTAAGACTCCTCTAAGACCTCTTTCTAAGATGCTTCTCTTAACCTCTTCTCATTAGCTTATAAGGCCACTTAATCTAACTGTTAACAATATGAATTCTCCTTCTTAGCTTTTAATAACATCCTTCTATGTTCATATCAACCTATCTGGAAGAGCTTGGAACTATATTAAAGAGGCTCGTCATTGACTATATAAAATCTTTTCTACCAAACTCTTAAGGGTGATAAATAATGCTTACATCAGCGTACTCCACATTGACAACTCAATTATGTTATCTAGGCATACATAAAAATAGTAAACTTAATTAGAACCTTATCTTACTAAATACGATATCGGGTACGCCTCTTAATGCTCTTGTTAATATAGTGACTTAGTCATACCTCATTTCTCTCATCTAAAAGTCAGAATCTCACACTTGTACCACTCATATTTATTACAGAAAACATCTTAATTCCTCACCTACTCTATTTCAAGTCTACCAGATCAGATCTCAAAACTAACATCATCACCCTCATGTTGCCATTCTTTTTATTATGACACTCATCTCTAATTCAAGTTTAATGTCTATTACTAATCACAAATATCAATATGATTGCTCACTTACTATACTAACTTACAACTACTAGATAAAATTAAAAAACACTCGCCCACTAAGACCGCATGAAAAGTAGTAAATCTTTATCTCTTAGTCAACATACTTACAATTTACCATCACATTCCATTTCATAACTTAAGTACTACTTACCCATTCACTATACATCATTTCCTAATTAGTTTTGTAACCCTCTGAATATTATGGGCTCTCCCTCAAAATCATAAGCCTAGCTTAGATCTACCATCTTATGACTACTCTGCTTTTTTATTCAACACTTATACTTGGCCTTTACTAACACAATGCCACATCATCATAAACTCTTTTCTAGTTAAAGTATACTCTAGATCATCCTAAATTGTCACGCCTCGAGGCTACCCCCTAGATGCAACATGAGACCTAGGATCACAAGTGACCCCAAGCTAACCCTACTGGCATAATCATGAGCATACTAAATATAAACTGAGAAATAAAACTGATGCGGAAGCTAATCATAAAGTAAATTTGAAATGATGGGGAATACCCATATACTAAAACTGAATATATCAAATCTGAGAGTTTAATACAAAAGAAATATCAAACTCGAAATACTAAGCTGAATCTAACTATGTCTGAAAATAGCCTCTAACTGACTAGAAGTGCTGGGACATGCCCCAACTAAGTCTAGCAAAACTAAAACTAAAAGACTAAAATACTGAAAAGATAACATGACTATTGTCCTCGAAGAATGAGGACTCACCACTGATGCTGCTGAAGTGGAGATCGGGGACCGATCTAAGCGTGATCTGGATGCTGAGAACCTGAACCTACATCACGAGAAGATGTAGCGCAGATTATGCGTCAATACTTGAAAGGTACTGAGCATGCAGGATAGAGTAAAGCAGAAATAAACATATAATTAAACAAGCAATAAAGCAAGAGTATAATCTGAACATGATGTAGATACTGAATACTGAGCTAACTGAATGCAATGACCAAATGATAACATGCTGATACTAAATACTGACTATACTGAAATGTGGTCAATGCAATGGAGTCTGACTGAACTGTAGGAGCTACTAATAACCGATAATAAAACCGCACGAACTAAATATGGAGTCCGATGTATACGCCCCATTGAGAGTACCCAATACACCCGACCAAAGGTGTAGAGGCTTGTTGGCGTGATGACTAAAATGATTCCCACAGAGGGGACCTACAACCTATGTGACTGGTAGTTCTGGGACTATATAGGTGACTGACCCTATTCCAACTCCATATTATGCTACTCCCAATAGATTACATGATTAACACATTATGATTGAATTACTAAAATATACTGGATAAGTCAAAACTGACATGCAAACTGAGAATGCACATTTATATACTGATAATGACACATTCAAACTGAGGCATATATATTTGAAATACTAAAATATCTGACCTAGCATGTGTAATTCAAGAACTAAAGAACTACGAAGATAAGGTTCTGAAATTCATGCAAGAGCTGAAGTAATAACATGATAATCTGATTTGGAACATATAAATAACTAATTCATGATAATCTACTGAAGTTCTAGAAACCCTAGGTCTAGTTAATAATAGGGAATCAAGAATCTGACTGAAATATAGGGACCTAATGGGTGAAAGGAACCCACTAGTGAAATCCCACATACCTGGTGATGAATTCCACGGAGAAATCTTTCGATTTTGGGATGGAACTGATGGAATCTTGTTGCGTTCTTGAACTAGGGTTCTTGACCTCTTTTCTCCTCTTATGCTCTAATTTTTCTAAGTTTGATTAATGATTTGACTTAGGTAAGTTCTAGTTATGTTTCTAGGCTTAAACTAACTACAACCACATAATTTAGGGTCTAAAAGACATAGTTTAGGGGTCAAACGAATAAGGAAAAGACTAAAAAACTCCCAACTTAACTGCTATTGGAGTGACTGGCGGACGGGACTGCCAGACCATCGATTGACTGACGATCCGTGCTGGTCATCTGTCGATCAGTATTGGAGGCTGAAATTTGGGGGTCTGACCTACGGCCCTGAACCATGGACCGTGGTCTGACCTAAGATCCGTAGGTCTTGGCGTGGGTCTACCCTTAGCCAAATTTTTGGGCTGGGTTCTAGGGGAGGTTTTAGGTGTGAACCACGGACCACCAGAACAGGCCGTGGGTCACCCTACGGTCCGTGGGTGGTGACCGTGAGTCACACCTGCAACTTCTGGAAATCTGTTTTGAGGTCCGTTTTCGGATACGGGGTGTTACATTATCTCCCCCTTGGAAACATTCATCCTCGAATGAAGACTAACTAGCTGAAATGGAGGGAGAGGGCTGCAATCCCTACCACTAAAATACTGAAACTGATTTCTGACTGAACTAAATTCCAAGAACCCGCAAATACGCTGAAAATGCAAGTACAAATTAAGGGACATGATATTAAGACAGAATCTGCGCATGAATAACTGAAAAACTTAAGAGGAACTAATACCTCAAGCTGGATTTGAATCAGAAGGAAAAAGGTGAGGATACTTGGACTTCATGGTTACTTCTGCTTCCCAAGTAGCTCTCATCCACAAAACCTTGACTGAAGCGACTTCTTTGTTTGTCAATCTTCTAACATGACTATCAAGAATCTCAACTAGTACATCCTCATACGAAATACTATCTTTCACAGCCACATTCTCTGATGGCACTATGGATGCTGGATCACCCACACACTTTTTCAATAGTGAAATGTGAAAAACTGGATGCACTGCTGCTAATTATGCTGGAAACTCTAACTCATAAACCACTTTACCAATCCTTTTCAGAATCTTGTAAGGACCTACATATCTAGGACTGAGCTTCCCTTTCTTGCCAAATCTCATCACCCCTTTCATATGTAACACATTCAAGAAAACCCAATCATCAACTTGGAACTCTAGTTCCCTTCTCCTTACATATGCATAAGACTTCTAGCGACTCTAGGTTGTCTTAAGTCTATCTCTAATGAATTGCACTTTCTCCATCGCATAATGGACTGAGTCTGGCCCTATCAAGGCTTCTTCACCTACTTCAAACCAACCAACATGAGATCTACACCTACTCTCATACAATGTCTCATAAGGGGCCATCTGAATGCTGGAATGGTAGCTATTATTGTAGGCGAACTCAATAAGAGAAAGGTGATCACCATAACTACCTTTGAAGTCGATCACACAAGCTCTCAACATGTCTTCTAAGGTTTGAATGGTACTCTCTGCCTGAACATCCGTCTGTGGATGAAATGTTGTGCTAAGATTAACCTGAGTACCAAGATCTTTCTGAAATGACTTCCAGAAATGAGAGGTAAACTGAGGACCTCTATCTGAGATGATAGACAAAGGAACCCCATGCAACGTGACATCTCATTAATGTAAAGCTTGGCATAGTCCTCTACCGAATCTGTAGTCTTGACCGCCAAAAAGTGAGAAAACTTAGTGACTCTATCAACTATCACCCAAATGGAGTCATGCTGTCTGCGAGTACGAGGTAAAACTGTGATGAAATCCATGTTGATCACTTCCCACTTCCAAGTAGGAATCTCGATCTCTTGAGTCATACCCCCTGGTTTCTGATGTTTTACCTTCATTTGCTGACAATTGAGGCACTTAGCCACAAAATCTGCTATATCCCTCTTCATGCCATTCCACCAAAAGACTTCCCGCAGATCACGGTACATCTTAGTGGCGCCTGGATGAATAGAATACCTGGAGTTATGGGCTTCTGCAAGAATTTGTTGTCTCAACTCGCCTACATTAGGAACACATAATCGGCCCTGGTAGCGAAGCACACCATCTCCTCCTTAGAAGAATACCTCAACCTTATGTTAATGGGCTGCACCCTTGAGTTCGAGCAATATCAGATCATTGTCTTGCTTTTCCTTAACCTCCACTACCAATAAAGATTATGATCCATTTTGAACTATCACACCACCATCTGATATGCTCATAAGATGAACTTTTAAACTCACCACTGATGTTGCTGAACTGGAGATCGAAGACCGATCTAAGCATGATCTCGATGCTGAGAACATGAACCTACATCATGAGAAGATGTAACACAAAGTATGCGTCAGTACTTGAAAGGTACTGAGCATGCAGGATAGAGTAAAGCTGAAATAAACATATAACTGAACAAGCAATAAAGCAAGAGTATGATCTGAACATGATGTAAATACTGAATATTGAGCTAATTGAATGCAATGACCAAATGATAATATGTTGAGACTGAATACTGACTATACTGAAATGTGGTCAATGCAATGGAGTCTGACTGAACTGTGGGAGCAACTAATAATTGATAATAAAACCACATGAGCTAAATGTGGAGTCCGATGTATACGCCCCATCAAGAGGACCAATAAACCCGGCCAAAGGTGTAGAGGCATGCTAGGGTGATCACTAAAATGATGCCCACAGAGGAAACTTGCAACCTACGTGTTCTGGAACTATATAGGTGACTGACCCTAGTCCAACTCGGTATTATGCTACTCCCAATAGATTACATGATTAACACATTATGATTAAATTACTAAAATATATTGGATAGCTCAAAACTGACATGCAAACTGAGAATACACATTTATATACTGATAATGACACATTCAAACTGAGGCATGTATATCTGAAATATTGAAATATCTTACCTAGCATGTGTAATTCAAGAACTAAAGAACCACCAAGCTAGGGTTTTGAAATTCATGCAAGAGACGAAGTAATAACATGATAATCTGATTTGGAACATATAAATAACTAATTCATGATAATCTGCTGAAGTTCTAGAAACCCTAGGTCTAGTTAATAATAGGGAATCAAGAATCTGACTGAAATATAGGGACCTAATGGGTGAAAGGAACCCACTAGTGAAATCCCACATACCTGGTGATGAATTCCACAGAGAAATCTTTCGATTTCGGGATGGAACTGATGGAATCTTGTTGTGTTCTTGAACAAGGGTTCTTGACCTCTTTTCTTCTCTTACACTCTAATATTTCTAAGTTTGATTAATGATTTGACTTAGGTAAGTTCTAGTTATGTTTCTAGGCTTAAACTAACTAAAACCTCATAATTTAGGGTCTAAATGACGTAGCTTAAGGGTCAAACGAATAATGAAAAGAACAGAAGACCCCCGACTTAACTGCTGTCAAATTAACTGATGGATGGGATTGGTGGATCGTCGATCGACTGACGATCCGTGCTAGTCATCATCGATCAGTACTGGAAGCTGAAATTTGGGGGTCTGACATACGACCCTGGACCACAGACTGTGGTCTGACCTACGGTACGTAGGTCTTCGCGTGGGTCTACCTTTAGCCAAATTTTTTGGCTGAGTTTTGGGAGAGGTTTCAGGTGTTAACCACGGACCACCAGCACGGGCCATGGGTCACTCTACGATCCGTGGGTGGCGACCGTGAGTCGCACCTGCAACTTCTGGAAATCTGTTTTGAGGTCCGTTTTCGGATACGGAGTGTTACATAAATAGTAACTATTCCTCTACCCTCTATCATGGACTATTTACAAGATTATTATTCATCGGTCTACTCATAAAGGAAAACTCATAATTAACAACTTACTGAGTGCATGCCCGCAACAACAAACTTTGCCTCATCACTATATCTATTTTATAGATTACTATACCTCTGCATATTTTTCTCTGAGAACTTTATTTCTACTGCTTATAACATTGTAACTCATACTAACTTTTTTGGGTGAACTACCCAAGCTCTAAAACACACTTCCTCATAAGGATCTTAGCTGAAACAAGATTTAGAGAAAAAAGTCTGGAATACATCTCTCTCTTAGCTCGAACGCACGATTCATATGAATAAGAGTGCATTATTTCGAATTTCAACACTTAAGCTCACTTGTAGGCTTCTCTTATGCCCTTCTGCAGTCTTAAGAATTTCTCAAGACTTTTGCTGAGAGTAACTCATCGATAATGATCTGGGATTCGTTTTTCAACTACCATGAGTATGGGTATAGTCAAATGGATCTGAGAAACGCATGAGTTTGAATAAGTTCCTTATGACAAAGTTCTATTGCACGATTTAGAGTATGAAAGAAGGGAAACTTTTCATAAATTTATGTAGTCCCTCATTTATAGAAGTGAGACCCTCACAACCACAAATAAGATCCTCCTGACATGGCTCCATAGACACCCTAGGACACTTGAACTATGTGCTCTAATACCAAGCTTTTCACGACCGACACCTACACCCTGGACGTGACCGACACTTGAGAACCATTACTAGTCCCCAAACGAACCCTCATCCTAGCTGACTACAAGAGAAAGACTAACTTGAGCATACATAAGCATCAAATTGAAAGAAACGTTTAAAAATAGTTTACTGAATCTCAAAACTGAATTGAATATGCCGAGTATGAAACATAAGTTTTAAATAAAACATCTAAAATTGAAAGACTCTCCAAAATTGTCTATCTATGAAGCATCTACTGTATATAGATGAGTGTTGGGACAAGACCAACGACTACTCAAAACAACTAGAAAATAAATGTGAAGTCCCCCGAAATGCAAGGAGGCTCACCCAAACTATCTGACGTGCAAAATGATCTCAACGAAATGCATGTTGATGATGCTAAGAACATGTATCTGCGTTGTTAAATAAAAGATGTTGGTCGAATGACATCAGTACATTGAATGTACGAGTATGTAATATATAACTGAACAACAAATAACAGAACTGGTAAGACTGCAATAAATAAAACATAAACTCAATTGAATGTAAAATATTTAAGGAATGAAATCATTTAAAACTTTACAAAAACACTTACTCATCTCTGAACCTCAACATAATAAGTGATATAATAAAAATACACTTTTTAACTCTATTTGGGAGATTTTCTAACCGACAACCATCACAATGAGCTACGTGATGATACAACGTCTCGCCCACGCTGCCAGAATTGTCCTATACCTTGGCAGCATGGGCGAATTTATGTATTAAAATTTGGTCACCGGAACCCGTGGTCATCTGACTAAACTCGATATATTACTTTTATAATTATTAAAGAATATATTAAATAAAAACTTGTGGAATCCGTTCACAAAATTGCTGAATGGTTTAGCGGTTTGACAGGCAGATTTCAACACCAAGGTCCCGAGTTCAATCCCAACCAACCACAATATGCTTCAAATTTTTTTATTAACTAAATACATGTTCTTCAAAAAAAAAAAAGTGATATTCTGAAAGTTCTAAAGCCAAAAGACTTCAAAAGTTTCCTTCCCACCCACTTTTCAAGTTCTAATAATTTTTCTCTCTCTCTTCAAATTTCCCTTTTATTTTCGGCAAAAAGAAGCTCCAAGTCTCCAACTTCAAGTCAAGAATCTAGAAAAATCATCATTGTAAAAGTTTAAGGTAATTTTTTTTAGTTTATAATTTCTCTTTTTAATAAACAAACTAACAAAATCAAATTTTTTTTAAATATATCACTTTAATTTTAGGGTTTCCATAGAAAAAATATTGCCATTTCTTATAATAGGAAATCATCAAGAGTTAATGAATTGATTATCTCAAACT
The DNA here is from genome assembly GCF_900185275.1 of Solanum verrucosum. Lineage (NCBI taxonomy): Eukaryota > Viridiplantae > Streptophyta > Magnoliopsida > Solanales > Solanaceae > Solanum > Solanum verrucosum. The sequence continues at coordinate 1,123,938 of NW_026020705.1, forward strand.
TACAAATTTTGCGGATGTAACTTTTAAGGAATGTATTTTATATTATATTATCAATTTTGAGGGTGTGATTCCCTTTTATTTAATTTAAAAGGGATATGATTCTCTTATTTTTTTTAATGTGAAAGGGGTGTGATTCCTCTTCTTTATTATGAATACGTGATTCCGAATGCAAAAGAGGTATAAGTCCTCTTTTTATTATGAATGTGTGATTTTATTATTGTTATATGTGAAAGGGTGTGATTCCTCTATTTTAGTTAGATTTGCAAGGATTGTGATTCCTTTATTTTATTTGAACTTGCAAGGGTGTGATTCCCTTTTTTTTAATTGTGAAAGGTATGTGATTCTCTTATTTTATTTTAAATTTTCTAGTTAAATTTGTGACTAAGTTGAATAGTTATTTGAATTTGTAGGAACAATTATCCTTGAATATCTAAATGGATAAATTTTTGATTAAGCAACCACGTTCTAGTAGTGATCCATCTGTTAGTTCACATGTAGCTCTGGAAGCTCAAAGAGAGACAATTACACCTTCTTCTTCAAATGTTGATTGTATTCTTGAGGTTGGATATCTCAAACGGGATCCCGGAGAAAGAAAATCCATCTTGAATATGATCCCAATATTCGAGATGTTGTGAGGAGACATTATATTTTGATGGGGCCTTATCAACCAAAACATCGTGTATATCCTAAAACAACATTTGGGACTAGGAATCACCAATTTAATCCTAAGTGGTTTAATGCTCCAAATTCTGTTTGGTTGGAATATAGCATAAATGATGATGCTATATTTTGTTTGTGTTGTTAACTCTTCAAGAATGAATTTGAAAGTCGTGGCATTGCGGAAAAATTATTCACACAAGATGGTTTTAAAAATTGGAACCATGGTCTAGAAAGAATTTGATTGCATGTTGGTGAAGTAAATAGTATTCATAACAAATTTTTGAATATGATGCTTGATTTTGCGAATCAAAGTCAATCAATTCAATCTTCTCTTCACAAGAAAAGTGAACAAACAAAAAGTGATTATCGAATTTTTTTAAATGCCTCAATCTATGTGGTAAGGTTTATCCTAAGAAATGGATTACCATTCCGTGGTCATGATGAGAGTGAAGATTCCGATTACAAAGGTCTTTTTCTTGAACTTTTGAAATTTCATGGGGTTAATCGTCCGGATGTGGAAAAGGTGATATTACAACATGCTCCAAAATATGATATGATGATTTGTTCAACAATTGAAAAAGAGATTGTGGATGCTTGTACTAACGAAACAATTAAAGCTATCATCAAAGACTTGGATGGTGATGATTTTGGAATATTAGTTGATCAGTCAAAGGACATTTCACATAAAGAGAAAATGACACTAGTTTTATGATATGTTAACAAAAATGGAGAGTTGATAGAAAGATATTTGGGTAGTGTTCATGTGAATGATACATCCGCAAGATCATTGCAAAAAGTAATTTACTCTTTACTTTTGGATCACTCGATATGCCTACAAGACTCCATGGACAAGGTTATGATAGAGCTAGTAATATGCAAGAATTAAAAAAATGGCCTAAAGTTTTTTATTTTGTGAGATGCTCCGTCTACATATTATATTCATAGTTTTACTCACCAATTGCAATTGACACTTGTGAATTTTTCTAAAAAAACATCCGGATATAAAAAGTTTCTTTATGTTGTCACTAATCTTTTGAATACTATTAGAACATCTTTTAAATGTAGAGACTTACTTCGACAACACCAAGTTGAAAAGTTGGAAGACTTGCTTAAATCTGGAGAAATTCTTACCAGGAAAGGATTAAATCAAGAATGTGGCCTCCAGCGACCAGGGTGATACTTGTTGGGGATCCCATTTCAAGACCTTGGAAAATTTCATGATTATATTTTCTTCAATTGCTAATGTGCTTAAAGATATGAATGAAGATTCTCCACATGATCTTGATAAACGTGCATCAGGTAACCTTTTAGATAAAATTCAAGAATTTGAATTTATCTTTGTGTTGCATTTGATGTTCAAGATGTTGCTTCTAAATGAATTGAACAAAGCTTTACAAAAGAAAGATCAAGATATCGTCAATGCTATGGGATTGCTTAATCTTTTAAAGAGAAGATTACAAACAATGAGAGAGAGTAGTTTGGAGTCTTTGATGGATGAGGTTTATTCATTTTGTGGTAAACATGATGTTTTGATTCTCGAAATGACTGAAGACTATCCAAGATCGAAGCGTAAGAAGCCCGAAGTTTCATATTTACGTCACTTTCGTGTGGAAGTGTTTTATGCAGTTATTGATTTGCAAATTCAGGAGCTCAATAATCGTTTTGATGTTGTGACTAGTGACTTACTCCTTGGTATGGCTAGTTTGAATCCGATTGATTCATTTGTTAATTTTAGAAAGAGAAGAATAATGAAGTTGGCCGAATATTACAAAAGTGAGTTTGGTGATAATCAACTACGAGATCTCAGTTATCAGCTCGATAGTTTCATTGTCTATGCTCGAGAGTGTGATAGCAAGTTTCTCAACTTGAAGAGGATTAAGGATCTTTCCATGATGATGGCTCAAACAAAATTGGATCAAAATTGGTCTCTAGTTTATTTGTTTGTAAAGTTGACTTTGATTTTGCCTGTTGCTACTGCAAGTATGTAAAGAACATTCTCCTCAATGAAGCTCATCAAAAATAATCTACACTGGTGAAGAATTTTTGAATTGTTGTTTAGTTTGTAAAATAAAATGGAAGATATTTGAAAATGTAAGTAATGATGCTATTATAGATCGTTTTCAATATATGAAGTCTCGTCGAGTACAATGGTAAACTGATTATATTTTTTGTGTTAATATAATTTTTTATGTTTCACTCGCTTAGTTATTGTAATTATAGATTTTTTGATCTTATCTTTAAAGCAATGGTGTATACGTTTTTTGAAATCCTAGATTCACCTCTACTTTTCGGAGTATAGAACACCTCAACTAAGTGGATCCACTAAGCTATGCTCGAAAGCAATAAGAAGTCATCTAAAAAGTATGATCATTTACCCATGCTGGCATACATGATTTATGAGAATTTTGAGTTGTCTGAACTCATCCCTATATCAGTGCTCAATACTACTCCCAATAATATATATACTCATGCTCAAATGTAGAAAACATACTCTTTCTTTTGTTACGACCCAGGGGTACACTATCAAAAAGAACCCTTCATAACTAGCCTCAAGTCATACTTGTGCAATGTATGAATAACATCTCATACTATCCACACTAAGTACCCCTTTAGGCTATAATGAATGCTCACTAGTTGGGGACTAGTCCCTCTTTTTTATTTGTCATTAGCCATTTAAGGTACTTCTCTATTTAGTACAAGGCAAGTAACAACACATGAATGAATTCTATTTCTCAATTCAAGGCTACCAAGGAATAGCACCCTAATAGGCTAGATCATGCTATCATTTTGCTAACATAACTATATCATGCTAAACTAACTACCTTGGAGGGCACACTAACATGCAAGTCCAAGCTATTCTAGGAAGGGTACAAGTGTTCCATCCTAGCTACCATTAAATAGTCTTAGTCCAACTAAGTCATGCTATCCCTACAAGCACACTATGATGCTAATGCAAGCTACCCTTAGGAGAGTATGATTCTCAATCCTAAGATACCCTTAAGAGAGTATGCCCTCTATTCTAAGCTACCATGACTAACCCTAACTCAAGCTACCCTTGAAATACATCTTATAATAAAAAGTCAAGCTACCATTAGGAGAGTATGGATCCTCAATCCTAGGCTACCCTTAGGATAGTGTAAGTCCTCAATCCTAAAGCTACCATGAAATGGTCTTGGCAAAACCAAGTCATGCTATCATGAAGGCATCCTAATAATGCTAGTTCAAGCTACCCTTAGGAGAGTATAAATCCTCAATCCTAGGCTACCATGACTACTCCTAACTCATGCTACCCTTGACATGCATCCTACAATCTAAGTCAAGCTACCCTTAGGAGAGTGTAAATCCTCAATCCTAAGCTATCCTATCTTGATCTTGTCTTACCAAGTCAAGCTACACATGAAGGGACCGTATATCACAACTTCAAGTTATTCTAGTCTAACATGCTTTGATTCATTTTAGGTTATTAAGCCAACCTAGAATCATTCTATGTGAGAGAACCTTGGATCTCCTAGCATATTTATGCCTAAGTGTGTAAGAGAGAAACAATTCACAACAAGATCATATAACAGTGGCTTTACCCCCAAATCCCTAACATTGATGACTACAAGCACTATTTTCAAGCTTTACTTCATACTATCATCTTTATACCTAGGTTTCAAGGTATTCTAATCACATTCCTCATTGGTAGGTGATTCTAGTCATAATTGATCATAAAGGTTCAATTTCATCTTTACAAGTCATGATCCATCATATGAATTATAATCTAATTCAATTCACTTTTATGTGTTCCTAACCTTGAATAAATACTACATGTGACATTGATTTTAGAAGATCAATTAGAATTCCTCAATTCCACCTCTCATGGCATAAACCCACATAATATCACATTCATCAATTAGGCTAGGGATATAAATCACATAAATTCATAACAATATCATCATTCAATTCTTATACAATCATAATTAGGTATTATCCACTAGATTAGAATCATACCTAATTTCTACCCACAATGTAGGAATAAACCCTAGCTAGAGTTGGGTTTTGACTTCACAATTGAGGGAAAACCTAGGGAGCTCTATGGGTGGAAGAGCCCATAGATGATTAAGCTAACATACCTCAATTCAAAGCCCTAACCAAGCTTGAAACAATGGAGGAAAATCCACCCATCTTTCTGCTCTTCTTCTTCTTCACTTCTAGAGAAAGAATTATTTGGTGAGAATTTGGGTTCTTTGAAGAATGAGTTAAATTATTTAGTTTAGGGGTCTATTAGGTATATATAGGTGGTTTAATAACTAACTAAACGACCTCCCTTAACCCATAACTAATTACTAATTAATTCCCAAACTACTAACTTAAAAACTAAACTTAAAAATCTGCCCGTACTACACCCATCCACGGACCGTGGATGGGTCTACTGCCCGTAATGCACACTCGTGGGTGTGGTACTGTGGCTAGACAAAGCAGGCCAACTCAGGCCTTGACCCACGACCCCAACCCACGAGGCGTGGGTCCACCTACGGCCAGTAGATGGCAGGCGTAGGTGCTGCCAACTTTGATAGCTTTTGGGCTGTTTTAAGGGTCCTCCTCAAGGACCCCTTGTGTGGTCCTTGGGGGGTCGTACCTTGACGCCCTAACCCTAAAACTTTCATTCTAGGTACGAGAATCATTTTTGTGAGTTTTAATCCTCATACCACACTCTAAAAGTCTTACGAAAAGCTCTAGAACTCTCTAGTTCAACTTACTAATTTCCAGGGCGTAATATATATCTTGTTTGAGATAATTGCTCAAACTGTTCTCTTAAAAGAGGTAATTACTCTGAAATATCTTTGAACTCATTAATTCGTTTAGAAATCAAAATTTCTTCTTCTCAATGTAAAAGCTTATAGCTTTGGGAATACTTAGTTCCCTTATACTCTTACGTAAGTCTTATTTGAAAACTCTTTCTCAAAACTATATCAAAAATCATATTGTGATCTAATCATTGTTGACTCGGTATGTCATACTACATAAACATTGATGGAATATCTAGTTACCAAACTGCTTAAACATTGATGACATACTCGACTGTCATACTAATCATGTTTTAAAACTCTTTTTCAAAACTCATCTTTGCTTTCTCAGAAAATCAGTTTAGGAGAAAAATATTTGCTTTAAAAGATTCTAAAAAATTATAACTCAAAATAGGGTTCATGGTGAATTATAGACATGAACAAATTAACTCAAGAATCTCAATAACAATATAGAAAACTCAATACTGGGAACTCAATAACTCATAACTCAACGATACTACTCAACTCAATACTTAATCAATAGGGTTCATGTTGAATTATAGGCATGAACGAGTCTACTCAAGAATCTCAATGCATAACATATAGCTACTCAATAATTAGGAATAGAATTTCAAAAAGAATCAGGAACTCAAGAAATCAAAATCAACTCATCTCAAGAATACTCAAATCTAGGGATAGAATCCTAGATTACTCTTTTACTGATTTGAAAGTAGATGTAGGGCGTGAGGACGAACTAGTCCAACACTATGATAACCTTACATACCTTTAAGAACAATGTTCTTGATTAGAAGCCTTGAAACCTATCTTGAAGGAGAAAAATCAAGAAAACCTTTCTTAAGTTTCTTGAAATATCTATGGCCAAGAATTAGAATTTTCATTAGTGATTAATAATTCTATGGAGTAATTTGAGTTGGAAAGAATGGAATTCTTGGAGAAGGACTTACCTTGAAGAAGAATCTTGGAAAAGATTGAAAGAATCTTGAATGAAAGTCTTCTACTTTGATTTTTCCTTAGGGTTGTCCCTTACGGTTTGAGAGAGAAGAGAATGAGGGATTAAAAGATGAATTCTGATTGTTTTGGGCATTTAATTAGTCAATAGATTCATTTAGGGTTTTATTAGAGGTAGAAAGTCAAAAAGGACCATTTTAATGTTTTCCCGTCGGCTAATTCGTCACTGCACTGTATCAGGTTGCTAAAATGGTCATAACTTTCTACTCGGAACTCAGATTGACGCAAAACTTATGATGTCAGAAAGAAGATTCAAATAATTTTAATTTGATATTTTATGGGGCACGTAACTCTTTATATTCTAAGATGTATGATCATTTGAAGTTGACCCAATTAGAATCTTACATCAAAACTTAATCGGTATGGAAGCTTTCAACTCAACTTTATGCTAGGGGGTTTTAGTGACCTTAATTCATATCCAAATCCATTATGAGTAATTTAAGAATCACCCAATACGACCTTACATGTAAATAAATTATAGTTCGGGGCTTAACTTGTAAATTTATTGGGGTGTTACAGTAATGATGTGATTTTTGTGATGAGTTTTATTATGTCTGTTTAATTTTGTGGTGGATCTTTACAATTTTTGTGGGAATGATGGTGATAATGTTATTCCGATGGTGGGTTTTATCATAGGTGGTGAAATTTGTGGCAGCTATTTTGATTTTATATGGTGAAATATATAGATTTGGTACTAATAGAGTGGCAATGGTAGTGGTTCCATGGTGGTGTTCACTGAATAAGAAGCAATTGAATGACATAGAGATTTTTTATTTTTTTTGAAATTTGACATGGCATCTGATGTGCCATTGAGATGCAATAAATGTGGCACGAATGTGATGCATCTCTCATTGTGAGAGTGGTGTTATACATCTCGGGGGGGGGGGGGGGGGGATAATTTCACTTTTGAGTAGTACAGATGTATAATATATCACCATGGTAGTTTAAGTGTGTAACTGACTTTTCGGGACAAGTTCATGGGTGAATTATGTCTTTTCCCAATATTATTTTGTAGGTATTAGATGTCAAAATAGCCAAAGAAGAAAACAATAGAGAAATTATCATAAAACTGAATCCACGACCTTCGATTGAGATATGACCGTGGATCCAATCGTGAAAATATTCAAAGAAGATGCAAAAAGAATGCTCTGCAAATGATCAAGTTATGGACCGTATGTCACATTTACAGTTCATACATTTGAAGAGGAGCAAGTTGACGAAAGACCTATGACAAAAATCACAAATCGAGGATTAATCCACAATGGAGGATCACAAACTCTAAGGCTAAACCTACAACAGAGTATAATGTACAACATATGGATGGGATCGTTGATGATGTCTAGGGGTGTTCATGGTTCAGTTTGGATCGGTTATTGGTTAAAATCAAAACCAAACCAAGTTAAATTGGTTTTTAAATTTCTAAAACCAAACCAGACCAAATCAAAAAATTAACTGTAGGTTTGGTTCGGTTTGGTTAGATTGTTTTGGTTTTTTTTCGGTTCTAAAGTAATAAGTTTGTTGAGGACATACACATCTCGATAGAGAAAAACACTTAGTACCTGAATAATTCACAAATAAGCTATTACACGAACAAAGTGATTCATCCAATGTACCAAGTTTCAGAAACTAAAAAAACTCATTGTCAATAGCATAAAGTTGGTTGAATATTCTGGAGATCTCAACATCTTATCAATAGACTTTTCAATAAAATTACATCTTAAAATATTGAGAAATTACTTCTAAAAAAAAAACTAATATTTCATAGTCAAAACTAATCAATTATCATCTTCGTTAACTTGAGCTTTAAATTATTCAATGTTGTGTTAGAAAATTTTACAAAGATCAAGAAAGTGTGATCTTTAAAATAATGAATATTGAGGGATTTAGACTTAAGGTTTTAATAGTTGGGATAAAATTTAAGTGTTGGGCTTCAGAAAATAGTAAAATGAAAGACTTAAGTTAATTAAAATTTATCAAAATACTTATATTTTATTTATAAGTAATTGTAAAATTTTTATATATAACTTCTCGGTTCGGTTTGGTTATTTTTGTGGTTAATTTTTAGTAAAACCAAACCAAATAATATCGGTTTTTCAAAATTTAAAATCAAACCTAACCAAATCAAACCAAATATCGGTTTTTTTAATCGATTTGGTTTGGATTGCGGTTCGATTTGGTTTTATAACCATAACCATGAACAACCCTAATGGTGTACATGGATAATTTAATTTAAACGATTTCGAATTTGTGGGCCATTATAAATATTTTTAATGGATTTTTGTAACAAGGAGTCATCAAAATTGAGTATTTTGTAAATTGCAATATGCCTAACAATTAATTAGTTCATAAATACTACATTTTATGATCTATAAAGTTCAAGCTCAATTAATTCATAAACACTAATTAAGTTCAAAATTAAGTTTATATTCCTAATTAACTTTTCAAGTTATTATAAATTAATTAAGTTTAATAAATTTCTAATTAAGTTCAAATTGATTAAGGTCAATAAGATTTTAAATACTTCAAAGTTCTATTTAAGTTCAAATTGAAACAAAGTTCTAATAAAGTTCAAAATTAAGTTCTAATTGATTAAGGTCAACAAGATTTCAAGTTCATATTCTTAATTAAGTTCAAGTTATAATTAATTATAGGTTCTAATTAAGTTGTAATTCAAGTTCATATCTAACTTCTCTAACTTCAAAATCGCTTCATCAATTCCCAACTCAATAATATTTACACAATTCACTTATACTCGAAAGTCAAAACACTTGATCAATTACTAATTCAAAAAAACTCATGGTCAATATATTCATGACCTTCAAGCATCCATCTTAAACTAAAAACACTTCAATTACTAACTTCTAACTTCAAATTAGCACTTCAATATCAACTCAAGAAATACCCTACTTCAAACTAGTCCTAAAATCACAAATTCAAACAAGTCCTGAAATACCTTAATTCAAACTAGTCTTATAATCCCAAATTCAAACTAGTCCTAAAATCCAAAATTCAAACTAGTCCCAAAATTCCAAATTCAAACTCGCTAGGCCTAAAATACCCTAATTCAAACTAATCCTAAAATTTCAAATTCAAACAAGTCCTAAAATTCCAAATCAAACTAGTCCTAAAATACCTAATTCAAATTAGTCCTAAAATCTCAAATTCAAACTAATCCCTAAAATCAAAAATCCCAAAGTCAAACACTAACTAATAATCAATCATTCAAACTAACAATCAATTGCGAGTCTATTCGAAGTCCTTTTTAGTTTTTGTTGTTTGTCCTTTTCTTTAACAGGTTTCATGATGTTTGTATGATGCTTTTGATTCTTAGATGGTGTTTGGATTGACTTAAAAGTTGGTCAAACCTATTTTTAAGTCAGTTTTGGACTTCTGAAAGTATTTGACAAATATAAAAATAAGTCAAAAATGACTTAAAATAAGTTAGTGAGATGACCAAGAAAGTAACCAACGCATTTGATCTCAAAAAGGAAATACTTGAATTGAAATATGAAGTGAAGAATCTATTGATCAAGAGATCAACTTGCTCTGCTGCTACTGCTGAAGTAGAGCAAAAGAAACTTCTAATTAAGTATTGTGAGGAGGGTGACCAATTGAATGCAGAGGTTAATTTTTGTTTCATCAAGTATTCATTTATGAAATGCTCTGGTAAATTAATTACTAACTTTATGTGGTTATTCTTTTGCAGCATGATAACTGGTTAAGTTTTCTCAAAATTTTGAAGACAATAGCTTGTGAAAACTAGTACTGGCTTTGGAATTTTTTATGAGATTACATTTAACATGCTTATTGCTTTAGTAGCAAAATAAAAAATCTTGGTATTATTAAAAATAAATTATAGCTTTCTCTTTGGAAATTCTGATTGTACTGCAATGCTCTTAATGAAATATATTATAGTATTCTCATGATTTAGTTTCAATTAATATATATGAATTCAATTATTTTTTTAAAAAACATTGTAATAGAAAAATACAAATGAAAAGAATCATTGAAAGGGACTAATGTTTGATAACGTTGTTTCGCTATAGATTTATTATATTTCTGAAAAGAATCATTGAAAGGGACTGTTGTATTTGACAAAACATCAACAACTATTATTTCTAAACTCATAATTTGCAAGAAATTAATAATAAAAACAACGGAGAAGGGCCTAAAATGCCCCTTAAGTATTTGAATTGATACACAATTACCCTCCATCCACATTTCGGTCTTAAAATACCCCTGTCGTCCACCTTTTAGCTCAAAAATACCCTTGATGTTAATCCTTTGGCTCATATTTGCCCTTAATTTTATAGCTTCCTTAAAGTAAAATTATTAAATATTTATTTATTAAGTTGCTTAATGTGATTGGTCCAAATATAAACACTTCTCAAATAAATAATAAAAATCATATTTTTAAAAATTATTTTTTATAAAACCACATATGATTCATATTTTGACCAAGTACACTTGAAAATAATATTGAAAAAATAATTAATTTCATGATATCTTCCTATTGACCTATTTTTAATCAACCCCCAACTTATTATAACAGAACCCAAGTCATAAATGAGGATCCAACTAAAATTCATACTCACCCCGACTGATTATCCATCTAAAAAGAATTATTATTTTTATTAATATAAAATTTTCTATCAATTATCCAAATGTCTTGTTCATTTTCTCTTTTATTCTCTTTTTTAAATCTCTTATTCTTAATTAGGATATCCGGGACTTAAACTTGAATTGAACTCACATGTTTATATATTCTTTTAACTAGGTAAATTGTCCACGCTTCGTGCAGGGTTAAGTACCCCAATTAGGTTACAGGTTATTAATTTTGTCGTGCAATTGCTTATGTTTTTAAAAATTTAAAAGCACAGGTTTTCTAACATGGATGCACACTATGTCAATTTGATTTAATACTTTTTGAGAAGAGAGAGATATTTTATAACTTCGACTTTATTCTAACATGCAACATAAGTCTGTTTAAAATTATGTCTATAGAGTTATCCAACTATGAGTTTGTGTTAGCGTTGTCTCTATGTGGAGACATAAGAGAATTGTCATTCCATTTTTATCCCATGCCTTTAGCCATCTACACACAATCTATTTCATTATCATTATAAAAGTTTGCTCATTAGAGTTAATATCCGTCAAAATTCCTTGCCTTTAATTTTAACAAGTCCCTTCAGTAAGCCAAAGGAATACGATCATATTACATTTTTTTACTACCCCTCTGGCATGAGCTCCCACCTATTTGTTACCTTAGTGACTCGAACTCACAACCTTAAAGGTTAGAAGGGAGGGGTACTTATCACATTACATTCATCTGGAATTCTAATAATAAAGATAATCAACAAATATTGTCTTAATAGATGGATCCGATACTAAGTTCACACAATCTAGCACAAGAATAGGCAACTAAATAATTATTTAAATAGTTAATTTATTATTTTCACAGTTACGTCAACTTGTAAGCTAGCCCATTCGTTTTGAAAGAGTGGAAATCATTTTACTACTAAGTTTTCATAGTAATGACAATTGTGTTATTGAATGCATCCTTAAACTTTATCATACTACATTGCTAGATTTGGGGCAACCAAGATTCATTATTTTGCTCAAAAAACTCATTCATAAACTCATTGTAGCGCCAGATTTAAGGGGGATAAGAGTTCCCCGTGGCATGGTGTCCGCGAACACTCCAATTTGAACGTCCCAACTGGGAAATTTCATAAATCTGGCCATATAAACACTCACACGAAGATGCGATATTACTAATTTCAGAAAGACTGCATTAAAGTCTTACCGTGATAAGCTGATGAACTCTGTTTTCTTATCGTAAAAAAATATCTAATCAAGAAACTACTTGTACTGTATGCATTTTTTTATGTAACAACCGAAGGAACTACTGATAGTAAATTCCAGTTGAGAATGTATTTGATTACTCCAGCCAATGAATTCCACTTGCTCTAGGTAAGCCCTGCAAAGTAGAAAGTTTTTCCAAAAATATGACAAAGAGTCAGACAAAGAAAAGAAACAGGGCAACGTTAAATTTGCACCTGCACTTATGATTCATTGACAAAGTGTACGAAATCGCTAGAGGATGGATAAGTTTTATACCTGGCCGCATGACGCCAATTTGGCCCAGTGCCTGATATTTGTTTAGTGCGTTCTTGGCTTTCAAGTCCTATCTCATTCCTCACTTGCTATTACTTGGGGTAGTTCCAACGTGGCTATGCATTTTAATTTTGAGGTTCCACATTGTTCAGCACTTCTAGTTCCTCGTATATATCAGCTCATATGGCAACCACTATTTCGTCACCTTTCATTTGTTTTCATGTTATCTTCCTTGTCCTTCTCCAATTAGTGTCAACCTCAATGTTCCCACGTTTTACAAGCACCCCACGTATACAAAGTATGTCAATCCTGAACAAATTCACGCGAAGAAATCAATCTGATCAAGATATTCCATATATACTTCTCAATATAACTTGCCACCAGGTAATAGCTGATAGTCACATAACCGACAAAGGATACCTAACATAGCTTAATTCACATCATTTATGTCCCTTCTGATGAAATAAAAGAAAATTAGGAGCAGTCAAGGTTAAATTATAGCTACAATTTGTGTACATGGAAAGGCATATGGGTTATAAAAAACCAACTATTCAGCTGCTCATTAACTTGTTATTTCCTTTTAATACCTCACTGGTGAATATTTCATTTTTCAACGACCTCTTTATGATATCTACTCCTGTTCCACCAATAAATCAGGCTTACAGGTTCAATCGGGAGAACACCGCAAGTTCGGAAGCCGCCGGTATAACTCTGCTCAAAGCATTAATCTCACATTGTATTGAACTATACCTTTGTTACCATGTTCCTTGAGCTGACCGTGCTACTAATGTAGGCCTTTGTTTGTCTTTCTAGTATGTCCTTTCAACTTCACGTGCGACAGTATTTTGGGCAAGAAATCAGCAATTAAAGCCAGCAACCCGACGTCCAACTCATCAGGAAGCCAACTTTAATATATCAATCAGTAGATTTACTCAGTTGCCTATTGCATTCTTACCTTCACCTATTGCATGTGGCACAACTTCTTGTATTGTGTAACATGTGGATCAGTACCTGCAACATTAAATGATTAAAAAGTCTTTTTTCTAGTGTTGGTGAAGCAAAATACATGGAGAGTTTATAAGAATTTAACACCGTATCATTCCTTAGGAAGGGCCTGAGAATTGTTGGAAGCAATATCAAAATACCCGGAGAGTTTAGATTGGTAAATCAAGATGCCTGAAGAGTTATCGAAATTTCAAGTGGAGACTTCCTTAGAAATGGACCGAGAATTGTCGGAAGCAGTAGATTAGACTACTGAATCAAAACTTCTGGAGATTTATTAGGAATTTCATATGGCATCATTCCTAAGAGAGGGCGTGAAACCTGGAGAGTTAAGATTGGTATAGAAGTTTCAAGCAGCTTAGTTCCTTAAGCATGCGTGAAAATTTAGTTCCTTAGGCAGGCGTGAAAATTCAATTGTGGCATCATTCTGTAGACAGGGCGTGAGAATTGTACAGAGCAATAGATCAGATGGTAAATTTAAAAACCTGGAGAGTTCATACAAATTCCAAGCAGCTTAGTTCCTTAGAAAAGCGTGAGAACTGTTGTAAACAATAGATTAGATTGGTAAATAAAAAGACATGGAGAGTTTATAGGAAATTCTGGCGGCGTGGTGAACAACTTTTATGGCGGGGCAAGAGAAATCAGGAGGGTATAATTTCGGACTGGTTTGTTATATAGGTTTGAAGACATGGATTCAGAACTGAACAGGGCGTAAGTATTTCTAGCGGAGTTGGGATCAACTTCAAAGATAGGACGTGAGGGATCAAAAGGGTTTGACAAAGCGGATGCTGAGGAAGATGCTGTGAAGACACTGTTTCTGTTTTGAGTGGAGCCGTTTCAGTGTTACCGTGGCATTTCTGTTTTGAGTGGCTGCCTTTCGGTGTTGAGTGCCGGGCAATGAGTTAAAAGAGAACTCTTGTTCATTTCTAGAATAACAATTTTTATTTTAAAAAAAAAAAATAGATTAGTTTCTATGTGTATTTGTTACCATACAAATTTCATCACTACAATCAGCCTAAAATTAATTAGAAACCACAAATACTGAATACAAACGACACATTATACTTCAAAGGCAAAATACAATAAACTTTGAAGAACAATATATCTGGAAAGGTAAAGTGTTATGTAACTTTGAAGCATTTTTTTAAACAACAATGAGGACTTGAATGTTATCTAAAGCGGAAAAAGTCAATTTGAATGTTATCTAAAACACAAGAAGTTGAAGGAAAGGTAAATGGAAAAAAATCATGAGGAAGAAGTATACCAAAGGGTGTGTGGAATTGAAAGCGTAATACCTCGATGTCCTGATGATTTTTGTGTGGCCTAATTTACAACTTCAAAGTCCGTGAACACAATTTCGAAATTGTGTTCCCCTGCTCTAGGTACATTTTATTGTAGCTACATTTCACACAATCTACCAACAAATGTTAAAGGTAAATAACCTAGTGTTGGCGCATTTACGTATATTCTGAACATTGGAAAAAAGAAATTTACCTTGTGCGGAATCATCAACAAAAATTGAAACATATTTTGACTTTCAGTGTAGTTGAAGGCGATGGAGAACTTTCTTGGGGCATTGCAACTGTAAAAAAAATTTATACTCAGATACTCTTACTCTAATTAATCAATTTGGTTCCCCATCTAATCTTTGGAGTTGTTGGTTTGTATTTGTTGAAAAAGATTCAGTCAAAGTAATTTATATGTAGTGGTGCTCTGTTTTGTATTGGTTGTAGTCTGCCCATCAATCCATATGTTCTGCAAGAGAGAAGTGAAAAAATGGCAAAATTGTGAGGAGTGACAAAAAAGAAAGGGATATTAAGAGGGTTAAAGGTAGCAATCGTTGTGTTTTTAAGTAAAAGAGACGAGTATAGTAATTTTTTTTAAGGAAAACAATAATTCCTGATCAGTGAGGACTGTGTTAATACTCATACGAACAATGTTGTAAGTGCGCAGAAGAAGGCGGAAGAGAGTGGAGGTTGGTGAACAGGAGCAGGAGACGCAGTGATTATAGAGTGTAGTGTGGAGACGAAGAATAGTGGCGTCAGTTCAAAACAGCCACTTCGTTCATGAGGCGGCGTAATAGTTGGCTGGCGAAAGAACGCCACAGCGTTTGGGTTGAAGTGGGGTTTGATGTGCGCGTTTTTCTTGTAGAGGGGAAGGGCACTTTTGGAAATATATTAAACTAAAAGGGTTTTCTGGTTTGTGGTGGCGCCACGTAGGTAGCCATAAGGTTTTCCTATATATATATATATATATATGATTTGTGTTATTTCTATGGTGGCATGAGGTTGGGAATAAGTGAAATAATTAATTTTATTCTTTTGTTTTGAATTTTGGGTACACAAAAGAAAAACACAAAATTCATACATATTTGCTTAATCAAGTTATCTTTTATTGAACTAATTATTTTTATATGAATGCATCGTTATTTTCCTCCTTTTTTCTCTCTTGTTTGTCATAAATTGAAAAAAATAAATTTAAAAATGGTGGAAAAGATCCAAATAGAAAAAAAATTTAAAGAGATAAGAAGTGTGTGTGGGGGGGGGGGGGTGGGGGGGGGGGTGTAGAGAGTAGATGCCTAACCTCTTTTTAATTTTAATCTACTATAAAATTCAAAATAAAGTCAATCATGTGGGTTTATATATTAAGTAATTTCAAATTATTTTAACGGAAAAGGGCATAAAATGCCCTTAAGCAATGAGATTTGGTACAATATTGCCCTCCATCCACCTGTGAGTATGATCCGTTAGACATAAGAGTATTTTTGAGCCAAAAGATGGACAACAAGCGTATTTTAAGGCCAATAGGTGGATGGAGGGTAATTTTGTACCAATTCAAATACTTGAGGGATATTTTAGGCCCTTCTCTGTAAAAACAATACATTCACTGCTAAAGTTTAAACAAAACATGTGGCGTTAGTTAATATCTTTTTTACCCTTTAAATGTTTGTGTAACATGCATTGAACACTTATATTAGATGGATAATGGAGTTGGAGGGTTAAAATAGAACAAAACTAGAACAAAACTAAGTTGAAGTGCCAAAATAAAACTTTGAGGCGAGCTAAAGGGTGGTGCATGTATTTCGCTAAAGTCGAATCATTGATGACCCTTTCCAAGTCATAACATCATACATAAACAATCCCAATTATATTTTTTTATGTTTAAATATTACATGGATAATGGAGTTGGAGGGTTAAAATAGAACAAACTAAGTTGGAGTGCCAAAATAAAACTTTGAGGCGAGCTAAAGGGGTTTGTGCATGTATTTCGCTAAAGTCGAATCATTGATGACCCTTTCCAAGTCATAACATCATACGTAAACAATCCCAATTATATTTGCTTAAGCTCAACTAAACTAACCAGCATTAGGCCAAATGAACAAATTATTGTACAAGTATGCATTGACATCTCGAGTTTTTCACCAAAAATATCAAGGCAGACGAAATGATGTGAAATTTTGCCAGTTACTAGTAACAGAACTACTGGAAGACCCTTCGAACCTCAAGCTCCTGAAACCGAGGAAAGAAAGACAACGATCAACAAGAAGAAGAATATTTACATAGGACACACGTGCATGTCTTCATAGAACTTTTATCGGTCTAATGGATCTACAAGAATTTACATGGATACACGTGTAACACGTGTCTAGAAACTAGTTTCTCAATATCTAGCAAAGGAACTGTGTGTAAGCTATTTAACTTTTGCTAGCAGATTTTATAGTCCGTTTTATGCAGATGTAACTCTAAATGTTGTTTTTAAGCACCTCAAAAATTTCTTTATATAGCAATGAACTCTCAGGTTTATAAATCACAATTGAGAACAAAGCTAGTAGAACAAGTTTACCCGCTGGTTGAGCTGTGAATTGCATGAAAAGCAAGGAGAATGTCTCTAATTAGTTGAGGTTCCTTGACAACATCCCCGATATCCATCCTTTCTCTCGGGGATTCAGCTGAACATGCAACTCCAATCTGTATTATCGAGACTAAGCATTCCTGCGCTTGTTTTATACTAGTATCATCTTGATTGATAAGTACTCCTTCTTCCTCGGCCTCTTGTCTTTCTCTGCTGTTGCTAGGTAGAAGCATGGGATCTACTATTTCATCAAGTAAAGCCGTCTTAGCAAAACTGTGAAGAGTCCGTCCATTTTTGAACATGCTGTCAGTAGGTCTCTTTCCAGTAAACATCTCGGGCAAAAGGATCCCATAGCTGTAAACATCACCAAATGCGGAAGCCTTACCTCCCATGCTGTACTCTGCCCAAATAGGAAAGAAAACATGTAAAATCAATATGAAAACTCTCTCAAGAAGACACGCGAAAAGACCCAAAATAGTCCCTTATCTTTGGGTTAAGACTCAAAGTCATCCTTGTTTTTTCACATGGAGAATTTTCAGTCCCCATGTTTGCAATATTGGTACAATTTTGGTCTTCCCCTAAACTTCTGTCTATTTTTAAACGTTGGTTTTGTCGACAATTTAGTGTATGGAATGTTTAGAAACAATAACTCCATGAGAGAGAAGGTGTGAAGAAGGGTACGTGCTCCTTGTTCTGTACAACCAGTCCAAGCATCATTGCACGTGAAATCTAATGTGATGAAACTCTCAATCTCAAGAAAAAATAAAGACAAGTTTGAGGATGGACTAAAACTTCAGCAATACTAAAAACATGGAGGACTGTTAGTGCTCCGAACAAGGATGCCTTTGAGTCTAAATTCAAAGATAAGGGACTATCAACTCTGTTACCTGGTACAGCATATCCAATTGAACTATATTTGCTCATGGATTGAGAAAAACATTGTTAATCCAAAATAAGCTACATGGGCAGTCATGTCGCTGTCGAGAAGAATGTTGTCCGGCTTCAGATCACAGTACACAATCGGATTGTGGCAATGGTGATACAGATATTCCAGTGCACATGCCACATCAATAGAAATGCTTAGTCTTTCAACTAGACCTAGAATCCTCACCTCATTAGTTGAGGCATCAGCCAACTTTCTAAGCTACCATTAGGCATGTATTCGTAAACTAAAGCTATAAACGGATTACCCTCAAAATCACTAGTCGAACATGTAGTATAGATCTTAACAAGATTTTTATTCCTAATGTTTCTCAGGGCCTCAAACTCAGCCATGAAGCTCTTAGAAGCAGCCCCTTGTTGATCAATGTTTATCACCTTCACCGCAACCATACTTTCACCTGGATCAAGTACCCCTTTGTAAACAGAACTAAAGCTACCCTTTCCAATCAAATTGGCAGAAGAGAATCCATTTGTCGCTCTATATAGGCTCTCATAAGTAACCGGTGAAGATTTTAAAGAAGGCTCTCCCCTTGCCTTTTCTAACCGAATGATTATGACTAAAGACATGATGAAAACAAGTGCAACAAGTCAAGAAAGAAGAGGGATCATTAGCTTAATGCTTCTGGACTTATCTCTTTCCTCAGGGTCAGTGTTCGGACATATTGGCAACTCCAGTTCCGGTATACCCCCACAAAGTTTCTTATTCCCTGATACGGATATTGCAGTTGCATTTCTGAAAACACCTTCAGTTGGCAACTGACCCTCAAACTGGTTGAAAGACAAGTTCACTTTTTTCAAGGAAATGAGCTGAAGAGATGTTGGAATCTGACCAGATAAATTGTTGCGAGAAAGATCCAATTCTTCGAGACCTTTCAAAGAACTAAGGGATGAAGGAATTATACCTTCAAAGAAGTTGCCAGCTAAAACAAGGCTTTCCAACGCTACACACCTCCCTATGCTATTAGGAATTTGCCCAGACAACATGTTATTAGAAATATCCAATCTTCCAAGATTATTGAGAGCTCCAATTTCAACTGATAGCGAACCGGACAATTGATTGTCAGCAAGATTAAGAGAATTTGTTAAGGTAGACAAACTCATAACTCCATCTGGTATGCTACCACTTAGATGATTCTGAGAAAGGTCTATATCTTGCAAGTACCAGAAATCGCCAAAACTAAGGGGAATATTACCAGTTAACTCATTCTTTTCCAAATGTAGTGAATATAATCGAGTCATGTTAGAAATAGACGATGATATACTACCTGAAAACTTGTTTTTGGACAAGTCCACTAACTGAAGCCTACGAAGATTGCCAATGACTTCAGGAATGCTACCAGAAAAATCATTCTTTTGCAATTGCAATTCAGTCAAGTTAACAAGATTACCTATTCCTGAATGAATACTACCAAATAGTTGATTACCTCCCAATCTAAGTGACATAAGAGTCGTCGATAAATTTGCAATAGAATCAGGTAGAACAGCTCCAAATTTGCAATCACTCAAATCCAGAACTTTCAGATTTCTGCATCTACTCAAAGAATTGAAAAAACTCAAGTCATCAACATCTCCTGTTCCAATGGAATTCGATGCAAGAATCAGCCACCAAAGATCCGATAACCCCCCGAAGTCAATCGACACTTTTCCAGTGAAATTACTACCATATGCCTCAAGTTCGACTAGATTGGAAGCATTAGATAATGACTTTGGAAGGGGTCCAGTAAACGAATTATGACCGATCCTTAGAACTTTCAACTTAGGAAAACTTAACCCAAAGTCTAATGGCAAAGTTCCATATAACTGATTATAACAAACTGTGAATATCTCAAGAGATGAAAGATTAAAAATTGCAGCAGGTACCATACCAGATAACTTATTTATACCCAAACCAAGAACATTCAATGTCTTCAACTGGCTAAGAGAACTAGGAATACTTCCTTCCAAATTGTTAACTGATAACGAAAGTGATTTGATTGTGGAAAGATTATCTAATTTTTCCGGTATCGGTCCATTGAGGTTGTTATGAACTTGCAATCTCTCAAGCTTTTGCAATGAACCAAGCTCAAATGGAATCTTTCCAGACAATTGATTCCAACCAAAATGAAGTGCAACAAGATTCGAACAACAAGAAAGATTTATCGGTATCTCTCAAGAAAATGAGTTATTAGTCAAACTAAGATGCTGAAGCCTAAACAAACCACCAACCTGTGGTGGGATTTTTCCATGTAAATTGTTGAGCTCAAGGTTGAGACTAGTAAGAAAAGTAAGATTTCCTATGTAAGGTGACAAAGTACCTACTAAGTCAAGTGATGTTAAGTGCAGTTTAGTCATTCTTTGATGAAGATGGCCACAAGTGACACCTTTCCAGCTGCAAAAATGGAATGAATTATTCCATGAAGTAAAAATACCATAAGGATCTTGAATTATCCCTTCTTTGAAGGCAAGTAAGGCTTGCATATCAGTTTCATTACCACTATGTAACTTCAAGGCATGTGAGATATTGAACATGAATGAAAGGAGGGTAATTAGATAGAAAACAAAAGAACATAATGACATTGTAATCTTGAAATGTAGAGAAAAAAGCATAGTTCTTACAGACAATAAGGTTTATTCTGTGCTTTTTGGTGTGAAAAATCCTTTCTTTTCTTCTTTTTATCCTTTGTACTCTATTTATTCACTTGACATCTATTTCTGCAGCCAATGAAGCAAATAGAGTTGTTATATATGTCAGTTGAACGAAGATTTTATGGACAAATGTGCCTAGAAGCATTTCTAGACAAATATTTGGTCTAGACGTCTTGTTGTGTTTCGCTAACCATTGAGTGATAGTTTAGATAGGAAACTCAAACTCTCAATAGTTTATGTATAATTAGTTGAAGATATGGTTGCATTAACAATCCATGTCATATAAATAGAGAAAGACAGAGAATTGAGACTTGTCTAATCAAGAATCTAATTCTTTTTCTTCCTTTTGCCCTTTGATTCTCACAAATGGAGTGTCCAGTTGTATTATCCCAATTTATAAAATGGAGAAAGTGAAATCTTGTGACTAATCCAATTGGTGCCTTACGTAACATAGATAGTGTATAATTGAGAGAAGGAAGGTACAAAGACAGTAAATAAGACAATATTCATTAATTTTTATGTCAGGTCTGGTACAAAGTGATTAAAAAAAAATGAATAGTACAACATTACTAATATCTCTAGTACCAACCTTTTTTACTTGGAAATACACAAATTGGACTTTTCTGAATTGTGACTGAAAATTTGGATTTGTTGGCTGAGAAGATCAGTAGGATAGAGAATATAGGAGGAAAGTGTTAAGTGGGGTGGGATAAAAAGTAAATTTTCACCACCAAATTAAGACATACATGGTAAGGTAAATACTTACACGCATCAGATATTTACATCAACTTATAAATATAAGATGTGTTTTACACATACACATTTGTCACTTAAAAGAAAAAATATATACTTACCATCTTCGAGAGGAGCAATTTAACTTATGATAAAAGAAAAAAAAAATGACAACAATTTCGAGTAGTTATTAGTAATTAAAAAATCATGGAAGTTACTTTTGCCTCTCCTATTCTATAATATAGAGATACACGAAACTTTAACTCTAATTAAATTTGAAATCTTTATATTAGCAACACAAAGATTTTAAACATTGGTGGTTAATTTAACAAACTATATGTATTAGTTAGTTAGTTAAGCTTAGTTGTTAGTTAGTTAATGATAGATTAGAAAGAGTCGGTGGACTCTAATCACTGTGATGTCTATAAATTGGACTCTAATCACTGTATATCTTCTTTCAGCTCCCATTAATGGAGTTTCTTAACATGGTATTAGAGTCATTCAATCGTAGTGGCGCATATGGACGACTCAACGCAATCAAAGATCTAGACTGAAATCTCAACTAGAGGCCTAAAATCTAAATAAACTTTATATGCATTTATTTTAAATTAATTTTTCTTACATTTTTAAGTGCAAAGTATTACTTAATATATTTTTTTAATAAGTGATTTATTTGATTTCTTTTTCAATTATTAGTTTTAGATAAGATTTTATCAATTCAACGTTGAAAAACATCTTTTTACTTTGACAATCATTATATGAATTGTTAATGGTTCTATAAGTAATAAGTTGACAAATTTCAAATAAAG
This sequence comes from Solanum verrucosum, assembly GCF_900185275.1. NCBI lineage: Eukaryota > Viridiplantae > Streptophyta > Magnoliopsida > Solanales > Solanaceae > Solanum > Solanum verrucosum. Next base: position 1,146,475 of record NW_026020705.1, read on the forward strand.
ATAAGAGTTAGAACCATAAAATTTGACTCAAGAAGTTGATAGTTTGGTATACCCCACATTTTACTATGCTTGTTGTAATGCTTGAAAATCTAAGAATAATAGAAAAAATTTACAATTCACTTCGTTCAACACTTTTCGACTATTGATTCATATTTTTGACAAAGTATTACTCTAACTTATCAAAAATTTAAAGAAGTAAGTGTAAAGGGAGTTAAGAGAATAAAATAATGTGAGTATTAGTATAGAGCGTATAAGAAAATAAAATAATTTTTTTTAATATTTCTTCTATTTGAATGGGGTTGAAAAGAATAAAATAATTTTTTAAAAGAATATAATATTTATTATAAATAATCAATTTTTTTAATAAAAAATTAACACATAATTTATTTAATTTATTGTTGGTAAGAAAATTGAGGCCCCATAAAATTGGGGGCCTAAGGCCAATGCCTTATTCAACAAAGCAAAGAGTCGGCCCTGGTGGCGCAAATCATTGCAGCTAAAGAATTCCACAAAGATAAATGATATCAGAATCAAGTTGTGTCAGCCTTGTCAATGTGTCATTCGAAAAACTGAAAAATCCCTATTTTCCGCTCTAGGACTCGTTTAAATTTGAAAATATCGACGTTTGCCCCTTCGAGGCAATGCAGGCCATTTAATAGGTCATCACGGACGCCCACAAAAAATTACAGCTAAAAAATTATCGGGCGCACATATCACACAAAATTCATGGACTATAATACACGAAAAATGAAAAAATAACTATTTCCCATTCTGAGCCTCGTTTGAACTTGCAAGTACCGACGTTTTCCTCTTTGAACCAACACATACCATTTAATAGGTCGTCACAGACGTTCACAAAAAATTTCGGCCAAAAACCGGTGGGCGTACATATCACCAAAAATTCATGAACTATAACACACGATAAATGGAAAAATTCTTATTTTCCTGTTCGTGCCTTGTTTGAACTTGAAAGTACCGAAGTTTGCCCCTCCGAAGCAACACACCCATTTATTAGGTCGTCACAAACACCCACAAAAAATTGTCGGGCGCACAAATCACCCAAAATTCATGGACTATAACACACGAAAAATGGAAAAATCCCTATTTCCCATTTCGAACCTCGTTTGAACTTGAAAATACCGATGTTTGCCCCTCTGAACCAACCCACACAAGACGCCCATAAATAATTTTGGCGAAAAACTGTTGGACGCATAGATCACCCAAAATTCATGGACTATAACACACAAAAAAGGAAAAATTCATATTTCCCGTTTTGGGCTTTGTTTGAACTTGAAAATATTGACGTTTTCCCCTCTAAACCAACGGGCACCATTTAATAGGTCTTCATAGACCTCTACGAAAATTTTTGGCCAAAAAGCCTAATAAATAATGTAATCAATGATTGCCTATATACTACCATATCTTTTAATACATAATATATTGAGTGTCCCATGACCTATCAAACTTTAGGTCTATGAGTTTTCTTTCTAACACCACCAGATTTGTATCAGTGAGAGTTTAGAGTAAATTGTTATGACCAATTTACTAGAGACTAGCCCAATAAAAAAAAATTGTCTGACAACTACGAACACTATTTACAATCAGTTGATAAGACTCGTAAAACCAACTTTCGAAATATTATTTTTGGTTTGATTTTTATGGATCCAATTACAGGTCATAAAAATTAAGGAGTGGAAAGTTGTAAATTGGTGAAATTTCAAATGTTCATAATTTTGGCCTCAGATGTCTGTTTCATGTGATTTTTTTTTCATTTCGGGTATTTTTCGAGATATATGTGTTCAAACTACCGTAAGGTGGATTGATTGAGCCGATTTTCTAAAAAATGTCTTTTAACTAGTCAATTTTAAATTATCCCTAGCTTTGCAGAAAATTGTTTTTCTTTTTTTTTTTGGTAAAAATGCGATGAAACAAAATGAATTTTGAATTTGAAATACTAGGGTAATACAAATGTGAATATCGACATTTACCCCTCCAAACCAACGCACGCCATTTAAAATATTGTCATGGATGCCCACAAAAAATTTCGATAAGAAAACCGTAAGGCGTGCATATCACTCAAAATTCATGAACTATAAAACAAGAAAAATGGAAAAATTTATATTTCCCATTCTGGACGTTGTTTGAACTTAAAAATACCGACATTTGTTCCTCCGAACTAATGCACACCATTTAATAGGTCATCACAGATGCCCAAGAAAATTTTCGACTAGAAAACCGTTGGACACAAATATCACACAAAATTCATAGACTATAACACACAAAAAAATGGAAAAATCCCAATATTCCGTTCTGGGCTTTGTTTGAACTTGAAAATATCAGTGTTTTCTTCTCCTAATCAATGCACGCCATTAATAGGTCATCACGAACGCCCACAAAAAGTTTCAGCCAAAAAACCTCATGTTGTACATCACCCGACATTCCACATGAAAAATGGAAAAATCACAATTTTCCATTCTGGGCCTCATTTGAACTTGAAAATACTGATGTTTGCCTCTCTGAACCAACACATGTCATTTAATAGGTTGTCACCCATAAAAAATTTCGGCCAAAAACCATCATGTGCACATATCACCCAAAATTCATGGATTATAACACACGAAAAATGAAAAATCTATATTTTCTATTCTAGACCTCGTTTGAACTTGAAAATGCCGACGTTTGCCCCTCTGAATCAATGCACACCATTTTATAGGTCATCACGGACGCCCATAAAAAAAATTGGCCAAAAAAAACCGTCGGGCACATATATCACACAATCCATGGACTATAACACATGAAAAATGGAAAAAATCTTATTTCCAATTTTGGCCCTCATTTGAACTTGAAATATTGACGTTAGACCCTCTAATCTAGCGCACGCTATTTAATAGGTCATCACAGACTCCTACAAAAAATTCCACCAAAAAATCGTCGGACGCACATATATATCACACAAAATTCATAGACTATAACGCACGAAAAAAATGGAAAAATCCCAATTTTCTGTTTCGGGCCTCAATTGAACTTGAAAATACAACTGTTTACCCCTCTGACCAACACACACCATTTAATAGGTCATCACAAACGACCACAAAAAATTTCGGCCAAAAAACCATCTGGCGCACATATTACCCAACATTCATAGACTACAACACATGAAAAATAGAAAAATCTCAATTTCCTATTTTAGGCCTCTGTTGAAATTTAATATACCAATGTTTTCCCCTCCGAACCAATGCACTTCATTTAATAGGTCGTCACGGACATTCACAAAAAATTTCGGCCAAAAATCCATTTGGGGCACATATCACCCAAAATCCATGGACTATAACACATGAAAAATGGAAAAATCTCTATTTCCTGTTCTGGCATCATTTGAACTTGACAATACCAATGTTTTCCCCTCTGAACCAACGCACGACATTTTATAGGTCATCATGGACGCCCACAAAAAAGTTCGGCCAAAAATCACCAGGTGCACATATCACAAGAAATTCATAGACTATGACACACGAAAAATGAAAAAATACTACTTTCCGTTCGGGCCTCGTTTGAACTTGAAAATACCGATTATTTACCCTTCAAACCAACACATGTCATTTAATAGGTCGTCACGGACGCCCACAAAATATTTCAGCCAAAAAACTGTCGGATGCACATATCACCCAAAACCCATAGACTATAAACACACGAAAAATGGAAAAATGTGTATTTCCTGGTCCGTGCCTTGTTGAACTTGAAATACCAACGTTTTCCCCTCTGAAACAATGCACGTCATTTAATAGGTTATCACGGACGCTCAAAAAAAATTCGGCCAAAAAACCGTCGGGCACACATATCACCCAAAATCAATGGACTACAACACAAGAAAAATATAAAATCCTTATTTCCCATTATGGGCCTCATTTGAACTTGAAAATTTCAATGTTTGCCCCTCTGAACCAACACACAACATTTAATAGGTTGTCACGGACGCCTACAAAAAGTTTCAATAAAAAAACCATCCGGCGCACATATCACCAAAATCCATGGACTATAACACACGAAAATGATTTAAAAAATCCCAATTTCTCGATTTGTGCCTCATTTGAACTTGAAAATATTGACGTTTGACCCTCCAACGCAATGCACACCATTTAATAGGTCTTCACGGACCTCCCACTTCCTAATAAATAAAAATTAGGCATCAATATATATATATATATTTATAAAATCAATAATTATGACAAAAACATCAATAATTGAAAGTAAAAAGAAATAATAAATAAAATAAGAAGAATTGAGAAGGAAGCTATGAAATGGAAAAAGTAAAATGTTATGCAATGACTAAATGAAATAGTTACACTATATGAAAAGAAATAATACATATATTGAGTAACTAAAATTGAATGAGTATTAAGTGTTTTCCTTTATTGTACTTATAATATAATTTTGTTACAAAAAGATTTAATTTAGCATGAAGGGGATGCGATTATGCGGGTTCAGATTTAATTGGAATTTATTGCATTTGATTTCTATATTTAATTGGCATTTAATAGATAATTAATTTGTAGCAAAAAAATAATCCAAACAATGCAATAAAAGTGAGAAAATGTCTTTAAAAAAAAGGAGAAAAAAGATACTACATATGAATGAAGACTATTGAGAGGTGTCACATCACCTTCTATCTCTCTCTCTAAATATATATATATCTCAAAACTTACTCAGGCCAAAATTAATAGAGTAAATGTGGATCATAAAACTTTAATTCCTTTTTTTTTTAAACTAGTGAATTTGTATGCGCTTCGCGCGGTTGTAAAAAGCTATTTAAATTTATTGTACCCTCTTTTTTTATGAAAATAAAATAAATTTTAAACAATATATATTTGAGTTAATTGGTAAATGTAAATCACTTAAAAGATATATTATGAACTTCAATATAGGTGTCGAATAAAAACACACAAGTTACAAAAATAAAAGAAAACTAAAAAAATAAAAAGAACAAAGATAAATCTACCAATAAAATAAAATAACCCTTTTCTTTTGCTTATAGAAGGTACTACTGCATCACTCCCTAAATCAATTTTATACAAATTACAAACATCTATGAGTTTACCAAATAAAACTCATAGGATATCAAAAATGAATTCTATTTATCAAATTATTTGAGAATCACAAATACAAATATTTTTGTTTATAATTTCTTTATTATATGATATATTAACACATGAACTTGATAAATTTGTGAAGTATAATAGCTACAAATTGATAGAAATATGAATATGAACTGACTTATGTATATAATATAATTTGAAACTGACTTATTTGAGAAAGAATTAACATCTTCCTCCTTTCTTTTTTTCTTTCAATTCCTTTTGAACTTTGTTCTAAAATATCCACTAATTTTCAATATTCTTCTTTCAAATTTACTTTTGACTACTTGTTTTGTTGTGTGATTTAAATTAGGAGTGTTCACAATTCACAAAGCGTAACATAAAAAACTATCAGCTGATTGTTTATCTAAACCTCAACAATGATAGTAATATTGAATAAATAATCAACTTGTTCTCAATAACATATCAAATATCAATTGTTACCTATGACCATATATAATTTCAAAATTAAAGAGAAAATTAACTAGGAACCTATCCATTTATAAGAAAAATAAATGCATCTTTTAACTTACTAGAGAAATAATTTATGACTAACAATTTGCCTTACAATTTCATAAATTTATATAACAAGTTTCACTACTTTTTGCTTTCTTTAATTTCTTTCTTTTTATCCTTCCTCAAGGTTTCTTGTTTTTCTTTGGAAAAATTGAATTTATTGCATTAATATGTTCATCAATTCCCCAATCTCCATAGTAGCTGGCTGAATTAATCTTGCTGAAATTTCTTGGTTCATCACTCTTTTTTTCTTCAATGATTGCCAAAGACATCATGACTTGTGGTGAATCCATTTTAAGATGGAAAAAACAACAAGAAGAAGAAGAATAAATTGAATCTTATACAATTATACCTGGAGGATTTTTTAGGAAAAAAAAAAGATAATTCACATATATTTACTATATATATAGCTATGTTATTAATTACTATCAAATCTACCATCATTTCGAAATCTTGAAGTATCTCTTATTTATTTTCTGGATAAAATTACATCTAGATAAAATTTGTGATATGTTCGAGTGCCAGTAATTGTAAATGCAATTATCTATTGTTTTGTTTTCATGTACGGTATTCAATATTTGTATTGTAGTCTGACTAATTCGTATTCGCATGCGTTATGCCCCATTTGTGAAAAATGATAAAGTTGATTTTTGGAATATCATAGATTTTTCTAGTATTGTTTTTCGAATAGTCTAGTGTAGTATCTAGAATAATTATCTTATAGAAATATCTAGATAATCTAGAGAAGTTGCCTTGAAGAAATATCTAGATATTCTAGATAGTTAGTATTTGTAGTAAAAGATAGAATAGTCTAGATGTTGTAATATCTAGAACCATCCCACACAAGTATAAATAGGGGTGGCATTAGTCATTTGTATGTAACCCAAAACCCCAAGAACAACCAAAACAAAGACAATTCAAGAGTCTTCTTCCATAAATAAGTTCTCCTTTTTTGCTTCCTCTTCCTTAGTTGAATCTTTCAATCTTAGTTAATGATCTTGGGCAAGCAGAAGGTTCCTCGATTATACTTTTATTGTGCTATTCTCTACATGGTATCAGAGCCATAGTCGTATATTGGCTTGTGAGTTTTATTTCAAGATCGGGTTGGTAGTAGATTCAACTAGTTTGTGTAGATGGATTTTAGCGATGTGTTAATGGACTAGGGATGGAGTTGTTGAATTAGTCCAATTACAAGATATGGAAGACATGTATGGAATCATACCTTGTGGGCGAGAATTTGCGGAATGTTGTTAACGAGAGTAACACAAATCCTCTTGATGACGGACCGGAAAATAGCAGTGCGTACAAGAAGTGGAAGCAAATTAATGCGAAGGCGGAGTTCATTCTGAAGAGGACAATCTCCTCTGGTTTATTCGACCATATTTTAAAGTGTAAATAAACTCATGAAATATGGAGGATCCTCGATCATTTGTTCAACAAGAAGAATGAAGCTCGATTGCAGTTATTGGAGAATGAATTGGCTAACACCACTCAATGTAACCTTTCTATCACCGAGTTTTTTTTTAATATTAAGAACTTATGTTACGAGATATCTTTGTTGAGTCCGAAAGAGGCTATTTCTAAAGCATGAATGAGAAGAATCATCATTCGTGGTTTGAAACCTGAATATATTCCATTTGTGACGTCGATTCAAGGATTTGCTTAACAACCATCCTTGGAGGAGTTTGAAAATTTGTTGTCGTCACAAGAACTACTAGCCAAGCAGTTGGCTAGTGTATTTATCAAAGAAGGAGAAGAAAATACACTTGTAACCAACAAGAGGAACTTTAAAGGAAAAACAAGACATATACCACACTCTCGATCCTCAGGTGGCTCACGCTCACCTGGAGAGAAGGAAGAGCTTTCTAACTATTATGGTAAAAGCCTCTTAGATGTTATCGTTGTGGTAAAGTAGGGCACATAAAAAGATATTGTCTAGCCAAGGAGAGCAATATGGCTCAAAAAGTTGTTGAAGAATAAGAAGAGTGGAGAAAGTGTTTAGTAACTGAGACTCGATCAATAGATGCCATGATTTCCATCAATCTTGAAGAGACTAGACCAAGAATCTAGAATATAATATAGCCGATCACGTGGAGAAGCAAGATACTGATGTTGTCGGCATGAAACAAGAAATTTTTGAGGATGTTCCTAGTGGTGACAGGGTATCTTCTATTGAAGAAATCAAAGAAGAAGATCTTGAACAGGCAATATCTAAAACTACATGTGCTAGTGGCAAACTTTACAAAGAAAGCATTGGGGAAGATGTATTGGAAACAAAAGTATATGGTCAATCATATGCAATATCAAGATCAACTAATGACTCAGAGCAAATTCTGAAAGCAGATGGAGAAAGTAGAGATCAAATAGAGGAGAAACTGATATTGAAATCTTAAAGACAAACAATATGATTTCTGAAAGTTCTAAAGCTGCCAAAAAATCTATCGAGGAGATGATAAGAGAATATGGCAACGGATCATATGTTGGTGTTGAGACTTCACAGGAAATTGATAGTATTTCTCTGGATAATATAATTGTCGGAAAGTTAAGAGAAAGGGGGAGTCTGAAAACTCAACAAGGAGATAATCTACATGGATCAATTCACGATGAAGAATCTTTTATCATTTGAAGAAGCAAGAGGAGTCTGAAAGAAACTGTTGATCACCAAAACGTGGCTCAAAGTTTTGTTTGATTTCTTCCACAACAAGTGCAGGGTAGTTTACAAAAATTACTTTAAGTAGGAGTGTAAAAAATGAAAAAGTTGATTTTTGGAATATAATAGATTTATCTATTATAGTTTCTAGAATAGTATAGTGTAGTATCTAAAATAATTATCTTAAAGAAATATCTAGATATTCTAGAGAAGTTGCCTTGAAGAATTATCTAGATATTCTAGATAGTTAGATATTTGTAGTAAAAGATAGAATATTCTAGATCTTGTAATATCTAGAACCATCCCACACAAGTATAAATAGGGGAGGCCTTAGTCATTTGTATGTAACCGAAAAACCCAAGAACAACCAAAACAAAGACAATTCAAGAGTCTTCTTCCATAAACAATTTCTCCTTTCTAGCTTCCACTTCCTTAACTGAATCTTTCGATCTTAGTTAAAGATCTTGGGCTAGACGAAGGTTTGTAACACCCAAAAAAATTTTGAGCTAAGCTTCGAACCATTCTTCGTTGTGAGTACAATTTTTACAGAATAATTTTAATTTTCTTAAGTTTTAAGGTCACTAGATGTAAAACCTTGAGTTCCAAAAAGAACTAAAGAGAATTCATTCAAGTCATTCATAAGTTCTTTTAAGATTTGGATCAACTTCAAACGACCATAACTTTTAGCACAATATGAGTTAGATGGCCCATAAGATATCAAATGAAAGGTCTTTGAATCCTCTTTCCAACGCCACTAAGTTTTCTAAATTTTGAGTTAGTATGAGGGAGATATGCCCATTTGAGTTTAGCCTGTCCAGTTAAGGAAAGTTACCCGAATTAATGAGGGGTGTTTTGGTCTTTTCCATACGCACTAGCCTAGCTCGTTTTATTAACCTTTTAGGGGTCTAAACTGATTGAAATCAGTTTTAGTTATTGCTAAATTATGCTTAGGGTTTTGAGAGGAGTTCAAGAAGAGGAAAAGAAGAGAAAAGGAAGAACGATCAAGATTCTTGCAATCTTCGAGGGGTTTTCGCCAAGGATTCAATCCTAAGAGGTATGTAAACTCTCATAGTGTTGGGTTCGTTCACCCACATGCCAATCATGTAATTTTAAATCCGTAATTTTATTCTTGAGGTTGAATGATTTGAGTTCTTGATGAGTTTCATTCTTAAATCGTTAGTGATGAGTTCTTGAGATGAATGTAAGGAGTTTAAGGGTTGTTTTTGGGTATATTTTCATTTAATTATGTTGGGTATTCGAATCTAAGAAAGTTGAGAAGAAACCATTCGATTCTAGGCGAATTAGGGCAAAAAATCGAAGAAGAAAATTTATCAAAATGTTCTAGGGAGGGGCTTGGGCGACGCACCCCGATGCGCCAAGGGGGTTGGGGTGGCGCATCCCCGATCCACCAAGGGGGTTGGTGCGGCACGCTAGCAGTGCACCATATTTGAGTCTCTAAGGTCTAGGGGCTGGAGCCCTGCGCCAGCAGTGTGCCAGGGTCGCCTGCCCCCACGCTTTTTCCGTCGTTTTCTCCGTCTGAGTCCTCTTAAAGTGTACCTTCACTCCCTTATGATTCTAACTACTCTAAACTACAATTAAACATTGAGAAATCCTTCATAACATGAATCATAACCCTTGAATTCATAATGCAAATTCAAGGTAGAGTTAAGAGAAAGGTCTTGAGAATTCTTTCGAGTCATTTTGAGAAGTCTTTTACTATATTTTAAAACTTGTTTTAAGACTTGAGTACTTGAGTATGAGAATGAGAAGAATGTATTCATGAGTTTACATTATTGTTGAGATCCTTGAGTCGAGTCGTTAATGCCCGTAATTTCGCATGAACTCCATAAATTGAGTTTCTTTGAGAGGAGTAGTATTTTCGAGTTCTAAGTTCTTGAGTATTAAGTTCCTAATCATTTTTGAAACTATATTTCATAATTATGGATTACCATGTGTTATACGTGGAGGTCCTTGAGTTGAGTCGGTCGTGCCCATAATTCCGCATGAACCCTATGAGTCGAGCATTCATGAGATGAGTAGTATCATAGAGTCCATGGGTTCTGGAGTTATTGAGTTTCAAATATTGAGTTCTATATATGGTTATTGAAACCCTTGAATTGAGTCGTTCACGTCTATAATTCAGCATGAACCCTATTTTGAGAAGTCTTTTATAATTATTTATAATCTGTTTAAAGACTTGAGTAAATGAGTATTAGGATGAGGAGAGTTGAGTTTCATTTTTCAAAATGAATATATGAGAACTAAGTATTCCCAAGAATAAATATTTTTACATTTAAAATGAGGGAAAACATCGATTTCCAAATGAGTTCATGAGGAGTTTGGGTAGTATGTCTTTTAAGAGAAATCTTTTGATTAATAATCTCAAAGTTTGAGGATGAGGAAATGTTTTTAAACATATGAGATAAGTTATATTTTGGGAGTAGGATTGAGCACCGATATGGGGATGAGTTCAGATAAGTCATAGTCCTCATAAACCATGTATCCATCGTGGGTAGAAAAGGATCATACTTTTTAGATGATTCCTTGATGTTTTTTAAGCATAGCTTAGTGGATCCACTTAGTTGAGGAGTTCTATACTCCGACAAGGTATAGGACAGTTCTGGAAGAGTGGGCGAGACGTTGTATCATCACATAGCTCATAGTGGTGGTTGTCGATTAGAGAATCCCCCAAAATAAGAGTTATTATTGTATTTTTACATACAAATGAGTTATTATTGTATTTTACATACAATTGAGTTTCTATCTATTGTTTTATAGTTTTTCATATATTGCATATTTTATTGTTGCTTTATCATTGAGTATCTTGAGTTGAGTATCCTATTCTTGAAGAGAGTTTGAGTTGAGCTAAGTGAGTTTGAGATGAGGTAAATATTTTTTTCTATCAGTTCAAGCTTATGTTTATGCTTTAAAATTCTCCTTACATACTCGTACATTCCTTGTGCTGACACCTTTTGGCATACATCTTTTATGATGCAGATACATGTATTAAGGGTCATCAACAAGAGCTTCGTTGATGTCACTTGTAGTTCCAGTTAGCTATGGTGAGCCTCCTTGCTTCTGGAGGGTTCCATTTTTTACTTCTAGTTATTTAGGATGTCGTGGGTCTTGTCCCGATAATCCTTCTATAATAGTAGAGGCTTCATAGATAGTTTAAAGGTCGAAGAGTCTATCATTATTTCCTTTGTTGTTGTAATGTTTTGAGTCCATGAGGTATTTAACTAATACTTGTTAAATTATTTTCAGACGATTATTGGAGTTGAGTTTAAATTAAGTTTTTAAAGTTATTTTTGCATTATGATTTTTCATTTTGCTTGAGTAAGTCTTCCGCTGAGTAAGGAGCCAGGCCAAGGGTTCGCTTGGGAACCAACAATGGTTTTTGTATGCCATTTACATTCAGGGTGTAGGCTCGGGGTGTGAAAAACTTGGTATCAGAGCATAGAGTTCAAGTGTCCTAGGGTGTCTATGAAGCCGTGTCACTAGGGTCTTGTTTATGGTTGTGAGGGAACCACTTCTATAAACGAGGGACTATAGACATGTAAGAAAAGTTTCCCTTAGCTTCTTTCATACTCTTAATCGTGAAATAGAACTATGTCATAGAGACTTATTCTAACTCATGTGTTCACATATCCATTTGACTACCCCTCATACTAGAGGTGGCTGAAAAACAAAGTCAGTCCTTTATCGATGCGTTGCTCTTAACAAAAATCTTAAGAAAGTCATGAGACTTTACAGAGGCTTGAGAGGAGCCCGTGAGAGAGTTAATTATTGATTTTTCAAAGAATGCACTCATATTCATATGAATCGTGCGTTTGAGATGAAATCGAGATGTACTCTTTTCTCTAAACCTTATTCATGTGAGACCCTTATGAGAAAGTGTGTTTTAGACCTTGGGTAATATTTTCACCTTAAGAGACAGTATGAATTACGAAATTATGAGCAGTAGTAGTAAATAGTGCCCTTAAGTTAGAGAAAAACATACAGAGGTATAGAAATCTATGAAAAGGAGATAGTGATGGGACATATTATGTTATTTCAATCACGTACCCACTCAGTTATAAGAGATGAGTTCCTTTATGAGTAGAATAAGGAATAATAATGTTGTAGAGGGTTCATGATAGAGGGTAGAGGAATAGTTACTAGTCAAGATGAGGTAGAGTATATTTGTAACTAGAATAGAGGGTAGACGAAGAGCTAAAGATTTCCTACTTGTCATGAGATCTTAGTGGATGATTGTTTCTTGACTTTTCTAGTAGTCGCAAGTAGTATAAGGTGTGAGCAATCATATTGATATATGTTCTTAGTACTAGACACTATGCTTGAATTTGAGATAAGTGTCGTGGTCAAAAAATGGCAACGTGAGGGTGATGGCATTTGTTTTGAGATCTGATCTAGTAGGTTTGACCTGAAATAGGTGAGGAGATCAAAGTGGTACCTGCAATGAAAATGTGGTATTATGATCTATAGAGGAGAGGAATGAAGGTAGAGCAGTAAGAGGTACACTTGAGGTGGTATGTGGCCAGACGAAGTCCCAATTGAGGTCAAGAGAAACATCTTAGAAAGAGGTCTTAGTACCTTCTTATGGAGAGTTCGGTAGTCATGAGATAAACTTTTCCCGAGTGTTAGAGTAAAAGGGGGATGTAGACCAGTTTTTAGATGATGGAATAGGTCCATAACTTTCGAGTGTCAGCCTTAGACCTAAGGGGGAGATGATATGATGAGAAATCAAGTCAAGTGTTGAGAATAAAAGAGTAATGAGTTCAAAAGAGTATGTGAGATATCTTTTTAGAGGCCCTTTTAGTAGTGGAGTGATGTTAGTTAGAGAAGTTTAATGATCGTATCGTGATAATGATGGTGTGATAATTCCATATAAGGATATAAGTGAGGAGGAAGATGAGGATGAGGTTTTACTATGAGGAATATTTAAATGAGAGTCCTTAGTTGGTTCCGAGTAGTAATGCGGGAAATTCTAGTTGGTATGGCAGAGATAATGAGAGAATGAGAACTTCTTAAGGAGCTGGTTAGTAGGAGTCCATGGAATTGTTAGAGTACTAAGCTTAAATGTGGTGTTGTTAAACATAAGGTGGTTCTTTATATGAGTCCAATGTTGATTAAATATGGTGGTAAAGAGTAATACTCTTGGGATGAGATTCCCTATAGAAAGGTGTAGAACCCGAACCTTAGGATTTTGGTTAAGCTTGAATATAGTAAGAGCATGTCAGTAGACTCAAGCCTTAGTAAGAGAGGTCATGTACCCTTGTAGGGGCTATGGACGTCAAAACCAATGAGGTACATCAATAAGGAAAGAATAACGTAGTTGAGGAGTGTTGCTAAGCTTAACAACTAGAAGTCATATTACCCCAAGGCATGGTATTTCTATTCTTACCTTATACCCAGACTTCCTTTGTTTCAGATTAGGTAACTTCAGAGAGAGCGTGACTATGTTCATAACAACATTGTTCTTGATTTAAGTGCTATAGAAGGTCCCGACTCTTGGTGTGAATTACTCCAGCCTGCGTTAGTAGGCAAGTTCATGAGTCAGAGAAAATGTCGCTCCATACCCAGTCCAACCATCATTCGAGGACGAATGATCCCAAGTGGGAGATAATGTAACACCCCGAAAGTTTTTTGAGCTAAGACTCGAACCATTCTTCATTGTGAGTAAGATTTTTACCGAGGAATTTAAATTTTCTTAAGTGCTAAGGTCACTAGATGTAACACCTTGAGTTCCAAAAAGAACTAAATAGAATTCATTCAAGTCATTCATAAGTTCTTTTAAGTTTTGGGTCAACTTCAAATGACCATAACTTTTAGCACAATATGAGTTAGATGCCCATAAGATATCAAATGCAAGGTCTTTGAATCTTCTTTCCAACACATCGAGTTTGCTAAATTTTGAGTTCAGATGAGGGAGATATGCCCATTTGAGTTCAGCCTGTCTAGTTAAGGAAAGTTACCCGAATTAATGAGGGGTATTGTGGTCTTTTACTTACCCTACTAGCCTAGCTTGTTTTGTTAGCCTTTTAGGGGTCTAAGCTGATTGGAGTCAGTTTTAGTTATTCCTCAATTATGCTTAGGGTTTTTAGAGGAGTTCAAGAAGAAGAAAAGAGGACAAAAGGAAGAACGATCAAGATTCTTGCAATCTTCGATGGGTTTTCTCCAAGGATTCGATCCTAAGAGTTATATAAGCTCTCATAGTGTTGGGTTCGTTCACCCACATGCCAATCATGTGATTTTAAATTTGTAATATCGTTCTTGAGGTTGAATGATTTGAGTTCGTGATGAGTTTCTTGAGTTTCGTTCTTAAATCGTTAGTGATGAGTTTGATGAGTTCTTGAAATGAATGTTAGGGAATCTAAGTGAGTTGGAAAGAAATCATTCGATTCTAGGCGAATTAGGGCCAAAAATCGAAGAAGAAAATTCGTCGGAAGGATTTGGGGAGGGGCAGAGGCGACGCGTCCCCGATGCGCCAAGGGGGCTGGGGTGCCACATTTGAGTCTCTGAAGTTTAGGGGCTGGCGCCCCGCGCCAACAGTGCGCCATGGTCGCCTGTCCCCACCCTTTTTCCGTCGATTGCTCTGACCAAGTCCTCTTAAAGTGTACCTTCACTCCCTTCTGATTCTAACTACTCTAAAATACATTTAAACATAGATAAATCCTTCATAACATGAATCATGACCCTTGAATTCATAATTCAAATTCAAGGTAGAGTTAAGAGAAAAGTCTTGAGAATTCTTTCGAATCATTTTGAGAAGTCTTTTACAATGTTTTGAAACTTGATTTAAGACTTGAGTACTTGAGTACGAGAATGAGAAGAATGTATTCATGAGTTTACATTATTATTGAGATCCCTGAGTCGAGTCGTTCATACCCATAATTCCGCACGAACTCAATAAATTGAGTATCTTTGAGAAAGAGTACTATCAATTAGTTATTAATATTTAGTCATGTGGACTAGTTATAATTTTTTTGATTAAATTTTATTAGAAGTGTTTTTGACTCAAACTTGTGGTAACTTTTTAAAATTTCGTTATTCAATAATATTTAACTATTGATTTTTCTTGTAAATAGTTAGAAGTTAGTGATGTTTGTTAATTTTTATCTTAGTGCATTTAACTTCTAAGTTAATATTTACTCACTAATGTATGTTTTTTTTCTACTTTATAGGTTATTTGTAAGAGTAGTTGAGAGATATGAGCTTATCAAGTACAATTTATGTCCAATTTTTTTAAATTAAATTAAAGTTAGATGAAACAATTATTTAACTGAAGAACAAATAACTTTGTAATAATTTATTATGCGATTTTATAATTTTTGTTTATTTGATAAGATTGAATAAACAATTGGGGCTATTTTAATAGTTTTACAACTTATGGAATTTTTATGTTTATGAGAAAATATACAACACAAAAATTCCATATCGCATGTCCAAACAAACCTTCAATTTCATCTCATGATTCCATATCATGATACCATATCGCATGGCCAAACGGGCCCTAAGTATTCCCAAGAGTAAATGTTTTTACATTTGAAATGAGGGGAACATCGATTTCCAAATGAGTTCATGAGGAGTTTGAGTAGTATCTCTTTTAAGAGAAATCTTTTGAGTAATAATCTCAAAGTTTGAGGATGAGGAAATGTCTTTAAACATATGAGCTAAGTTATATTTTGGGAGTAGTATTGAGCACCGATATGGGGACGAGTTCAGATAACTCAAAGTACTCATAAACCATGTAACCAACGTAGGTAAAAAGGGTCATACTTTTTAGATGATTCCTTTTTGCTTTTTAAGCATAGCTTAGTGGATTCACTTAGTTGAGGAGTTCTATACCCCTGCAAGGTATAGGACGGTTCTAGCAGCGTGGGCGAGACGATGTATCATCTCATAACTCACAGTGATGGTTGTCGGTTAGAGAATCTCCCAAATAAGAGTTATTATTGTGTTTTTACATACAAATGAATTATTATTGTATTTTTACATACAATTGAGTTGATATCTATTGTTTTACAGTTTTTCATATATTGCATCTTTTATTGTTGGTTTATCCTTGAATATCTTGAGTTGAGTATCCTATTCTTGAGGGGAGTTTGAGTTTAGTTGAGTGAATTTGAGAAGAGGTAAGTGTGTTTCTTTTCTATCAGTTCAAGCTTTTGTTTATGCTTTAGAATTCCCCTTACATGCTCGTACATTTTTGACGTCTTTTGGCCTGCATCTTTTATGATGCCGATACATGTATTCAGGGTCATCAACAGAAGCTTCGTTAATTACCACTTGCAGTTCCAGTTAGTTATGGTGAGCCTCCTTGCTTCCGGAGTGTTCCATTTTTTACTTTCAGTTTGTTAGGATGTCGTGGGTCTTGTCCCGATAATTCTTCTGTAATAGTAGAGGCTTGTTAGATAGTTTGAAGGTCGAGGAGTCTATCATTATTTCCTTTGTTTTTGTAATGTTTTGAGTCCATGAGGTATTTAACTAATACTTGTTAAATTATTTTGAGACGATTATTGGAGTTGAGTTTAAATTAAGTTTTTAAAGTTATTTTTGCATCATGAGTTTTCATCTTGCTTGAGTAAGTTCCACTGTGTAAGGAGCCATGCCAAGAGTTCGCTTGGGAATCAACAATGGTTTTCGAATGTCATTTACGTTCAGGGTGTTGGCTCGGGGCTTGACAAGGTTCCTCGATTATACTTTTCTTCTGCTATTCTCTACACTATTTCTGAGAAGTATTCTATCTATCTTGGCTATGAAAAAATTCTTGATAAAGAGTGCTTCCCATAAATAGGCCCCACACAGTGCAAATTATGATTCATCAAACTCCAATATGGGTATTGAATACCAAATAAAAAAATGGATAACTGCATTTACTGCCCTCGAACTCATGAAATTTATTGAGACACGCTATTTCTTACTATATAATGCATAACAGTGGAATTTTTTCAAGTTACCTTTTCATATATCAAAATTAATATTATATCCTTCACACATGCAATATACGTACCACAAATCCACAACATATACTTTTTTGGTCAAAATAAAAATTATTTTTGGTCTAACATTGAGTGGATATGATGATTACTAAGGCTAATTAACCTTAAATTGTGGCACATGTTCCTTTTAATTATAAGATAGCATCCTATCTAATTTTGTTAACATATAGCTCAATAAAATGAAATAAAATGCTTTGAGTACTAAAATAAATAAAATAAAATAAAATGAATAATGGATCCCACCTCCCACACTTTTTGAATTGAAATACAACGTTCCAAAACTGAGTGAGCCGTTATTGCAGTGAGAGAAGAGGCTCTATTGATGTAAAGAGCAAAAAATTTCTCCCAATTACCTCAACTGCACCTTCAATCATAGCAGATTTCTCAATTCTTTCTGGCAGCGACAGTGAAAAAGCTGTAGAAGAGCTTCTATCACAAGTAATGGATCAATCTATTCTTGAACAAGTTACTGCCATTAATTGTTCTGGTTTCACTCACTCTACTCAAATCCCTTCCTGCTGCTCCGACAACTCCAAAACCTTATACTGTTGCAAGAAATTCCAGGAGTTTCGGTTCCTCAGAGTTCCCAAACACCCCTAAAACGATGAAAATGGATGATGAAAATGAGAAAATTGAAGGAAGCCCAGATGAGGAGAAAGGTTCTAAGGTGAATTTGGAAGATGGGTTTGTTGAAAAACAGTAGAAATCAAAGGTTAGTTCAATTGAAAATGATGTTTTCTCGAAAACCACAAATGGGAAAAAATCTTCCTCTGGGCCAATATCATCTCCATTGGATTCTTGAAATTTTTCGAAGGATTGTTTGTTTCCACCCGCGAAAACAGGGTGTTGGGTGTTCACCTAAGATGGGGTTTAATAAAAAGGGGAAAGAGAATAGGGGTATGAGTATGGGGCTGAAATGGGCGAAGGGTGATGAGTTTTTATCGGACTTGTGTATATTTTCGTCGAAAAATCAAGAGAAGTTGATGAAGAAAGCTATGGAGAAGCAAGAGAAGATTAATAGAGAGGCTGAGAAGATTGTTAAGTGGGCAAAACAAGCATCTGCTAGGATGGATGTTTCTAGCATTGAAGAGGAACTAAGTGATGATGACACTTTCAACTGAATGTGAGGAATCCCTTTTATGCTGCTATACTAGTTGGTAAAAAAAGCTTTCTTTCCATGCCCATTTATATAATGAATTCTCTGTTTTGATCCTACGTTGCTCGACCGTACTGACTATAATATTGTGTAGGTTTACATATTTTGGTTTATCATATGCATAGGTTAGAGCTATTTCATTTAAAGCAATACATGTGAAGTAAGTGGCCTTTGGAGGTCTTTTGATTTTCCATACATACTTCCAAGGCCACTTGTCAAGCATACCATTTTGATAGCACATGAGATTGTAGTTGTCCTTGACTGTGAACTGCCCATCTTTGGAATCCCCCCATACCATTTTGTCTTGTTGATGTATATCAATTGTGTATTGTTCTAGAGTGGCAAACAAAGTGAGGAGGTAATGGAGTTCCCAATCAAAAAGGTTCCTTCTGAATTGAGGGGTCCAGGAGTTGTTGTCTCTTTGTCGTTCGACAGTTGACTCTTAGCTGTTTTCTATTAGGAATAGTCCAGGATATGAGGCTTTAAAGCATTGTTGTCAAGACATTTATCCTTCTAGAATTTAACTTGAGATATTCTTGAAGAAGTCTGCTTGGTGGCTACTAATATGCTTCCAAACGCCAACTCCATGAGTTGGTGAGCCTGTTTTAGCACACCAATGAATGTGAGTTATAAAATTGGCATCAATTTCAGTCCTCCATAGTGCTAGATCTTCATGATATATCACCTGAGTTGGTCTCGTGACTTGGGATTGTAAGAATATTGAATTACTTTCGTTGTCATGTGGGATTCAGCCGTTGCGTTATTTGATTATCGTCAACAGCAAGAACCTGAAGCTGCTGCCAGAAAGTATGCAGGAACTCCTTCCATCTCTTAATAGACTGCAACTGCTTGGATGTCCAGAAATAGGATTCTTTTCTGAAGGAGGATTGCCCTTCAATTTAGAAGTCTTTGAGATCTTGATTGCGAGAAACTGGTGAATGGCCGAAAGGAGTGGAACTTATAGAGACTCCCCTGTCTCAGAGAGATAATGATTATCCATGATGCAGTGACGAAGAGATTCATACTAATGAGAATTGGGAGTTGCCTTGCTGTATTCGAAGACTTACGATACGAAATCTGAAACAATTAAGTAGCCAAGTTCTCAAAAGCCTCACCTCTCTTGAATATGTGTCTACTATTTATTTACCTCAAATTCACTCTCTACTGGAAGAAGGGCTTCCCTCATCTCTCTCTGAGCTACATTTATATTGCCATCATGAGCTCCATTCTCTACCAACCCAAGGTCTTTGGCATGCACCTCAGTTCGCTTCAACATCTATACGTCCTGCAATCAACTCCAATCTCTTGCAGAATCAGCACTGTCATGCTCCCTCTCTGAGATGACCATCCAGTATTGCTGTAATCTCCAATCCCTTCCAGTAAAAGGTATGCCCTCTTCCCTCACTAAACTTTCTATTTCCAACTGCCCATTGCTCAAACCACTCCTAGAATTTGAAAAGGGGGAGTACTGGCCAGAAATTGCTCATATCTTCACCATAGAGATCAATGAAAGGAGTTTTTATGATTGCAACTAAGCAGCAACTTAGTGTCTTTTTTATTCTCTTTTTTTTACTACATAAGGTTAATAGGAAAGTGGTCGCTAAGGCTTGTAGCTTGCTTCTATCCTTCGTCAATTTCGGACTGAAGTTATTCAGATTGTCATCTCTCTTTCTGAACTGATTGCCTTCCTGTGTCATCTCTTGTCTGTCTTCTTTATGAGAGAAAACTTTCTATCTCGCTTGCTTATGAAGAACTTCAAGTCTATTGGGAAAGGATGTGGTGGTAACCCCGCAACTTTGTCTAGAACTGGATGTCCAACCATGTCTTCACCCGCTACTACGGGACCTCCAACTCTAGCTAATAAACACCTTCCACCCGCTTCCATTTTCCCTTGTGCCCGACAGCCCGATTTTTGAAACCCTTTCTGATCCCCTACCCAATCTCATGAGAAGCAAGCCCAGAAGGACCTGCCTTAACTTATCTTCAGATAGCCAACCCTCTTTAGGCTACTAGCATGGCTAAAGCTTCGCCACGGAGCAAGCCTTCCCAAATATGATAGATGCAGAAGTGGTGGTAACCCTACAACTTTGTCTAGAACCAGATGTCCAACCGTGTCTTCACCCGCTACTACGGGACCTCTCTAGCTAAGAAACACCTTCCACCCACTTCCATTTTCCTGTGTGCTCCCGACAGCCCAATTTTTGAAACCCTTTCTGATCCCCTACCCAATCTCATGAGAAGCAAGCCCAGAAGGACCTGCCTTAACTTGTCTTAAGATAGCCAACCCTCTTTAGGCTACTGCATTGCTAAAGCTCCACCACATAGCAAGCTTTCCCAAATATGACCGATGCATAAGTGGCTAACGAAGTTGTAGGAAGAAAGTTGTTGGACTACTGTACACGAAGGTACATTAGTATTTTGGCAATTGGCAACATTAAAAAAAGGAGTAACAGATAGGAATAAAGTAATCTGCCTAACCTTTGATTCCCGTAACCATGTTTTTCTTTCTCACTCCTTATGTACCTTTTTTTCCTTTTGTTTCTTCTTACTTCATCCACTCCTTTTTACTTTTCCTGAAATGTAGGGCAAATGAAACCCTCTACAGCTTCTTCTAAGGAAAGGTGGTTCTTTTCAAATGACGTTGACCATTTACCCATTATATTGAAATCATCTCTTCAAACCTCATTATACAAAGTTGTCTGTTAAGTTCTACTCTGTACTCTCTACGATGTTGTCGATAACATCTGTAAGAGTTCTTATGATTGCAGTTAAGCTTTTTTTGCCTGGGATTCTGTATAAGTAAACATTACTGATTGATTTATCGAAGTGAGAAAAATGTGGTGTTTCATCAATAGAATTTTGAACACCTTGGAGTGCTAAATAATTATGTTACTATATAATATGAAACTTGATTTTAATTAGGCACATTAGCAATACTTTTTTTACTATGGAAGTTTCATTTTGAATCTGGAAGTAAAAGTAGGCAGCTAAGAAGCTTGAAAGTAGTTAAAGAAAGTTGTACCTTGTTAAAAAAAAAATGTTGTACCTTATATCACAAACTTCAAACACTCTTTTTACCTTAGCTAATTTGTGTTAAAAAAAATAGTAAGTGGTGTGTTTACTCTTTTGTATCATTTTTGATGAGTGCCTTAGATCCTGATTTTTCAATTACTGTTGCATTTCTAAATTGTTGTACTTTCCTGATCATGAGGTACTTGATTTTTGATATGCTTTACTTGAGCTGGGCGTCAAAACAGTCTCTCTACCTTTACAGGTAGGGGTAAGATTGTATATACTCTGCCCTCCCGAGACTCCACTTGTGAGATTACACTTGTGAGATTACACGAGTATGTTGTTGATGTTGTTGTCCTTTTATGCATTCTACTACCTTCAACTCTATAGCTACTTATCATGGCTTTCAAACTATTCCCTCAGTTTCTCGTCTTCAATGAATTAACTGATTTGTCGTCTTCTTCTTCTTGGATTATCTCTGTTAGAATATCGTTTTCATGCAATTAACTACCACCTGCACTACAATTTTAATCATGATTTATCTTCCACCATGCAATTTTTCATGCACATTTCCTTATTAATTTTAGGCTATATATTGGCAAGTCCCTGCTGTTCCACTTTGTATTATAGCTTGTAGAAGTTATATGCAGCTTTTGTATACTTTGATGTGTTTATCTCCCTATCAGGCTTTTATCATTTTTGTGTTGAACGCAAAAGGAATTCTTGGAAAGTCGGTTTCTTGAGAGTTGAAGTGGTGTCCCTTTTCTTTAAGGAGGCTGAAAAACTTCTAAACAACCTCACCATGTCTCAATGAGTAGTACTAATGTTTATGTTTGTTTAATTGAATCTTTCAAGAGGCGGTTTCTATTCTGATTCTGATTATTTATAGCAGCAGGTGGTGGATTTTAAGCAACTTGATATTGAAATCCACCAGTTCAAGGATTACAGTTCCATGACCTACTAAGATTTTGATTGCACTAACAGAAGTAAAAGTGGTTATTTCCATGGCATGTGGACAACTAAGAGAAGACTAAATTTTCTTATTTCAGTCAAGAATAGACCTAGGTGGATTCTGCTTTTGTCATTTGAATTTAGATATGATTATCTAGGGATTTTGTATAATTTCGTTCATGGTCATTAGTATCTGAGTTCATTGTTTGATTACAAGCCCCTCTTTTGTTTTGCAGTATAGGTGCACTAAGAGTAAAGAGTGTCCTGAATGCTTTCAGATATGCTTGTCAAGCGAAGATCCATGACAGGTGAGTCTTGCATTATGCTCTTTAATGTAACTCTTTGCTACAGATAGTTGACAATTGTAATTATGCACATCTAGTTACTACTTAGGTTCTATCACAGTGATTGTGCTTCATCCTACGTCCTGACTTAGTTACTACTTAGAGACTCGAAACATTCTTTTTCTGAGGTGACCATTTTAGTGCATAGTCTATTTTCAGTTTAACTAATTGTGTATAGTTGTGCTTTCCATATAATTTTTCTATATATAATTATTATTCTGAATTGATGGTCTAAAACAAATCAAGTGAATCTTCATTAACTTGACTTTTTTTAGAAAAAAATTTAAGCCATCACCTTAACTGTGTGGGGGCTAGGCTTAACTCTTGCCATTTCTATAACA
Organism: Solanum verrucosum; assembly: GCF_900185275.1. Lineage (NCBI taxonomy): Eukaryota > Viridiplantae > Streptophyta > Magnoliopsida > Solanales > Solanaceae > Solanum > Solanum verrucosum. The sequence goes on from NW_026020705.1 coordinate 1,169,579, forward strand.
TCCAAAAACTTACAAAAGCAGAGGGGGACATGGACCTAACCTCTGATGGAGAACAACAACAATAAACTAAGCAATCTACGGAAAGGCTAAGATGACATAGACTTTCATACTATAAGCAAAATACAATTGTTCAACTAACAAAAAAACTACATTTGTCGTATCTTTTCCTTATGCTAGGAAGTTGCCACTTATCTAGTAGAAATTGTACCTTCACCTCTTTAGGAAATTGATGAAAAGAATAACAGAAGGCACCACTTCCACTTGAAGAGGCATGTTTAGCAAAGAAGTCAGCTGTTTGGTTGGCTTCTCTATAGCAGTGGGAAATATTTGCTTCTTCCCCATTCATGGCCTGGTCAATGTCTCGAATGATTCCTTTCAGCTTCAAGTTTTTGGTATCCTTGTCTTTGATCATGTTGGCCACTATCATAGAATCAAGTTCCAAGTCATATTTGTTATAGACAGCTTGCTTGCACCATCTGGTAACATATAATGCTGGGATAGCTTCAGCTTGATTGTTGATCTTGCATTGAGCAGGGACTTATAATGGATAAGGTTACCAGTAGCATCCCTAATGATTCCTCCTATGCCAGCTCTAGACTTTTCATGGATGAAGCTTGCATATGTGTTGGCTTTGATCTTACCTATATCAGGTTTCATCCACCTGACTAGTCTCCAGCTCACAATAGGTTTGTACCTTTCCATTCTTGCACAAAGCTCAGCCCATGTACCTGTAGTGTCATAGTTTCGAAAGGCAGTGGAAATGGCTTCCTTGATATTCCACGGGATATGCACCTCCATACTTGAAGTCACAAATTATATTTTATGATCGCCATATTTACAAGCTGTCCAGCTTTTCCAGATTTCCCAAGAAATGTAAATAGGGGTAATTTGTTGCATCATACTCTGTACACTGTTGGAGTGTTGGTGGTGCTCAAGTTCCACCAAGTACTGAAAATTATTTGATCATCTTCCCCTCGGTATTTGTTGCATCATACTCTACACTGTTGGTGGTGCTGAAGTTCCACCAAGTACTGAAAATTCTTTGATCATCTTCCCCTCGGTGATTAATTCCAAGAGAGTTTCCAAAAGTATTCCATATAAATTTGGCCGTATCACATCACTGAAAACATGAAGCAAGGATTCACATACAACTAGTGTTGTACAACACATACAACTAGTGTTGTACAACACATACAACTGGAAACTAAACGTTTTCCAAACCTGTGAAATGTACTGTAGGTTTTTAACAGGAGAATAACACATGTTTACTAAGAAAGAAAAGAGAAGAAACAAGGTTAAGTTGCATTGTTTATTGAAATAATGACTGCAATATAAATACATGAATTCATAACTTAAAAAGCTAAAGAAAAGGAGTGAAATAAGCTAACATTATCTCCAATAACTAAAGTCTAAAATATAGCAACTAACTAATCAGATTCTGCCAAATACTGCAGCCTAATTTATCTGAACTTAATCCTACTTTTAAGCTGTATATTGATACAGCAGAAAGTGGAACTAATCTCCAGGTTTTGAGGCACCACTTTCAACACTCCTCCTTGACTCAAGAGCAGCAGTCCCAAGCCTTTTTCTGAGAAATTCAAATCTTGCTCTAGGTAGGGCCTTAATTAAAATATCAGCAGTCTGAAAATCAGTTTTGCAGTGCACCAAGTCTATGTCTCCATTCTTTTGCACCTTCCTCAAGAAATAAAGCTTGATCTTGAAATGTTGTCTTTCCATGTGGAACAAGATTATTTGCAATTGAAATTGCAGGTTGATTATCAACAAAGATTTCAGTGCTCTTCTTTTGCTCCATATACAAATCTGTCAGTAGCTTCCGAATCCAAAGGGCTTGATTCACAGCTGATGCAGCTGCAATGTACTCTGCTTCAGCTGTAGATTGAGCCACAATATCTTGCTTCTTTGAACACCAAGAGAATATTCCAGAACCAAAACTAAAACAGTAACCTGAGGTGCTTCTCTTATCATCTGAGCTACCAGCCCAATCACTATCAGAAAATCCAAGAAACTGAAAGTCTGATGCTTTTTTAAACATTATGCCAAAATTTGCAGTACCTTTAACATATCTAATCACACGTTTAGCTGCTTGAAAATGAATTTCGCTAGCACAATGCATATATCTTGAAAGTAAACTCACAATATAAAGAACATCTGGTCTTGTTGCAGTCAAGTACATTAGGCAACCTATCAGGCTCCTATAAAGTCCTTCATCAACCTTTTCAGCTCCATCATCTTTGCAGAACTTCTCCTTTTGATTCATAGGAGTTGTTGTAGACTTGCATTCTTCCATTTTGAACTTTATGAGAATTTGTTTAGCATATTTCTGCTGGCATATGAAGACCTCATGTCTTTTTTGCTGAATTTCCATGCCAAGAAAGTAGAACATTTCACCAAGGTCTGCCATCTCAAAAACTTCCATCATTTTAGTCTTGAACAAATTAATCAAGTTCAAATTGCTACCTGTAACTAACAAGTCATCTACATACAAAGAAACAATAGTTAAATCAGAATCTTCTTTCTAATATAGAGTGTAGACTCGCTGAGACTTTTTGTAAAGCCTAATCTCAGAAGATGAGCATCAATTCTGCTATATCAAGCTCTAGGAGCTTGTTTTAAGCCATACAATGCCTTCTTTAGAAGGTACACTTTGTCTTCTTTGCCTTTGATAGAAAAACCTTCAGATTGTTCTACAAAGCTTTCTTCTTCAAGGTAGCCATTTAAGAAAGCTGATTTCACATCAAGCTGGTGTATCTTCCATCCCAGTTGAGCTGCTAAAGCTAACAACATTCTTATCGTATCCAAATGGGTGACAGGAGCAAAAGTTTCTGAAAAATCTACTCCAAACATTTGTGCGTACCCTTTTGCAACCAGCCTGGCCTTGTACTTGTTTATGGAACCATCAGGATTTAGCTTGGTCTTATAAACCCACTTGACTCCAATAGCCTTCTTGTGCGATGGTCTGTCAACCAGCTCAGCTCCCATGTGTTGTTCTTTTCTATCATTTTGAGCTCCTCCTACATTGCATATCTCCATTTTTCATCTTTAGCAGCCTCCATAAATCCTCCTGGTTCTAAAATTGCAATATTACACCTTTGATATATATCAGAAAGTGCTCTTGTGCCTCTAACAGGTACATCATCAACATCTTCATCTAGAGATTCTAGATTTTTTTGCTTTTCATCATCTTGCCAGCTCCAGGTGTCATTTTCCACGAACTTGACATCCCTGCTAACAATGATTTTGTCATTTTGAGGTTGATAGATCCTATAAGCTTTTGAGAGACTGCTGTATCCTACGAAAATTCCAGGTTCAGCCTTCTTATCCAACTTATTTCTTTTCACCTGAGGTACATAAGAAAAACAAAGACAACCAAATATTTTCAGATTTGTTAGCAAAGGTTTGTAACCAAACCAAGCCTCAAATGGTGTTTTCTTTTGCAAGGCCTTAGTTGGCAATTTGTTTAGCAGAAATACTGCTGTATTTGCAGCTTCAGCCCAAAATTTCTTTGGCATTCCTTTCTCATGGAGCAAACACCTTGTCATCTCCATTAGAGTCCTATTTTTTCTTTCCACTACTCCGTTTTGTTGGGGAGTATAGGGTGTTGTTAGCTGATGCTCAATTCCCGCTTCATTACAAAACTTGTTGAATTTTTCTGAAGTATACTCAGTTCCATTATCAGTTCTTATCACTTGAATTCTGCAACCACTCTAATTTTCCACAAAAGCCTTGTATTTCCAGAATACATCAGCGACCTCAGATTTATAATTCAAAAAATAAATCCAACAATATCTGGTACAATCATCAATAAAGGCAATATAGTACTTACTACCCTTTAAAGATGGTGTTTTCTGAGGTCCGCCTACATCCGTGTGAATAAGTTGCAGCTTCTGCTTTGCCCTCCATGATGAATTCTGAAAAGGCAACCGTGTTTGCTTCCCATATTGACAAGCTTCACAAGCAGACAGGTTCTTCTCAAGGCTTGGAAGACCTTCTGCTAGTTGATTTTCTTTCATGAAGAGTATAGCATCATGATGAAAATGTCTGAGTCTTTTGTGCCATAGTTCTGAGTTATTTTCCAACTTGATAACTGCTGCTTGCTCCTCGTCCAACAAGTTCAAGGCAAAACTTTTTCCTCTCATCTTGACCTTGAACATCTCTTTATTATCAGCATCCTTGATGACACATGCTTTTTCTTCAAACAACACTTTCAAACCATTTTCAAGTAGTTGTCCAACACTTAAGAGGTTTTGATCAAGATCAGGAACAAAAAGAACATCAATTATAAGTTTCAAACCTGTAAGGCTTTCAATTGCAACAGTTCCTCTGCCTCTCGCATCAAGATATTCTCCATTTCCAATTTTCACTTTGGAAATAAAAGATCTATCTAGATCTTTAAAGAGTTCTTGGTCGCTGGTCATATGATTTGTGCATCCACTATCAATTAACCAACTTTCAAAAGCGCTTTTGCTAGCAAAACAAGTTGCTACAAACAATTGCTCTTCTTGATATTGATTTACTGCAGCCTTAGCTTCTTCTTGTTGCGGTTGTGACTTGCATACCCTCTCCACATGGCCTAATTGACCACATTTGTTGCACTTGACGTCTGGTCTCCACCAACACTTCTATTGAGAGTGATTTGTCTTTTTGCAATGAGGGCAGGGAGGCTGAATTCCTCCCTGATTGTTGTAATTAATGCTTGGCCTCTGCTTCTTGTTCTTTTTCCTTCCTTTGTTTGACTCGCTGTTCAGTGAATTAGCTTGAAAAGCACCTCCAACAGAACCTTCTTTCCTCGTTAATCTCCTTTGCTCTAATGCCTGCAAAGCTTTAACAAGTTCTGCCAAGGTAACGCTTGACAGATCTTTAGAATTCTCTAAAGAAGAAATTGTGGCTTCATATTTCTCAGGAAGTGTAACAAGAATCTTTTGAACAATTCTTTCATCAGTGAAATCCTTACCGAACAATCTCACCTTGTTGGCCAAGTCGAGTAGTTGGTCTGCATAGTCTTTAATAGTTTATGATTCTTTCATTCTCTTCATTTCAAATTCTCTAATCAGATTCATCACTTGCATATTCTGCACTCTTTCATTTCCTTGGTATTCTTTTTTGAGATACTCCCAAATTTCTGCAGCAGACTTCATTTGCATAATTCTGGTAAGAATTGAAGGGGATACTGCCGAGAAAAGGCAAGCTTTAGCTTTGGCTTTCCTTGTCTTATTCTCCTTGTGGTGTTTCATCTGATTCACTGTTGGATTATCACCGAGAGAAGTTACTTCATGATCCTCTTCTACTACTTCCCAGGGATCTAGCGCTTCAAGATGAACCGTCATTCTTATTGCCCAAGCTTGATAATTCTCACCATTGAAGACTGGTGGAGTTAAGAAGCTTGTTTCAGAATTCATTTTCTATAAACTATTTAAAATAGTAGTTCAAAGAAGGGTTTATATGGTTCACTCTCTTCTCACAGATCCCTCAAGATGGCAATGCTCTGATACCAATATGAAGGTTTTTAACGGGAGAATAACAGATGTTTACTAAGAAAGAAAAGAGAAGAAACAAGGTTAAGTTGCATTGTTTATTGAAATAATGACTGTAATATAAATACATGAATTCATAACTTAAAAAGCTAAAGAAAAGGAGTGAAATAAGCTAACATTATCTCCAATAACTAAAGCCTAAAATATAGCAACTAACTAATCAGATTCTGCCAAATACTGCAGCCTAATTTATCTGAACTTAATCCTACTTTTAAGCTGTATATTGATACAGCAGAAAGTGGAACTAATCTCCAGGTTTTGAGGCACCACTTTCAACATGTACTCCTTGGCACAATGCATAGCATTGTTTGTACAATCAGGATATAGTATAGGCAAGGGGGCCTTTCTCACACCAATTATGCCACCACATATTACAATTTCTACAATTTATCTTCCATAAAATGTTGTGTTCTGCATCATCTCTAGCTTTAAGTAAAGATTTCCAAGCTTGCGAATTACCCCAAATCCAAGATTTAGATACAGGGTAGATTGTGATGTAATTCTCAAAAGGGAATTACGAATAAAATGCGGAAACAAAAGAAGGATAGAAGAAGAGACACAAGAGAAGGAACAATTGGCAACTAAAGGATATATTAAATCCTAAAATCTCCAATTACAATCCTAAACAAGCACCTAATCAAGATAAATAGATTGACACAAGAAAAGGAAATCAAGAGCAACCTAAAGGTAGATTAAACCTAAAGACCTCAATCGATTAATCTGAATCAAGCACTGAATCTCTTACGAAGACCTCAGGGAAATTGAATCTCCAAGCAACCCCCGTTTCTAACAAAGTTCAACAAAAGCTTTACCAAGCTCTCAAGTCTCTCAAAGGAGATCCAATTCATCAATCATTAATTTTCAAAATAGTCTACCTAAAAATGAACCCTAAACTGCCTATTTATAGTTTTAGGCTATTACATCATAAGAGGCACAAAAGTGGCCCAATAAGGATAAAGGGCGAGCTGGGTCGGGCTCGCCTAATGAACTCGGCGAGTCGCCAACTAGGTCGACGACATGACCCTTCCTTGGAAGCCTTCCCTTGAAGCATTCTGTAAAGTTCGGTGATCTAGGTCGTGCTCACCTAAGGAACTCGACGAGTCGCCAATTGATCTCCAGCTCGCCGAATGAGCATCTTCCCCTGTCTCTTCTTGGAACTTTAGGCGATCTTGGAACCCTCGCCAAATCAGTTTGGCGAGTCGCCGAAGTGGTCTCCAACTCGTCGAATGAGGTAGCGTCTTCACTTGCTCCTCCTTGCTTCGTTAGACCTCCCACACTCCAAGCTAACATCCAAACATGGTATTGCTCAATTGGGAGCTCCTTCCAAGCACGTATGTTACCATGCAAGGCATGGAATCCCCTCTTTGTCATCAACTCAAGCTCAAGAATCTCCGTCCTTGTGAACAATCCTTCAATACATTGAAGTTCCCGAACTTGGTTATGAGTGAATGGTCTTGAGGCAATCTGAATTGGATCATTCTCCCCTTCTTGAAAAGGATTCGTCCTCGAATCCAAACCTTGCAAAACCATAGGGAAAGCAAGTAACAACAAAATCCTCATGGCACGAGGGTTAACGTTAGCAATAACTATTCTATCACCATGCCAAAGATGCACAAACTTAACATATAACGAAGCATCAAAATGATCAACCAAGGATTTGTAACCCACCAAAACAAGAGATACTTGGCTACTTAAGAGACTTTGACAAAAGGGTAAAGCGAAGGAAACATTATACTTAGGCAACCACACATGTAAACCCTCATTGGTTCCGCATTTCAACAAGCACAATTCCCCTTTTAAGTCAAGTAGCACATGAACACTTTCATACTTAAGTGCAAAGGCATAAACAATGTTAACCCAAATTAAGGTTCCATCCAATGCACTATCTAGCTTCAAGAATGTAGTTATTCCCAATTCATGAGTGGGGTCAAGTACACAAGTATTCCCCACGCAGATCGGTAAACATACCTCATTCAAGCACATAGGCTCAAGTAATAACACCAAGTAAGAATCATAACGATGAAAGGAAGTGTTACTACCATACTTATCACAAATTAGACCAACATCGAGGTCAAATGGGAAGGGAATATATAGCATCGAGTCAAGGAGACTCCTATTTTCCCTATTGATACTACTATTAGCATAAAAGAAGCTACCTACACAAGCATGAGCATCATGATATGCAAATTAATAATAGAGAAAGGTGTCATGCACACTAGGGACATCTAAGGTGTTCTCATATGCAAGAGCACAACTAGGTTCAAGGATCCTAGCACACATTACATTACAAGAAGGAACACATAAAGACATCATGGCAAATTTAAAAATAAACTTCACCTTCTCTCAACAAAAAACTCCTACCCCCATAAAATGTACGATCAACAAGATCATACTCAAAACAAGAGTAAAGAAAGGGGTTTAGGAAACTACCCTTCCCCATACATAATGTAGGCTCCTCATGTGGATTGTAAACCCTCAAGAAAGACTTTCCATCATAGGGAAAGGTGTCAACAGATCCATCCAAATGATACCTATCATCTTGACCAAGCATCACTACACAAGTGCCGCAATTCAATTCACTACCGGGGTCAAATGGGAAGGAATTCCATGAACTTGGATTAAGTACTCTCCCTTTTGCCCGATCGACACTCTTATCTTCTAACAACATACTCTACTCAAAAGCGTGAACATCATCATATGCAAACAAGTAGTAGAGAAAGGTGTCTCACAAATCAACTTCATCTAAGGTGTTTTCATAGGTATGACTACTAATAGGCTCAAAATCACTGGTCATACCTGTTAGAAATATGCATAAGCACTGCAACAGTCCAAGTTCTCTGTATTGTAGGGTAGTTATTTACTGTTTAGTAGTTAATTAGTTTCTATCTTATCCTCAGTTAGTTTTTTAATCTTATCCTTAGGAGTTGGTGTACTTGTTCAATAACAAAATAAAATCAGATTGTTATGTTTTTCCTTCTCTGAAAACTAACAATTGGTATCAGAGCATCTATTTCTTGAGGGATCTGTGGGTGTTCATCAAAGTTACGATTGTAGTCAAGAAGACAAGTTTATCAATCATGGAAGCAGAATCAAGTTTTTCCGTAATGGTACCACCTGTTTTTAATGGTGATAACTATCATATTTGGGTGGTAAGGATGGAAACTTATCTAGATGCCATGGATATGTGGGAGGCAATCGAAGAGGATTATGAAGTTCCTTCGTTGCCTAACAATCCGACTATGGCCTAGATCAAAAACCATAAAGACAGGAAAACCAGAAAATCAAAGGCAAAGGTCTGTTTATTTTCAACAGTATCTTCTTCAATCTTCACTCGAATTATGTCTCTAAAGTCAGCAAAAGCCATCTGGGATTATCTCAAGGCAGAATACGAAGGGGATGAAAGAATCAGAGGTATGCAAGTGCTAAATGTTATAAGAGATTTCGAGATGCAGAAGATGAAAGAAACTGAAACCATCAAAGATTACTCTGAAAGGCTCTTGAACATAGCAAACATGGTAAGATTGCTTGGTTCCGTGTTTAATGATTCACGTATTGTTGAAAACATTCTGGTAACTGTGTCGGAAAGATTTGAAGCAACCATAACTACTTTGGAAAACCCTAAGGATCTGTCCAAGATCACCTTCACAGAGTTATTGAATGCTTTGTAGGCTCAAGAACAACGAAGAGTCATGAGAGAAGAAGGAAATACTGAGGGAGCATTGTTTGCCAAGCCTCAAGATGGAGACAAAAACAAAAAAAAAGAACAAGAAGAATGGTGAAGGCATTTCAGCAAGTACTACCAAAGGAAAAAGTGGACACTCAAAGAAAAGTTATCCTCCTTGCAAGCATTGTAACAAGAAAGGTCATCCACCATATAAATGTTGGAGAAGACCTGATGCTAGATGTAGTAAATGCAATAAACTTGGGAATGAAGCTGTCATTTGCAAGAACAATGGTCAGCAACAAGAAGCAGAGGCTCAAATTATTGATAGTGAAGAGGAAGATCAACTCTTTGTTGCTACATGTTTTTCAAGCAGATCATCGAGAGAGTGTTGGCTGATTGATAGTGGAAGCACTAATCATATGACAAATGACATGTCTCTCTTTAAGGAATTGAAGCTCACGACCATTACTAAAGTCAGAATAGGTAATGGTGACCATCTTCCTGTAAGAGGGAAAGGAACCATTGCTATTCCAAGTCATTCAGGTACTAAAACAATTTCTGATGTGCTTTATGTACCTGAAATAGATCAAAACTTGCTTAGTGTTGGTCAATTGATGGAAAAAGGCTACAAATTAAATTTTGAAGATAATCATTGGTTGATCAAGGATGCTTCAGATCAAGAAATATTTAAAGTAAGAATGAGAGGCAAAAGTTTCTCATTAGATCCATTTGAGGAGGAGCATGTTGTTTTTTCAGCAAAAGAAAATGTTGCAGAAGTATGGCACAAGAGACTCGGACACTGTCACTATGAAGGGTTGGTTAAAATGCAAAAAATGAAAATAGGTAAGGACTTGCCTGTTTTAGAAGTACATTCTTCAAATTGTCTTGCGTGTCAATATGGAAAACAAAACAGACTTCCATTTCCAAAGACAACTTGGAGAGCCTCGAATAAATTGCAACTAATTCATACTGATATAGCAGGACCTCAAAGGACTCCTTCACTAAAAGGTAGTCTTTACTATATCATTTTTGTAGATGATCTAACCCGCATGTGCTGGATTTATTTTCTCAAGCATAAGTCAGAGGCTGCTAATGTCTTTCGGAAGTTCAAAGCAAAAGTAGAAAATGAAGCTAACTGTAAAATTCAGTCCGTAAAAACAGATAATGGAAGGGAATACACTTCTTACCAGTTCGACATGTTATGTGAGGAAGCAGGGATTCATCATCAGCTTACTACTCCCTATACTCCACAACAAAATGGAGTAAGCGAGAGAAGGAACAGATACATTATGGAGATAACCAGATGCTTGTTGCACGAGAAGAACTTGCCAAAGAAATTTTGGGCAGAGGCAGCAAATACATCAGTTTTTCTTCAAAATAGGCTTCCCACAAAGGCAGTGAAAGACCGAACTCCATTTGAAGCTTGGTATGGATTTAAACCATCGTTAAATTTTCTTAAAGTGTTTGGTTGTCTCTGTTTTTCCTACACTCCTCAAGTTAAACGAGATAAACTAGATAAAAAATCTGTCCCAGGCATTTTTATTGGATATAGTTCAGTTTCAAAGGCATATAAGGTCTTCCAACCACAAACTGAAAATATAATCTTTAGTAGAGATGTGTATTTTATAGAGAATGAAGAGTGGTGTTGGAAGACTCGAAGAAATCTGTCCTTAACACTTCTGACAAAGCAGAAAAGTCTCCTATCAAGTTTTTTGACAAGAAAATATCACTCTCATGGTAGGATGAAACGGTTGATCATTTACCAGTCAAAGGTACTCGACAACTCACTGATATATATCAGAGATGCAATGTAGCAGTATGTGAACCTGTTGGGTACAATGAAGCCAAGAATGATGAAAAATGGGTGGCTGCTATGAAAGAAGAGTTGTTTATGATTGAGAAGAACATGGCTTGGGAGCTTGTTGATCAACCTGAAGACAGAAAGATAATTGGATTGAAATGGGTCTTTAGAACCAAGCTAAATGTTGATGGTTTAGTGAACAAGCATAAAGCAAGACTTGTAGTTAAGGGGTATGCTCAAATTTTTGGTGTGGATTATTTTGATACATTTGCACCAGTAGCTAGGCTTGACACTATCAGGTTACTTCTTGCTCTTGCTGCACAATTGGGTTGGAAAGTGTATCAGATGGATGTCAAATCAGCATTCCTTAATGGCTTTCTTTAGGAAGAAATTTATGTTGAGCAACCTGAAGGCTTTGTGGAGAAAGGAAAGGAGGACAAAGTTTATAGGCTAAGAAAGGCACTTTATGGACTTAAATAGGCACCAAGGGCCTGGTATGGTCGAATAGATGGCCATTTACTTGGCTTAGGCGTTGAAAAAAGTCTATCAGAATCTACTATTTATGTTAAACATCATGGCATTGATATTCTTGTTGTGTCTATATATGTGGATTATGTACTAGTTACAGGAAGCAATACAAGGCATATTGAGGATTTCAAGCAAGAAATGATGCAAGCCTCGAGATGACTGATCTTGGTCTAATGTCTTATTTTCTTGGTATGGAAATCAAGCAGGGACAGGATGAAGTTTTCATTTACCAGAAGAAATATGCTAAGGAAATTCTCAAGAAGTTCAACATGGAAGATTGCAAGGAGATGAGTACTCACTCCTATGAACCAAAAAGAGAAACTAGGCAAGAATGATGGAGCAGAGAAAGTGGAGGAAACGTCTGAAGGCTTAGTCGGTTGTTTGATGTATCTCACAGCTACAAGAACCGATATTTTGTATGTTGTAAGCATTCTATCGAGGTTCATGCATTGTGCTACTGAGGTGCATCTAAAAGCAGCAAAACGAGTTGTCAGATACATCAAAGGTACCATCAATTATGGTGTCAAGTTTCAGAAAAAATTAGATCTGAAACTACTTGGGTATTCTGATAGTGATTGGGCTGGATCCGCAGATGACATGAAGAGCACATCTGGATATTGTTTCAGTCTTGGCTCAGGAATGTTTTCGTGTTGCTCAAAGAAGCAGGACATTGTGGCTCAATCCACTGCAAAGGCAGAACTTGTGGCTGCAACAGCAGAAGTGAATCAAGCATTGTGGTTGAGGAAAATTTTTCGTGATCTGCACATGAATCAAACAACGGGAACTGAAGTATTTGTGGACAACCAATCTACGATAGCAATTTCTCATAATCCTGTATTTCATGGGAAAACAAAACACTTCAACATCAAGCTTTTCTTCTTGAGGGAAGTGCAAAATAATGGTGACGTGATTCTGCTCTATTGCAAAACTGAAGAGCAGTTGGCTGATATCTTCACCAAACCATTATCAGGCAATAAATTTCAACTTCTCAGGCAAAAACTTGGAGTTTGCAGCTCTTAAAGCAAGGAGGAGTGTTAGAAATATGCATAAGAACTGCAACAGTCCAAGTTCTCTGTACTGTAGGGTAGTTAGGGTAGTTATTTACTGTTTAACAGTTAATTAGTTTCTATCTTATCCTTAGTTTTTTAATCTTATCCTTAGGAGTTGGTTTACTTGTAAACTCTATAAATATCTGTTTTATAATGTAGTAGTTTTGCTTTCATAAATTTTTTCTTTGTTGGTTTATCAAACTAATGTTCCTACTTGTTCAATAACAAAATAAAATCAGATTGTTATGTTTTTCCTTCTCTGAAAACTAACAATACCATTAAGAATTGAAACTCACCAAGACGAAGAGGTAATGGGAAAACACATACCACCTTCCTTTTCATCATGATCCTTCCCTACAAGAGTACTCTCATCTTCCAAGAAGAGATTTCCATCTTTGTGAGGACAATCTTCACACCATAGTGGGTTACTGTAGAAAGCATACTATCAAGAACTACACTACTCTCATGATTCACACCACTAGGTACATCACTAGGAGTGATTTCATCTTCTTCAAATAAGATATTGTACTTAAAAAAGGAATGATCAACCACCATGGGAGAATTAAAACATGCAAGTTTACCCTAAAAAAGACACATCATTTTTCGAAGCATTTTCTAGAACATGATCTCTATGAGCAAAGCAAGCAATCGGATTTTCCACAAAAGATATACTCAAAGAGTCACTCCTATTCAAATGATCAACATTATCACTAGTATCACCAAATTGAGGTTCCTTAATCACATCACAAGATCCCTCAATTAGTGAACTACACTCAAAAGTAGTTGATCAACACAATTATCACATGATAATGAACTATCACTCAAAGCACGGGTGTCAACACTAGGTGGATACAAATCGATCTTATTAGAATAATCAATTCGGTCATCAATAGGATCAACTAGTGTATCCACACTCTCAACATGTACATTATCAACACATGGTAAAGAAGCATTAGGCTCACATAAAAACAAGCTATCACTTACACTTTGTTCATTTGCAATTGTAAAAGTGTTAAGTTTATCTTTTGTACCTTGACGCTCGCAAGAAAGATCTTCTTTACCTTGGAATGACACTCCCTTAGGAATGTTGGGACATCCCAAAAGTGCATCCATCACACCTTCAAGTGTAGGCTCTTTGTTGGGAACTCGTGTTCCTCCATTCATCATGCTTGTACCTGTTGAGAATATAATCAAATAATAAAAGTGTGTTCTCTCTAACAACATAATCTATTAGATGAGATGGTTACACACTTCAACATGGTATCAGAGCAGGCAAAGGTCCTGAGATCGAATCTCACCGCCACCCAAATCAAAAAGAATTTCCACGTGCTTGGCCCATGAAAAAAAATCAGGCCCGCACGTGAGGGGGCGTGTTGAGAATATAATCAAATAATAAAAGTATGTTATCTCTATTAACTTAAGCTTTAGATGAGATGGTCAGACTCTTCAACAGTACCTACATAAGAATCCTTACAAAGTGAAGGATAAACAAAAAGGTTAGATTGAGATTGTGGCAACCTTGCTCTCCCTTACTCCTCTCAATCTTTTGTCTCTCATTTTTCACCTTAGAAGGAGGAAATAGATGTGTACCCCATTGATCCACAACATACTTGGATCATTTTTGCTCGTTTGGGACCCTATGTTGGTTAAACCAATTGGCTCCCAAACATAAGTGACAAAAGTCCATGGGAATTATATCACACAAAACCTCCTCATAGTATGCACCGCGTGTGAAAGAGACCTTTACAAATTCTTTCACCTTACATCCCTCCATGGTGTATGGATAACACCTTGATCTTCGGGGTAGTCTCAAGTAGGCTACCGTAGATGGAGTGATGCAGTTAAGATTGCAATAATCATCGAGGACAATATCAAACCCCAAAACTCCACAAATGTGAACCTTCATCCTAAGAACTTGTCTTCTCAGGTCAACATTATAAAGTTGTGTACCCCTTTGGCACATACTTGAACCTCATAAGCCATTTCAATTCTCCCCATGTCAATGGGTTGGTATTTCCATTGAGTCCTCGAAGCCATCCCGTATGTTTCCACCAACTCAATGCAAGACCTTTAAAGTATTCAAGGGCATACATGGATTGCTCAATGTCTCCCAAATCATGGTTTTGGAAATTCTGCTCACATTGCCACTCCCAATCAGGATACGCCTCGGGATCACACTTTCCTTCAAAGATAGGAAGACTAACCCTTTTGGTACCGAGACCCCTAACACATCCCCCATATCTGCCTTGGTTCCTATATCCTGACAAATGTGCATTAACATGAGAAGTGTAGGATGTAGTATCCTTAGACATTAGATATGCACACTTTCTTCTTCCCATCGGATGACTTTGACTTGAACTAGTGTAACCATACACACCGCTTCGACTAGGGCAAGGATTACCACAAGACAAAGAATATGAATCTTCACAAGCCTTAGGGGCATGCTCCTCATAATTCTTATATAAGAGAGTATACCTCACCTCACCTTCATCCTTGGAGTGGGAAGTGTAATATGTTCCGGCACCATTATAGGAACCATCTTCACTCTCGGAGTGGGAGTAAGATCTCTCACATGCTCCATCAGCACCATTGGAGCCATCACAAGGTTCGTCGTACACTCCATCTTCACCATAAGAGCTATGTTCACCATGTTCCTCATATTCTCCTCCGAATATTAGCTCCCATTCCTATTCGGCTCTTGATCATGGCTATAATCATAACCTCCATAATCACCATCATCCTCACATCCATTGCCTCCATCATTACAATCATTGTCTCCCATATCATAATCACATGGGTCCGAGGCTATTGATGACATACTTCCTTATAACTCCTTTGTACCTACAAAACGAGCAAACAAGGTTAGTAGTAAAAGCTTCTCACCAACACTCGCATTTTCTCACCTTTGAATACCTCACAAATTGGCTTGGCTAAAATTGAACCTTGTTTCAATCCGGTGGTACACAAGTGTCAATTAAGCTCTTCGTCGAAATGGATTCTTGTTTCAAGAAGGACGGACGATTCGTTAAAGCAACACGGACTTGAATCAAGAAGTTAACTATGAAGTAAAACTAAAAAAACACACAAAGAAAGCACAAGAAAGAAAAACGGACACAAGACTAATCAACAACTAAGCAAGGACATTTACTAGTTGGAAATTAGTTTTTAAAATCAAAGTGAGTAGGAATCAAGGAAAATGAGATTAGGAAGTTAAAACATGAGATTTATCATAAAATGAAGCTCGGGTGTCCAAACTTAAACTTTTAAAAAAAAATTGAAGTTCACATCGCCAACTTACTCCCTGTAGCTTGCCGAATCAGTTCGGCAAGTCGCTGAAGTTCCCTCAGCTCACCGAATTTTCTAGAGAGGTAAGTTCATTTCGCAAGCTCAGCTCCCATTTGGCAAGTCATCGAGTCTTCTTTGTAAGCACGACTTAGCTCGCCCAATTGACCTTCCTGCACACTTTCAGCCTGCGATTTTGCACTCTTTGTGGTCCCGTTGTACTTCCTTGACCTAGTACTCACCCCTTTTGGTAAATTCCCTTTTGCACCAACACAAGTACTCTTTCCTTTTCTCTTCCTTTTGGATCAAACACTTTTTTGGAAGATTTCTTCTTGAAGATTTGACTTCAAGAACACTATGAACAAGATGAAGACCCAAAATAAACCCTCAACGATTTTAGCTCGGAATTTCACGAAATTTGAGATACAAGCTCCCCTAGATATAGGAAGCAAACCCCAATACTTCTTATCTTCCAATTCCTTGCCAAAATCTTCGGATTTCAAAACCCATTTCCTTCTTTCTTCAAGTCATGAAGAACACCATGAACATGAAGAACAACAATTTTCAAACCCAATGGATTTTTAATCCGTTTTCACTCAAATTTCAGCTATGAGCTCCTAAGGATATAGAGATCAAACCCCAATACCCTAGAGTCTCCAATTTAACCTAAATCTGAAAACCCACTTGAAATTCTTCAAGCTTCTTCACCCAACAATGGTGAATTCTTCAATAGATCTCCAAACTTCACCAAATCTCTGATCTAAACTCAAATAAGGTTAGAGAATACTAATCTAACCTTGGAAACTTCAAACAAGAATCAAATCAACAAAAACTTTTTAGGGTTTTCTTGAAAAACATTTGTTTTGACTCTTTTTTTTTGTAACAACCCAAGACTAGAATTCGTAGGAACGATTCTAAGCCTTGCTCTGATACCAAATGATGTAATTCTCAAAAGGGAATTACAGATAAAATGCGGAAACAAAAGAAAGGTAGAAGAAGAGATACAAAAGAAGGAACAATTGGCAACTAAAGGATATATTAAATCGTAAAACCTCCAATTACAATCCTAAACAAGCACCTAATCAAGATAAATAGATTGACACAGGAAAAGGAAATCAAGAGCAACCTAAACCTAAAGGTATATTAAACCTAAAGACCTCAATCGATTAATCTGAATCAAGCACCGAATCTCTTACGAAGACCTCAAGGAAATTGAATACCCAAGCAACCCCCGTTTCTAACAAAGTTCAACAAAAGCTTTACCAAGCTCTCAAGTCTCTCAAAGGAGATCCAATTCATCAATCATTTATTTTCAAAATAGTCTACCTAAAAATGAACCCTAAACTGCCTATTTATAGTTTTAGGCTATTACACCATAAAAGTCCCAATAGTGGCCCAATAAGGATAAAGGGCGAGCTGGGTCGGGCTCGCCTAATGAACTCGGCGACGTGACCCTTAGAAGCCTTCCCTTGAAGCATTCTGTAAAGTTCGATGATCTAGGTCGTGCTCGCCTAAGGAACTCGGCGAGTCGCCAATTGATCTCCAGCTCGCCGAATGAGCAGCTTCCCTTGTATCTCCTTGGAACTTTAGGCGATCTTGGAACCCTCACCAAATCAGTTTGGCTAGTTGCCGAAGTGGTCTCTAGCTCGTCGAATGAGGTAGCGTCTTCACTTGCTCCTCCTTGCTTCGTTAGACCTCCCACAATCCAAGCTATCATCCAAACATGGTATTGCTCAATTGGGAGCTCCTTCCAAGCGCGTATGTTACCATGCAAGGCATGGAATCCCCTCTTTGTCATCAACGCAAGCTCAAGAACCTCCGTCCTTGTGAACAATCTTTCAATACATTGAAGTTCCCGAACTTGGCTATGAGTGAATGGTCTTGAGGCAGTCTGAATTGCATCAGATTGTGAAGCAGTACTTAGCCATCATAAACTTAGCCCAAAGAGATAGTTGAGTTCTAAACCTCCACCACCTTTTAATAGCCAATGTTTTAGAAATATCATTCATACTTCTAATGCCCATGCCACTTTCATCTTTAGGGATACATAAGTTCTTCCATGATCTCCAATGGTACTTGGATTTATTCTCATTGAATCCCCAGAAAAATCCTTGCAAAATGTTTTTCTAACAAATTAAGAGTGCTCACAGGCGGATTAATGGGAGTAAGAGTATAAATAAGTAGGAAGAGATTGACGTACGCTTTTGATCAGAACAATTCTTCCACCATAGGTGAACATCTTACCCTGCCAGCCATAGGTGAGCATCTTACCCTCTAGCCATTGAGTCTTCTGACTACCTTGGTGACAATGTCATCAAAGTAAGAAATTTGTTTCCCTATATAAATGGGGCAACCCAAGTATGTAAAAGGGAAGTTTTTATCCATAAAGCTAGTACACCTCATTCTATTAATCTTGTAAGCACCAGTTTTAGGGGACAGTGAGGAAGTAACTTTTGTCCTTGTTCACTCTTTAACCTGAGACACTTTCATAATTCTTCACCTGTTTCATAATAAGTTTAAAAAACTTACTATTGCCACTACTGAAGATAACAATATCATCAGCATAAGCAAGGTGATTGATTTGGGGGCCTCTTTTATGCATGGAAAATGGAGTAAAGTTATCGTTAGTGAGCAAAATGTTCAGAGTTCTGGAAAGAACCTCTGCACCCAAAATAAAAATAGAGGGGGATAGAGGATCACCCTGTTTGAGATCCTGAGAAGAGGAGAAGAAGCCATAGGCATTAATCAAAATGGAGTACCAAATATTAGAAATAAGATTCCATATAAGAGTGATCAGTTAGTCTGAAAAAACAAATCTTTTAAGGACTTCTTTAAAAAATTCCAGTCCATTCGATCATAAGCTTTAACCATGTCTAATTTGATAACAATATTACCACCAACATTAGGTTAAACATGACATGAACAATTTCTTGAGCAAACATAACATTTTCAGTAATCAACCTACCAGTAATAAAGCCACTTTGATTAACAGAAATGATTCTGCTAAAATTTTGGAAACAATTTTGTTGGAAAAATTGTTTAGACTAATAGGTCTCAGGTGAGAAATTTGAAGGGGAAACAACCTTAGGAATCAAGCCCAGACAAGTGTGAGTGAAATACTTTGTAAGCTTTTTACCAGAGAAAAATCCAACAACAAATTCACAAATATCATATTTAATAATATCCCAACAAGTGTGAAAAAACTTACCATTGAAGCCATCTGGTCCTGCATTGCTTTCAGCACTCATATTGAATATTGCATCTTTGATTTCTTCCTCCGTAGGAGTTTTATGAAGTGTTTCATTATCATCATCAATAATCAGACTTGGAGTACACTCCAGGAAGTTGTTATTCATAGCAGGCTGCTCCAAATTAAAAAGTTTCCTGTAAAGCCTAATAGCAGCTTTGGCAATTTTGTTTTCCTCTTGAGTCCATTTATCATTGTGGTTCTTAATCCTGTGAATATGAAGTTTCTTCCTCCTATCTCTAATAACACTATGAATATATTTATGAAAATCTTCTTAGCCTTTTTGCCTAAGAAGAGTGTCTTGCATACTGAGCCATTTCACATACTCTGCATGCTCCTTGTTCAATTCCTCCCTGCTTTGTTTAGTATTATTGACAAGATCCAGTTCTTCAAGAAGCAGGACCTTAGCTTCCCAAGTGTTAACATGTTTATAAATATCTCCAATAGTGTTTCTAGACCACTGACTGAGTCTTTTTCTGAGAGCTTTTAACTTATTTTGTAATCTCCACAATGACATACATATTCCAAGAATCTTGCACTACCTAAAGGAAGTCCTGATGTTGAGTCCATAGGTTTAAAAGCCTAAAGTATCTGATGAAATCAGTCTTATCAGAGTGGCTTTTCATCAGTAAAGGTCTATGATCTGATCCAACTCTAGCAAGATGTTTGATGGTTTTGGTTTGATAGTTTTCAGCCCATATATCATTAACAAACACTTTATCAAGTCTTTTCCATATTCTTTTACCAGGTCTCTTGTTATTACACCAAGTATACCTAGGACCAACAAAACCAATATCAGATAGTCCACATGCGCCTCCATGGTGCTAATGAAGTCAAAACACCTGCTAGCCCTGTGGGGTATGCCCCCTTAGTTTCTCATTAGGATCCATTATTGTCCAATACACCATGGATCATCTATAGAGTTGCTCATACTTTCCAAACTATCCCATAATTCTCTTCTTTCCAAGGAAGTGCATTTGGCATAAATAGCATATATGTATCATGGAGGTCGTATGAGATTTACTTCGCATGGCGTATATTCTAGTTGTATGGGGAAATATGTTTATAAACTTATAGGACATTGATCTTTTTGGACATAATCTGCAGCTGACATATGGTTCTAGAATAACACTTAAGTTTCATGTTAAAAGTTCTAAATTATCATGCTACGCCGACATTTATGTTGTATCATCTTCTTGGATTATCTATTTGTTAGAATATTGTTTTCATGCATTAACTACCACCTGCACTACAATTTTAATCATGATCTATCTTCCATGATGAATTTTTTCATGCATATTTCCTTATTAATTTTAGGCCATATATTGGCTAGTATTTGATGTTCTACTTTGTATTATAGCTTGTAGAAGTTATATACAGCTTCTGAATACTTTGATCTGTTTATCTCCCTAAAAGACTTTTTTCATTTTTGTGTTCTACTTTATTTTGTTAAAAAAGTAAGTAAAACATTTTCCAAAATCATTTTGAACTTCAAACCTCAACTTTCCATCCCAATTTTGTCTCGGGTTAGGTGTTAGGGTCAAGGTTGGATCTCAGGAAGGGTGTCGGGTCTCAGGTTTTGGTCAAGGTCAAGTCTCCGGGTCAGGGTCGGGATTGGGTTTGAATCTTAGGTCTCAGGTTGGGGTAGGGTCTCGGGTTTAAGTTAGTGGATGGAAAGAGTAGGAGGTGCGGGCGGCCTCAGGGCAGAGGACTCGAGGTGGTGGGCCTCGAGGCAGGCGGTGCCTCAAGGTGGGTGAAGCCTCAAGGCGAGCAAAGCCTCAAGGTGAGCAAGGCCTCGAGGTGGGCAAGGCATCGAAGAAGACGAGGCCTTGGGGCGGGCAAGGCCTCTAGGTGGGAATGGCCAAAACTAGAGGCGGGCGGAGCCTCAAGGCAAGTGGAGCCTTAAGGAGGGCGAAGCCTTGGGGAAGGCTGAGCCTGGAGGTAGGCGAGGTCTAAGGGTGGGCAGGGCCTCGAGGCGGAAGGGGCCTGGTGGTGGGGAGAAGCTTGGCCCGCTTTAAGGCAAGGCCTCGGGGAAGGCGAAGTCGTGAAATGGGCGAGGCATTGGGGTGAACAGGGCCTCGGGGGCAGGTAGAGCCTCAGGGGCAGATGGGAACTCGGGCGGACAGGGCTCGAGGTGGGTGGTCGGCCTTAGGATGGGTGCACCCCTAGGGGGTGGGAAGGGTCTTGTCACGCCCCGAGCCTACACCCTGGACGTGGCTGGCACTCGAAGACCATTGCTGGCCCCCAAGCGAACCCTTGGCCTGGCTTTATTAACTCAGCGGAAAACTCAATGCAATGCAAGGTTTTAAAACAACCTGACTAAAATAAAATCTGGCCAAAAAGGCAACTTGAGTCTCAAAATAGAATATTTACATATATACATAGATGAGAGACTCCAAATTAACTGACTGACTGTCTATGAAGCCTCTATAATACTAAGATGGATGTTGGGACAGACCCCGCAACATCCTAATAAAACAAAACTAAAAGAACAACATAATCGAGTCCTCCGGAACACAAAGAGGCTCACCACAGACTCGGCAGTACTCAACTGGATCAATGGCGAACCGACTGCTGGCCCTGGGTACCTGTGTCTGCATCATAATAAGATGCAGGCCAACTGGCATCAATACATTGAATGTACGAGTATGCAAGATGGAAAGCTAAACACCACTTAAGCTTGGAAAGAGTACAAAGGAACTCTTACCTTGGCTCTGTTCAACTCATGAATAACTGAACTCAATATATAAAGCAGTACGACACATGCAATATATAAAGCTTATAAAATAGTATAAACAAATTAGCTTGTTAAAGATTAAACAATAACAACTCAACTTTACTTATATAAAAGTAATATAACTTTAGTGGGAGATTCTTTAACCGACAATCACCACCATGAGCCCTAGTGGTGATACAACGTTTTACCTCACGTTGTCCAAGGACCATCCTATACCTTGCCGTGATATAGGAAGCTAACTTTACTAAGTGGATCCACTAGATTAACTTTACGTGATCATCTAAAAAGTATGACCCGTTAACTCCCATGTTGGCGCATGGTTCTTATGGAGAGTCGAGTTAATATGAACTCGTGTCCCCAATTCGGTGCTCAAGACTACTCCCAAAAATACTTAGCTCATAAGTGTTTTAAACACATCTTTCTTTATTTGAGATAATTACTCAAAACTTTACCTAAAGGCTCACTTGGAATCAATGTTCCTTTTTCTTGAAAACTAGCCCAAAGGCTCTTTTGGAATCATAGTTCCTTTATTACTCAAATGTAAAAACATTTGGAAACTTCTTTGGGAATACATAGTTCCCTAATAACTTTTGAGAAATGAACTCAATTTTAAACTTTTGACTTAACTTGAAACTCTTGACTCTTTACTTGAAACTCTTAACTTAACTTGAAACTTGAGCCTTAAAAATGAAGTTAAAACATTCAACAGAGACTCTTAGAAAGCTTTAAAGACGCACTCCCTTCTTGAACTTCTAGACTCAACTCTTAACTTCCCTTGACTTGGAAACTTACTCTCCTTGAATTGGAATCATGGACTCAAGGTGTTTGATCACGTGTTATGGATGAGTTCTTGACGTTTAAACGTACCTTGGGGTGTTGGAAACAACTTGGGAACATAGGTACAACACTTAGGAACATGTATGAAAAAGTGGGGAAGGAATGGGAAGACTTGGCGCTCTGAGAGGCGCGGAGCACCAGACCTCAAACTTCAGAGAAGTCTGGTTGGGGCTCTGGTAGGGGCGGCGCCCCAAGGGCTGGACCTCAGAGTCCCTCTTGGGGCGCGCTGGCTGGCGCGACACCCCAGCCCTTTTCCCCGAAAACACGTTTCTCCTTCTTTTCTCCAACTCTAAACCTTCTAAACTTCAAAGCTTCATCCCCCAAACATTTAGGATCATCAAAACCCTTAACATACACTAGATTCAACTCAAAAACACCACCGGAAACATACACCAAACCAACAAGAACTACAACACAACACAACTACAACTTCAACAATTCCAACCAACAACTTCAATCAAACATAATCAATCTTTTCTCGAAATTAAACGAGCTTGGCGTGTGGGGGAAAGAACCAACCCAACACTATGAACTCACATACCTTAATAGGGATCACCCCCGAAGAAAACCACGACGATCTTTAACGAAACCTAGCTTGATCTTCTCTTTTTTTCCTCTTCTTCTCCTCTTCACTCTTAAACCCTTACTTTCACTCTTTAAAAATGAGAAAAACTGATCAAAATCAGTCCAACACACTCATATATATCCAAAAGAAAAAGCTAGGAAAAAGACCAAAATGCCCTTACAAATTTCCGGACGGATTCCCTGCCAACTGCCCAACTTTCAAAGGGCATAACTCACTCATACGAACTCAGAAATGAGCAAACTCGATGGCGTTAGAAAGACCAATCCATGAACTTTGCAACCATAACTGGAACCACACCTAGATCATCCTGAGTTAGGAGTTATAACTGTTCAAAGTTGGCCAAAAATTCATTATTTTCCCTACTTAGCCAAATTTTCCAGATTTTTAAATTCTTTCCAAAAAATGAAAATTTCCAATTCTAAGCCTCTTCATAGTTATTTCAAATTGTCGGATGTTACAGGTCTCGAGGCGTACGGGGCCTTGGGTTGAGCAGGTAAGGGAGTGCGGGCAGGGCCTCAAGGGCGGGTGGAGTGATGTATTGAGGCGGGCGGGTGGGGCCTCGAGGTGGGTGGATAGCCTCGTGGCCTGCAGGACCTCGAGGCGGGCGGGGCCTTGGGGAGTGCAGGGCCTCAGGGACTGCAGGGCCTCAGGGAGTGCGGGGCCTCGGGAATGCCTCAAGAGTAGGTGAGTCCTCGAGTAGGGCCTTGGGGTCTCAGGGGTTTCACAGGGATCTCGGGTGAGAACTTGAGGCAGGCAGGCAGGGCCTTGAGGGAGTGGGGCAGGGGGCTCGTGTGTGAGGGGGGGTCGAGGGTATCCAGGGGGTGGGCTCGAGGGCCTCCAGGGGGAGTGGTGGCTAGCAACACCAAGTAAATGACAACAAAAACATGAGATTTTGAGAGTCATTTCCCTAGGGGCATCATATTTGGCCCTATTAACCAAAAAAGTGAGCTTCTAGTTAATGGGAATGACGGGAGGAACTTCTTGACGATTTTTGCAAGTACTTTATGTTGTTTATGTGATTGTGCAAAACTTTATTTTCACGTTTTTTGATGTATCTTTTAGTGCATTAAAGTTATTCTTTTTCTAGAATTTGGCTGTGAAATAGTGTAGTTGTAGCGTTCATAAGTTCAAAATTTACCTTTTTCCTATTGCATTTTTCAGTGATTTAAGTTATTTTTTGAATTTGGATGTGAAATTGTGTACTTGTAGTGTTCATTAGTTCATAGCAATTGTTGTTGTATTACTCTGTGATTGAAGGTTTTTTTTTTTGGTTTTGGATGTGAAATAGCCTTGCAATGCTCATAAGTTCAAAATTTAGCGGTTATCTATTGTGTTTTTCAGCGATTCAAATTATTTTTTGGATTTGGATGTGAAATGGTTTACTTGTAGAGTTCGTAAGTTCAAAATTTACCATTTCATCCAGCCAAGAGAGATAGTGAGAATCTGTGGCGGTGAGGATGGTGAAGTTTTGGAAGCCAAACAAAGCTTTATGCTGCCTGGAAAGCTGCATTTGATGAAGAAACAAGAGACAGGCCATATGGCCATTATTTGGTTGCAGGTGTCTCAAAGTACCCGAAAAAGGTGATCCGTAAGGATTCAGCAAAGAAGCAGGCGAATATATCTCGTATGAAGGCTTTCATCAAGCTCGTGAACTACAACCACATCATGCCTACTCGTTACACAGTCGATGGGGATCTGAAGGATGTCGTCAATGTTGATGTTCTTCAGGCACGTGACAAAAAGGTGACTGCTGCGAAAGAGACCAAGGTTAGGCTTGAGGAGAGGTTCAAGACCGGGAAAAATCGCTAGTTTGCTGGTGTTGGTGAACGTACTCGAGAGGGTAACGATTTGTACAGATAAATGATTGAGAGTAGTGTTATTACTTAAACATGGTGAAAAACAGGTTTCTGTAGATAACATTTGCTTTTCAATATATAGTACATAAATTTCTTGCAACTGGCTGATTTTATACATATTTATCTGCTTTGGTATATGGTCAAATGAATGAAATTCATGGTGCTCGTGCTCGTGCTCGTGTTGGGCTCACTGAACTGACAGTTGCCGAATGTGAATGATTTTACATCACTGTTATGTCGGCTGAGATCTCTAGTAAGCCTTATCCTCAGAATTGCTTTGTGAAAATAATTGTCCCAAGAGAACAAGGTAAGCTGCCGGATTTTGTGATTCCTTTCCTTTTAATTCTAAAAGGACATAATCTGGTATCACAAGTTAGACATGGAATCCCGATCTCCTGGTTGTCTATTGATTCATTCAGTGGAGTAAACAGACAAGTCGATGGATGATGTCACACCGCCCATATTAATAACATTATGATTCATAAAAGGAAGTGTCTTTTTTCCTTATGATGATGGTAACTTTATGAGTGATGGCGGTGAGAGTTGTGGTGGTGAACAGCGGCCCGTGAATGGGAAAAAGGAGCTGCGTTTAGAGAAAAGAGATGTTGATCCTTGGAATTTCATATTTCTGTTATTACTCTCTTTGGATGGTTGTTACTCTCGTTTCCAAAATATCACAATTTTTTTTATTTTAGAATCAAATGATATATGATATGAAGTTTGATCAATACTTATATATTTTTTTTATTATATTAATATGAGAAAAAATTGTACTTCTTGTCTGTTCTATATTAGTTGATCACTTTCCTTTATACACGCATATTAAAAATTATAAATGAAAAGAGAATTTTACTAATTCATTCCTTAAAAAAAAAACTTCTTGAAATTTTACAAACAAATATGAATATTTTCAAAAAGAATTAATTGCAACGATAATATGGTTTTTTTTTTTTTAATTATATGGCGATTGTATTCGACTTGTCTATTGATCTCCAGGAGTTTTACTTTTATGAGCATCATAAGCTTATAGTGATGCTATGAGTTCTTGGACTGAAATCCCCCATTATTCTTGATGCCTCCATAGAAAGAGGAGTGGGAGGGAAAGTGATGCTATGAATGGTTGTACATGGTTGTACTATGTTTACACCATTAGTTGCTCCTCAAAATTGAACATTATTAAAAATAGGGTCACATTCAAAATTCATATGCATTTTGATGAATTTGATATATCTACGATTTGATATCACAAAATTTTTAAAATTTCTTATTTTCGTAACATTCATATCAAATCAAAATATAGCAAATAAATTTTTAAAATATATATATTTTTCGTAGTTCAACTTTCAAAAAAGTGAAAATTTCATGATCAAACGCGTCCGAAATTAAACGCACAAGGAATGCTTAAGGTGGTGGGACTCTTAGGTACTATTCAAATTGTCGAAGAATTTGTTTCTCTATGATTAACACCTGATCATGAGTGTTATTTTTTTTGAAATTGCACACAAAGTTTATGACCTGAAAAACCAAATTAGTTTATTAAAAAATTTGTTAGCTTTAGTTATAAGCCGCTCATAAGGCGAAAGACTTTTCTATTTATTTGATGTAAGCTTTGGAAATATATCTCAATGGGCCAAATTTCTTCATATTTGAAGATTATGAGCATGACCTTAATGCCCACCGATTGCAATTCCCTTCTTGATTGATGCAGTCTCTCATGATAATAATGTTGACTGTGATGTGAAGTGGTTCTCAATTAAGTTCAAACTTGTGGTGGATTTGAATCAACCAATCAATCAAAATTACTCTCATCTTTTCACTGATCAGGTTGTGAATCCATATAGTGATGAACTCTTCAAATCAAAACTTTTATATTGAATATGAACGGCTTAAATATTCATTCTATTAACAACTATTGATTTAATTTCACCTTGAAAACATTTACTACGTTTGTTAGTTTAAAGATGACTATATCTTTATCTATTATTCTAAAGTTCTAAATATAAGGTAAAATTGTCTATTTGACATTGTCACACCCCTTTTTGGAACGAATTTTTTTTTATTTAAGTGACGGTATTGAAAAGGGACTATTTTATTATGTTCGAAGTCGCCACTTGGAATTAAGTTACGGTGTTCCAAGTCACATTTTTTTAGTCCCTAATCAAAAAGAAATGACTCTTTAATTTTGGTCTGCGAAAATAAAATCTGGGTAAGAAATTATGTTGACTGACGGGAAGGTATGAGGCACCCCTCAAGTCTCGTGATTCTAGCACGGTTGCTTTTATCAACTTATACTATCTTATTTTTGTTTGATAAATTAAAAGAGGCAACAAATTATTTGGGGCTAATAATTTCTACTTTATCATTATTGGCATCTGAATCAATACAAGGGCACCGCTATGACCCGTTCATCTTTAAGAGATAATTAACGAATAAAAAAAAAATCACCAATTAAACTATCTTCATTCATTAAATAGATATATATCACTTAACCCAATATCCATTTCAATAAAATTATGAATAAAACAAAACTATAAAAAAAACTTATCACATAATTACACCAAATTTCATAAATAAATTAAAGTGATAAGGTAAAGTTTAACCTCAAATGAAGAAAATAAGTACCGCAAAATCTTGACCGAAGTTTGATTAGAACACCCACAAAAAAAATTTCGCTAGTGAGCCTTTTAAAAATGTATAGAGTAATATATGTATTGTGTTGGTATGGAAAAGAAAATATGTGAATGTATTGTGTTGGTATGGAAATATATGCTAGTGATCCTCATCAGCATTTGAAGAACTTCGTAAGAGTTGAATAATGCACAAGCAAACTAAATTTCGATTAACCATCAACATTGTGCTCGTGTTGGGCTCACTGAACTGACAGTTATGGAACACTTCCGAGACACTGAAGGGCAAGATGTGCTCCTTTTCATCGATAATATTTTTTCGCTTCACTCAAGTGAGCTATCTTTTCAAATACCTTAACTAGTATATTGTACTTCTTCAATTGCTTAAACTTGGTGAAATGATTTCTGATTCTCTACCTCTTTCTCTGGACTGCTCTAGGCCGACTCTGAGGTGTCTTCCTTTGCTTGGTCATATTCCCTCTGCAGTCGGTTACACTACTAAAAAAACAGTGAATACCGACCTATAAATACCGACCTCCGGAGGTCGGTATTCCCTGAAATACCAACCTAAAACCGACATTCCAGCTTAGGTCGGAAAAAGCTTGGTCGCTATTCAATACCGACCTCTGGAGGTCGGTATTTACTGACCTCTCGAAGTCGGTTTTTATTTTATGTCGGAATATTCATTTTTTTAAATTCCGACCTCTGGAGGTCGGTATTTTTATTTTTGTAATGTTGAAATTCCGACCTCCGGAGGTCGGTATTTTTATTTTTGTATTTTTTAAATTCCGACCTCCGGAGGTCGATATTTTTATTTTTGTAATGTTGAAATTCCGACCTCCGGAGGTCGGTATTTTTATTTTTGTATTTTTGAAATTCCGACCTCCGGAGGTTGGTATTTTTATTTTTGTAATGTTGAAATTCCGACCTCCGGAGGTCGATATTTTTATTTTTGTAATGTTGAAATTCCGACCTCCGGAGGTCGGTATTTTTATTTTTGTATTTTTGAAATTCCGACCTCCGGAGGTCGGTATTTTTATTTTTGTAATGTTGAAATTTCGACCTCCGGAGGTCGGTTTTTTGCTGCAAAACAGGCAGCAAATTGCTGCAATTTTTAGTTGCCCACCTGCATATTTATACCAAAACAACCCAAAGCCAAATAAACTTCATCCAACCAAAACAACCCAAAGCCAAATAAAATTCATCCAACTAAAACAACCCAAAGCCAAATAAACTTCATCCAACCAAAACAACACAATATTTTCAACATATACAAACTATTTCAAAATAAACTTCATCCAACTTAAAAATAAACTAAAATACGATCAAATTAAACAATTCTAAAAATATAGAAGTCTAAAATGTCAAATAGATACAACTACTCTTCATCACCCTCACTCTCCTTATCATTCTCATCACCCTCCTGATCAGATCCATCACTGCTAGCCGGACATGGAGGAAGAATATTTCCTGATTCAAAAAGAAAAGTTAGTTGGGCCTGAAGCGCTGCATACCTCTTGTTCTCTACCTCCTTTGCTGCTGCAATCTTATTTAAACAACATAACAACTTTTGAACTTTAACTAGATTAGTTTT
Organism: Solanum verrucosum; assembly: GCF_900185275.1. Lineage (NCBI taxonomy): Eukaryota > Viridiplantae > Streptophyta > Magnoliopsida > Solanales > Solanaceae > Solanum > Solanum verrucosum. The sequence goes on from NW_026020705.1 coordinate 1,198,939, forward strand.
GACTTAATTCCAACAACTAAATTCATAACTAAACCGACATTATTTATTTTAACTTATATAAACAACATAACAACTTTAACTAGTTTAGTTTTGACTTAATACAACAACTAAATCCACCAACTAAATCACATTATTTATTTTAATTTATCTAAACAACTTAACAACTTTTTAACTTTAACTACATTAATATTGACTTAATTCCAACAACTAAATCCATCAACAAAACCACATTATTTAATTTAACTTATTTAAACAACTTAACAACTTTATAACTTTAACAACTTTTTAAAGCTAAGTGTCAACACTAGATGGACACAAATCGATCTTCCAAGAAAATCAATTTTGTCATCTATAGGATCAACTAGTGTTGATACTTATGCTTAACAAACACATTATTCCTAAATTAAAGCTTAATAGCAACACTAGATGGACACAAATCGATCTTGCAAGAAAATCAATTTTGTCATCAATAAGATCAACTAGTGTTGATACTTATGCTTAACAAACACATTATTCCTAAATTAAAGCTTAATAGCAACACTAGATGGACACAAATCGATCTTGCAAGAAAATCAATTTTGTCATCAATAGGATCAACTAGTGTTGATATTTATGCTTAACAAATTTATTATTTCTAAATTTAAAGCTAAGTGTCAACACTAGATGGACACAAATCGATCTTGCAAGAAAATCAATTTTGTCATCAATAGGATCAACTAGTGTTGATACTTATGCTTAACAAACACATTATTCCTAAGTTAAAGCTTAATAGCAACACTAGATGGACACAAATCGATCTTGCAAGAAAATCAATTTTGTCATCAATAGGATCAACTAGTGTTGATATTTATGCTTAACAAATATATTATTTCTAAATTTAAAGCTAAGTGTCAACACTAGATGGACACAAATCGATCTTGCAAGAAAATCAATTTTGTCATCAATAGGATCAACTAGTGTTGGTACTTATGCTTAACAAATATATTATTTCTAAATTTAAAGCTAAGTGTCAACACTAGATGGACACAAATCGATCTTGCAAGAAAATCAATTTTGTCATCAATAGGATCAACTAGTGTTGGTACTTATGCTTACCAAATATATTATTTCTAAATTTAAAGCTAAGTATCAATACTACATGGACACAAACACATTATTGAAAACAATTGTACTTGAACTTTAGAAATTTAGAAGCACCAACCTTATCTCCTACTTTGATGAAAGAAGCAATATAGTCTTATATCAACTTTTTTAGATGTTGAGCTTCCTCAGTTGCCTAGCACGAAAAGTTCTAAAATTAGTTATATATAAACTTCAAATCCAAGAATATTAGTTTTATATATATATATATATATATATATATTCAAGTTTTAATAAGTTCAAGTTTTCAATTCAAGTTCATATCTAATTTCTAAAATTAATTAGTTATATATTCAAGCTAATTAGTTCCAAGTTCAAGTTCTAATTTCAAGTTCAAGTCTAAGTTCAACTTCAAATTTTAAATTCATGTTCTAAGTTCAAGTTCAAGTTCAAGTTCAAGTTCTAATTTCAAGTTCAAGTTCTAAGTTCAAGTTCAAGTTATAAGTTCAAGTTCAAGTTCTAATTTCAAGTTCAAGTTCTAATTTCAAGTTCAAATTCTAAGTTCAAGTTCTAATTTCAAGTTCAAGTTCAAGTTCAAGTTCAAGTTCTAAGTTCAAGTTCAAGTTCTAAGTTCTAAGTTCTAAGTTCTAAGTTCAAGTTCAAGTACAAGTACAAGTTCTAAGTTCAAGTTCAAGTTTTAATTTCAAGTTCAAGTTCCAAGTTCAAGTTCAAGTTCTAAGTTCAAGTTCAAGTTCTAATTCATGTTCAAGTTCTAATTTCAAGTTCAAGTTCAAGTTCTAAGTTCAAGTTCAAGTTCTAATTTCAAGTTCAATTCTAAGTTCAAGTTCAAATTCTAAGTCAAGTTCAAGTTCAAGCTCTATTCAAGTTTAATTTCAAGTTCAAGTTTCAAGTTGAAGTTGAAGTTCTAAGTTCATGTTCAAGTTCTAACTTCATGTTCAAGTTCTAATTTCAAGTTCAAGTTCTAATTTCAAGTTCAAGTTCTAAGTTCAAGTTCAAGTTCTAAGTTCTAAGTTCTAAGTTCTAGTTCAAGTTCAAGTTCAAGATCAAGTTCTAAGTTCAAGTTCAAGTTCAAGTTCTAAGTTCAAGTTCAAGTTCTAAGTTCTAAGTTCAAGTTCAAGTTCAAGTGCAAGTTCTAAGTTCAAGTTCTAAGTTCAAATTCTAATTTCAAGTTCAAATTCTAAGTTTAACTTCAAATTCTAAGTTCAAGTTCTAAGTTCTAAGTTCAAGTTCAAGTTCAAGTTTTAATTTCAATTTCAAGTTCTAAATTCAAGTTCAAGTTCTAAATTCATGTTCAAGTTCTAATTCAAGTTCAAGTTCTAATTTCAAGTTCAAGTTCTAAGTTCAAGTTCAAATTCTAAGTTCAAGTTCAAGTTCAAGTCTAAGTTCAAGTTAAGTTCTAATTTTCAAGTTCAAGTTCTAAGTTGAAGTTGAAGTTGAAGTTCTAAGTTCATGTTCAAGTTCTAACTTCATGTTCAAGTTCTAATTTCAAGTTCAAGTTCTAATTTCAAGTTCAAGTTCTAAGTTCAAGTTCAAGTTCTAAGTTCTAAGTTCTAAGTTCTAGTTCAAGTTCAAGTTCAAGATCAAGTTCTAAGTTCAAGTTCAAGTTCAAGTTCTAAGTTCAAGTTCAAGTTCTAAGTTCTAAGTTCAAGTTCAAGTTCAAGTGCAAGTTCTAAGTTCAAGTTCTAAGTTCAAATTCTAATTTCAAGTTCAAATTCTAAGTTTAACTTCAAATTCTAAGTTCAAGTTCTAAGTTCTAAGTTCAAGTTCAAGTTCAAGTTTTAATTTCAATTTCAAGTTCTAAATTCAAGTTCAAGTTCTAAATTCATGTTCAAGTTCTAATTTCAAGTTCAAGTTCTAATTTCAAGTTCAAGTTCTAAGTTCTAACTTCAAGTTCAAGATCAAGTTCTAAGTTCAAGTTCAAGTTCTAAGTTCAAATTCTAAGTTTAACTTCAAATTCTAAGTTCAAGTTCAAGTTCTAAGTTCAAGTTTTAATTTCAAGTTCAAGTTCCAAGTTCAAGTTCTAAGTTTAACTTCAAATTCTAAGTTCAAGTTCAAGTTCTAAGTTCACGTTCAAATTCTAAGTTCAACTTCAAATTCTAATTAAGTTCATGACATTCAAACATTCATCTTCTACTCATAACACTTCAATTACTAATTTCTAACTTCAAATTAACACTTTACTAACTAGTCCTAAAATCAAATCCAAAAAAAATCTCAATTTAACCTCAAATTACATATTCTCAAGTTTAAACTAGTTCTAAAATATAAAAATGCTAATTCTTCACTAACTAACAATGCCCAATTTAAAAATGCCTAATTTCTTTTTAAAAAAACCTTAAAATAAAAATCTTCAATTATCTATACCTAACTAACAATAATCAAATCAAATTAACAATTGAATAACACAACCAACAAACAAAAACAATGATATACTAACAAACAATCAATTATAATTACTAGCATTAAAGCCAAGTATTAATACTAGATGGACACAAACACATTATTCAAAACAATTGTACTTGAACTTGAGAAATTTAGAAGCAGCAACCTTATCTCCAACTTTGATGAAAGAAGCAAAATAGTCCTGTATCAACTTTTTTACATGTTGAGCTTCCTCAGTTGCCTAGCACGAAAAGTTCTTAAATTAGTTAAATATAAACTTCATATCCAAGAATATTAGTTTATATATATATATTCTCAAGTTTTAATAAGTTCAAGTTTCAATTCAAGTTCATATTTAATTTCTAAACTTAATTAGTTATATATTCAAGCTAATTAGTTCCAAGTTCAAGTTATAATTTCAAGTTATAATTTCAAGTTCAATTTATAGTAAATTCAAGTTATAATTAATTATAAGTTCTAATTAAGTTGTAATTCAAATCCCTAAAATTCTAAATTCAAACTAGCTAGCTAGTGTCCCAACTTCAAACTATTAAATTAGTCCTAAAATATCAAATATAATTCAAACTATTAGTCCTAAATTCCAAATTCAAATTAGTCTTAAAATCACAAATTGAAAGTACTCCTAGAATTCAAAAATCACACTATAGTGCTAAAATCCCAAATTCAAACTATTAGTATTCCTAAAATCTCAATAATAATTCAAACTAGTCCTAAATTCAAAATTCAAACTAATCTTAAAATCACAAATTCAAACTAGCCCTAAAATCCCAAAATCTAACTAGTACTAAAATCCTAAATTCAAATTAGCTAGCTATTCCTAATCCCAAATTCAAACTATTAGTCCTAAAATCTCAATAATAATTCAAACTAACTCAAATAATACCCAAGTTCAAACAACTCCTTAAATACCCTAATTCAATCTAATCTTACAATTCCAAAATCAAAGTAATTAACTTAAGAAATACCGAATTTCAAACAAATCCTAAGATACCCTAATTCACACTAACCCTAACATTAAAATTTTCAATTCACAATCAACAAACACAAACTAACAATCAAATAATACCTAATTCAAACTAACAATCAAAAACCCTAAATCATTCACTTACTAACTAACAATCAATCAAACTAACAATCAATAAAACTAAGTATATTAGTACTCTAATTTTGAGATACTTCAACTAAATAGAAACAAAAGTAATCTATTATGGAGGTTCTAAAAATTCACCTTCACTAAGAAGGTCGGGGATGGAGGCGGCGCCGGTCGGAATGGAGGCGGCGCCGGTCGGAATGGAGGCGGCGCCGGTCGGGATGGAGGCGCGCCGGTCGGGATGGAGGCGCACGACCTCCTGCTGCTGGGCGTGACTTCCTCTGCAGCTGCCGCGACGTCCTCTGCTGCTGCGAAGGTGGGTGGCTGCGGTCGGGGATGGCGGCGTGGCGCCGGTCGGGGATGGTGGTGTGGCGCCGGTCGGGGATGGGTGGGGATTGGCGCCGATGGGGGTGGGTCGGGGGTGGGTCTGGAGTGGGGAGTGAAAGTGGACTTAGGTTTTGAGAGTTAGTGTTTAGGAGTAAGACTTATATTGTCATTCTTTTTTTAAGAGAATTCTTTAATTTACCGACCACGGGATGTCGATATTTTTTAAAATAATT